>NW_016821003.1:2940040-2959404 GCF_001698545.2 Rhinopithecus bieti
GAATAGCGGGCATGTTTTAGATTGGGGAAATTGCAGGGAATTTAGAAACATCATGTGAATGGATGTGAATTCTGAAATTATCATCTACAAAGTTATTATGTAAGACTCAGCTTCCACATCTCTAAAAGGAGAAAACAAATGAGTCCTATTTTCAGGATATAAAGGAAAAAATATAAGATAAAACAAATTATTTAACACAGAACCTAACTCATTCCAGACATTCAAAATGCCTGGGCCAATTAATCCTAATTATGCCTCAAAGTTTTTTTTTTTTTCTTAAAAAAACTTTTGCTTTTAAAATCAAGCTCAGATCCCCATCCAAATTGCAATATTGGCTTTACGATATTGACGCTGAGAAATGCATGTCTGAGGGGAATTTCTACGAATATTTTGATGTGATAATTTGGTTCAGCCAGTTCCGTGAGCACGAGAAGAAAGTGTGAATAGCTACGAATGACAAGTATCCAGTGTTCCAGTCTCAAATACCAGAGAGATGTGCCATCCTCCTGGAAACAGGTCTGACAAATTTAACTCCAAAGAAAAGACATAATAATTTTCTGGAAGGATTGCATATTGATATATTAGTAGTCATTCTTTTAAAATATGTGTTGTTTTCAGTTCTTCACAGCCAGAAATACAATCCTGAGAAGACTGGAATGGGTAAGTAGTGCAATGCTGAGAGTTTTCAGGAAAAAAGTTGTTTGCCATGGGAGTAGTATAGGGTAGCAAAGGATCACAAGCTGTAGTATTGCAATGACCTTGATTTGAATATGATTGCATCACTTTCCAATGATATGACTCTGGGTGATATTCTTAAATGTGGTTATCTTGTTTTTGTATTTATAAAATTAGAGAGGTTATATAAATAGATATATTATAATGTGTATATATATATTCTCTTGGGGAAACAAGCAAGCGTTAAAAATTACCTTTTTTTGGCCGGGCGCGGTGGCTCAAGCCTGTAATCCCAGCACTTTGGGAGGCCGAGACGGCCGGATCACGAGGTCAGGAGATCAAGACCATCCTGGCGAACACAGTGAAACCCCGTCTCTACTAAAAAATACAAAAAACTAGCTGGGCGAGGTGCCGGGCGCCTGTAGTCCCAGCTACTCGGGAGGCTGAGGTAGGAGAAGAGCGTGAACTCGGGAGGCGGAGCTTGCAGTGAGCTGAGATCCGGCCACTGCACTCCAGCCTGGGCGACAGAGCGAGACTCTGTCTCAAAAAAAAAAAAATTACCTTTTTTTTTTGAGACGGAATCTCACTCTCTCACCAGGCTGGAGTGCAGTGACGCAATCTCGGCTCACTGCAACCTCTGCCTCCTGGGTTCAACCGATTCTCCTGCCTCAGCATCCCGAGTAGCTGGGAAAAGAGGTGCGCACCACCAAGCCCAGCTAATTTTTGTATTTTTAGTAGAGACGGGGCTTCACCATGTTGGCCAGATGGTCTCCATCTCTTGACCTCATGATCAGCCTGCCTCGGCCTCCCAAAGTGCTGAGATTACATGTGTGAGCCACTGTGCCCGGCCACTTTACACACACACACGCGCGCGCACACACACACACACACACAAACACAGTGGGATGGATGATTCCTCCTTGGCTAGCACTGGTCTACGTATTCCCTCCATGGGTGCTGGCCAAATTCTGCCGTGTGTGTGTGTGTGTGTGTGTGTGTGTGTGTGTGTGTGTATGTACTTTAAGAAATGTCTGTGTGTATATACTTTTTAAAAAATGTAACTTTTGCTTGTTTCCCCAAAAGAGAACATTTAACTTGGCTAATATGCTCACGTGATCTTAGCCAAAAGGCCCAGAAGCAATGCTTGGTTAACATTCTCACCCAGTGAGACAGTAGTTAGGATTATCAGTCTTACACTGAGCTAATCTCTGGAGAAAGCTTTCCCAATTGCTGTTGCTGTGTTTATGCATTTTCAGGAGTGAGGCTCCTCGGAAAGAGAAAATGTCGCTTTAGTAGAAAGCGGACCAAATAGGAGACTGGAAATCTAGGCTACAACCTAAAGAAAAGAATCTATTTCGCCTGCTGCCCGGTGTTTGCCTCTGGCTCTTGATACTTCCCATGCTATCAGTAAGGCAGATTGTGAAGTGGGACTTCCTGATTTCTTCCAATCGTCCCGCTTCCCATTAGTCACGATAAAACCCACACAGAGTAGGGACATACTACGTCTGTAGGATCCTGGTGCCAGAGAATATTAATGGCTCCATGCCAGATGAGTTTCTACATATTTGGAAGAAGTTATGATGATTTCTAGGAATATATTTTGTCTCATGGTAATGTTGTCTCATTGTGATTCAGTCTTTGTCCATCTTCCCAGCACAGTATTTCATACCATTCTCATCATATTTATAGCACAATCCTTATTCTCTGGTCATAAAAATTTCATGATTGCGTCCAAAAATCCTCTTTAATTCACACACACAAACCCACAAACACAAATGAACACACTCAGCCATGCATGTGCATACACACCTGCAGCCATTTGTTTTCATTTGAAATGCCCTTTTCTTCAGTCCCTGTGACAACCTGGTGACTTCTCTTACCCCACACTCCTTAGACTTCTTTCACTTCCTCACTTGGGGCACACTTTCTTTTGTATTGTGGTCTTATTGGCTTTCATGTTCTGCCCATAACATTTTGCCTTTCCATCTTTCATGATCAATTTAAACATTTCTTCTGGGAGGTTTTTGTAAAATCCTCTAGATTAGATTAGATATTTTTGTGTTCATATCCCCCCAATTTATTGTAGTATAATTGGAAATTTAAAATGGTATATATATAAGGCGTACAACCCAATGACTTGATACACACATAGTTTGTGAAATAATCACCATAACCAAGCTAGTTAACATTTTCTTTTTGTGCGTCTGGTGAGGACAATTGAGCTCTACCCTCTTAGCAAGTTTCAAGTGTACAATATAGTGTTTTTAACTATATTCACAGTGAATATTTACTTTAGATCTCTAACATTTATTAATCTTGCATAACTGAAACTTTGCACCCCTTGACCAACATTTCCTCATTTTTCTCTCCCCTTACCCCCGGTAAACACCATTGTATCTCTGCTTCTATGAGTTTGACTGTTTTAGATTCCGCATATAAGTGAGATTATGCAGTATATGTCTTCCTCTGCATGCTTATTTTACTTAACATAATTTCCTTCAGGTCCATCCATGTTATTGCAAATGGCAGCATTTCATTCCTTTTTTAAGACTGGGTAATATGTTCAATACCTCATCTATATATAAATACTTCACATATACAAAATTATATATCTCAGTGTGTGTGTATATATATATGACAGAGTTTCACTCTTGTTGCCCAGGATGGAGTGCAGTGGCATAATCTCAGCTCACTGCAACCTCCACCTCCTGGGTTTAAGCAATTCTCGTGCCTCAACTTTCCAAGTAGCTGGGATTATAGGCGTCCACCATTGTGCCCAGCTAATTTTTGTAATTCTAGAAGAGATGTGGTTTCACCATGTTGGCCAGGCTGGTCTGGAACTCCCGACCTCAAGCGATCTGCCTGCCATGGCCTCCCAAAATGTTGGGATTACAGGCATGAGTAAATGCTCCCAGCCTTCAGTGTATATATATTTACTTTTCACATATTCTTTATCCATTTAGTTGCTTCCATAGCTTAACCATTGTGAATCTCAAGTGAACATGGTAGTGCACATATCTCTTTGAGGTCCTGATTTCATTTCTTGGAGGGGTATGTATGTAGAAGCGTTGTTGCTGGATCATAAGGTAGTTCTATTTTTAATATTTGAGGAAGCTTTGTACTGTTTTCCATAATAACTGTACCAATTTACACTTCCATCAACAGTGTACAAAAGTTCTCTTTTCTTCACATCCTTTCCAACATGTTATCTTTTGACTTTCTGGTAACAGCCATTCTAATAGGTGTGAGGAGATATCTCATTGCATATCTCAAATGTATCTCATTTTGAGTTACATTTCCCTGAAGAAAAGTTGAGCACTTATTCATACACTTATTGGCTGTTTTTATGTCTTATTTGAAAAATGTCTATTCAGATTCTTTGCCCATTTTAATTGAGTTATTGATTATTATTATTATTTGATATTCAGCTATATAAGTTCCATTTGTATTTTGGATATTATCCCCTTACCAGATACATGGTTTGCAAATATTTTCTCCTACTCTGTAGGTTGCCCTGTTGATTGTTTATTTCGCTATGCAGAGGCTTTTTAGTTTGATGTGGTCACACTTGTCTATTTTCCCTTTTGTTGCCTGTATTTTTGGTATCACATCCAAAAATCATTGCCCAGTTTAATGTCTAGAACCTTTTTTCCCCTATATTTTCTTCTAATAACTTTACACATTCAGGTCTTACACTTAAGTCTTTAATGTATTTGGAGTTGTGCTTTGCACTGTATATGGTGCGAAGGGTCTTTCGTAGGGAAGGCTTCTGGGGTCTTCCTGCTGTCCTCTTACCCTGCAGAAAGAAGTCACAATTGAGATGTGTCCTCTTGTCGCCCAGAAGATGATGCAGGCTAAACGCTTTCTACATTTTTCTGTGTGGCCATCTTCAGTCTTTGTGCTCTATTTGTTTGTTGCAGCTTCACTGTGGTACACTGGAGCTCTTCCAGAGGGATTCCCATTGGCAGGGAGTTTGATCATTTTTGTTGGGTACTAAGCATTAGGACCTCCTTTTCCACCATCTTGCTGACATCGCTCTTCTCTTTTGTATTCATTTGGAGAGCATGCTGTCCTTCCCATCTTTATAATTATTCTCCCTGCTACTCTTCATTTGAACCTATATTTCCAGTAAGATAAACACTGAGGTGAAAGAGGACATGGATCTCAGTTACGATTCCATCCACAGTGCCTAGAACAATTGCCATCATATTGTAGAAGATGGATACTCTGTACACATGTACTGAAATGACAGAAAATTCTATGCTCCCACAACTTTCTAAATCTACTTCTGAGTACATTTTATTATATCAACAGTAAAAATGAATATTTGCTGAGTGCTTGCTACGCATCAGGCATTTAGCTAACTGCTTTCTATGCATGATCTCACTCAGTACTCATGATATTTCTGTGAGCTGATATGTCAGTCTATAAATGACAATAATAATTGTCTCTAAGGCTTTAAGAAAATAAATATTTTATGTTCTCAAAAGTAGTGAAGTATTAAGCTGTTATTTTAACCCAGGTAAATTGACCACAGAGATTGCCAATTTAAGCTACTGTATAGTCCTAGCTTACATTTTACCTAAAACCTTATGAGAGACACTTAGCTAGAACCATCCAGAAAAATCTCTTCCACATTCCAGAGCTCCAGAAACTAAATAAGATAATAAATATTTGCTGTTTTGAGCTCCTAAGTTTGGGGGTAATTGCTTATATAGCAATAGAGTATTTCAGTACCCACAACAAATGGTACCTATATATATTTCATGATTTTCTTACCTATCTCCACAAAAAGCTGTCATTGTGCAAACTCCAAAAAACCTTAATAACCAATACAATTCCAAACCCAATTTTTGGCTTTAGATTTTCAGTCAAAGAATCCAATATTTTTACTTTTTTCTTCTCACCAATTTTTTTCTTGCTTTCTTAATTCTATTTTTTCTTTCTTTACTTTTTATGTAGAGAAAGAATGATTGGTTTTCAAACTCCTCAAAGTACCAAAGCTTTCTGCTTTTATCCCAAACCACATGAAATTTAAAAATATAATATCACCTTGATATGCTGCCTATTGTAAAAATGCAGTGGCCAGGACCAAGATGATATTGACTTGCAAAGAAGACTTCATTAAGAACAAAAAATAGAACCACTTTCATAATCTTATGTGATTATGCACATTGCAAAAAAGAGTGCATCTTAAGGCATGGATGTTAATTTGTTCAGCTCTAGAAAACTGTAGGAAACAAATTATTAAAGAGGCTTGTATTAGATATGATTTGATAACTGCTACTTTTTAAACATCTTGGTTAGATTACGAAGTTTTCTATTCATGTTGTCTGTGTGTAGAATGTTTTATGGTCTAAAAAGAAATAATGCCTTTAGGCTTAATCTCTTTTTGTATTTTTAGGTAGATTTGTTGATATACCATTTTATAGGAATAATGAGAAGATAGCAAAAATGTACATTGACAGGTATTTCTTCTCTAAAATTGACCACACTTTGTTTAACTGATACTCTGTTATTTCTTTTAAAAGAGGGAGGAATGAGGTTAATCTGCAGGAAATGAATTCCTTAACAAAAGACCTAGCTTATTTCCATACTGCAACAAATGGTGCCACTATATGTTCTATGATTTTCTTATGTATCTCTGCAAAAACTGTCATTGTGGAAACCCAGATAAAACTTATGTTACATTGCATTTGGGTTCATGTCTTGTTTAGGAGCTCAGGATCCATTATAAGGCGAATCTGTGTTTAAATCCCACTTTATGACAATGTAAAAGCTGTGTTACCCGACTCAGAGGTTTTCTCAAAGGTCACTTGATAGTTTTTGAAAGGACTCAGTGAGATAATATTTTATAAAGTGTTAACTACTCTGCTTGATAGCTAGGAAAGCACAAAATACACATTCGTTTTCCATAACTAAGAAATACCATGGGCATTATTTGATTTTGATTTTGGAACTTTCCCCAGGTTACTTCATTTATTCATTCATTCATTCTTTCAATTATTCTCACTGAGCCTTTGTTACATGAAATAAAATTAATCATCGGTTCCCCCTAGTAAATGAGCTTATGGAGTCATGACACTTTTCTTAATAACCTTTGGTTCCAGAACATCTCTTAGAGTTCCTGGTTTAACTACAATGATAAAAGATCTGACAGATGTTTAAAGAGATTTCTATGAGCCCTCAAAAACAGAAGGTATTGATTCTATCTGATGCCTTGGCTTGGATAAAGGGAAGAATGTCAGAAAAACATTCCAAAAAATATGACACTTTAGTTAAGTCTAAAGTAGACAGTGTTTGGAGCTCCACAATGCTGTGATTCCCACCTGTGATCAAGGGGCCCTGGCTCTTTCTCTTTCTCTCTCTTTCTTTAAGAGACAGCATCTTGTTCTGTTGCACAGACTGGAATTCAGTGGTGCAATCATAGCTTATTGCAACCTCGAACCCCTGGGCTCAAGGAAACCTCCCACCTCAGCCTTCTAAGTAGCTAGGACTGGAATACAAGCACGTGCCATCACACCCAGCTAATTTTTTTTTTTTTTAAGAGAGAAGGTCTTGCTGTGTTGTCCAGGCTGGTTTTAAACTTCCGGCTTCAAGAGATCCTCCCATCTTGGCCTCACAAAGCACTGGATTTATAGGCATGAGCCAATGTGCCTGGCCCCATTCTCTCTTAATGAGGGTTGTGTATGTCTTAGGAATCGAGAACATGTCACAGAGTGAAAGAAGCTCCAGGTTGTTCTTTAGATTGTTGGCTTTAACTAAACACACGTGTATAGCCAAAGATGAATTTACATGAGGCCAGGGGTAATGGAAGATGACAACAATTCTAATTTATCATATTTATACCTAGCATATTGTTCAATATAGATCTGTTAGTTAAACCCATTGATATGAACAGAGGAAGTGGATAAACTCAACCAGGTTGCAGCAAGGGAGTGCACCCTAAATATTTCACCAACGCTGCTTTAGGCCACCCAATTAATTTGAAATCCAAAAAATTTGTCTAATATTCAACATTCGTCTATTATGTAATTGCAAATATATGTCGCTACGAGTATTCAACATATGAGGTTAGGTTATCATTTGAAAATTAAACTAGTAAAGTCATTACATTTATGAAAAAATGTTTAATGAAAGTGATTTCTAGAGTTAATCAGTAAATGTAAAACTATCTTAAAGTCATTCTGGTAAACATAGTCTTCCTAGAAAGGAGCCAGTGAATGGTCATTATTGAGAAACATACCTAGACATTTCCCAATATATTTATTTTCTGTAAAACCCTTGCACAATAGATATGTCTTGTGTCAATTTTAATAACAGCACTACTTAGTGTGAGAAAAATAAAGGCTCTTTCTCAAGACTGTTGATTAGGTTTTGATATAAAATCTATTTGATTTATTCATATATGATGGCAATGGCTACAAGAAGACATCCTCTTCTAGTCATATTCTTTGAGTCTCTCTCCTGATTTATCCCTCCTCAAATATCTTTGTGCTCTCATCACTAAAACAAAGACAAAGAAAGGAGAGGGGAAAAAATTCACAGCATAGGTGTTACGCTTTCTTCCTTACTCCATTGATGCTGATGAGATAGGACATCCAATTATTCCTGGACACACTAAGATTGGTTGAAAAAAAAAAAAAGAAGAGGGGATTGCATGCTGACTACCCAGGATATCAATCAGTAGAATTAACTCTTGAGTGTCCAAGGCCATTTTTATTGTAACAGCACCAATAAAATCCTCTTCTCCACTAAAACCCTTTGACACAAAATTAGCTGTTGTATTTGATGGCTAAAATTTTAAAAAGATAAAAACATAAGACTAAGAAGAAATGGAGCAATTGGACAATTTAAAAGATTATTAAAAGAATAAAAGTTTGAAAATCTGTGTAGATTATGAAGTCATTGGAATACATACAAATTGGAAGCCAGGAAATAGTATTGCTTTCCAATTAGTGTTTTTCAAAGTATAGCTCAAGGTCAATCTGCTCCAGAATCGATCCGAGTGCTCTGTAAAAATACAGATTCCCAGTGTCATCACAAAATACTCTGCTTCAGAAGATATGAAATATCTTTTAAGAAATTAAATTTTTCAAGTTCCTTGGATAATTATTAACCACATGAAAGCATAGGAACCACAATCGCGGGCACGGTGGCTCATGCCTGTAACCCCAGCACTTTGGGAGGCCGAGCTGGGCGGATCACGAGGTCAGGAGATGGAGACCTTCCTGGCTAACATGGTGAAACCCCGTCTCCACTAGAAATACAAAAAAATTTAGCCGGGCGTGGTGGCGGGCGCCTGTACTCCCAGCTACTCAGGAGGCTGAGACAGGAGAATGGCGGGAACCCAGGAGGCGGAGCTTGCAGTGAGCTGAGATAGCGCCACTGCACTCCAGCCCGGGCGACAGAGCGAGACTCCGTATCAAAAAAAAAAAAAAAAAAAAAAAAAAAAGAACCACTATCATAGAGAGAAAAGTGTATCTGGAAATCAAAATTAGAGGAAGACCCTCTAGCAAAGTGGGACTTGGCTGAATGCTGTACTTTATTTATTAAAGGATTATCATCCATTAATATTGTGTTTATTCTGAGGTTGAATGAACATAGAATTCTATGGTGGCTGGGAAAATATAGTCTCTTTTGAACTTGCACAAAAATCTGAAGCCAAGTTGGTATGTGACCATACCACAGGTCACAGCTGGGTGTCTGCAGTCCAAGAGATGCTCCAGTAAAACTCTACACAAAATATTTGATAAAATTTTATTAAAGTGCAACTGAGATTAGTGTGTTTTCTGCACACAAAGACACAGAAGTGAGGTTATTCAAGCTTTTGGCTAAATCCTAAAGGTCAAAAGCCACTTCCCTGTTTAAATGAATGCAATTTTCTTCAGCAATTCTCTATCGTCTTTCAGATGGTGCCTTTGTTTCACATTATCATTTCACTCAGAAATCACCCTTCCCACTTAAGAATTTGGAAACAACGCCCTGTGAACATGCACCAGATGTAGCTTTTATTCACCTCCTATGATTAATTTTTCCATTTTTTAATATGTTACTTCACACAAAAGTTTGGGTGTCTAGGATATAGTATTTTCTTTTCAAGGAGTAGAGAAATAAGAAAACCTCAAGCTCTCTTTTCAGCCCTAGAAAAAAAGCACAGCCCAGAATAATACATTCATTATTTTACAAAGGAAAGGTATTTGATAGTGTCTGAGGAATACAGAGTGCCGGACTGAAAATTGAGGCTTCAAAGGAAATGGAATGAGAAATAGGTTTGTTTTTGGTCACCCAGAAGCAAAACCTATCACATACATCTATACAAACATACCTAAAACCTAGCAGCTCTTTCATACTGATTCCTGACACCAAAACAAAATAAAGATGGAACTTCAGGGGAATAAGACAAAGAGAAAGAGTGGAAATGAAGCTGCCAAGAAAAACAGAACTGATTTTGCAAAGGTCAGTGCAACATAGGATTAGTTTGGACTAAGCCCATACTCCAGTGTAATTTGCAATATATTTCAACACTTCAGAACAAGTATTTCTAGCTACTTTTAATACCAGCTCTGAGCCATGACTATCTAAATAGACAGGGGGCATTAAAGTTCACAGGGCTTGATATTGCCTGTAAAAATGGAGCCCAGCAGAATTTGATTTTATTAGGCCCATAGCCAATGGCGATTAAAGTGTTATGCCATATCTGTCAGCATGCATGGATGCATGGGGATTATTTGTAACAGAATTTAAGTCTGGGAGCCAAGTTCCTCAGTCATAAGTCTAGAATACTAATTCTTTCTTTTTCATCCCCTCTATCAGACCTATGGCCCTCACAATATCATCCCAGGAAGTGGGACAAGAATTCAGACTTTTTCATCTAAAACAATAGGGCTTTATTAACAATTAAAGGGTCAAACTTGCAGAGGTAGGGCCAGGGGATTGCGTGGACATCTGTTGTTTCATTGTCCTGTCAGAATCTAATTTTCTTTTTCTAATACTACCCCAGTTTCCCTTTGGGGAACCACTATATTGGATCTCATTTTGGTGGGAGGTATTTTCAATGTTCCATTTAAAAATCTCAAGATGTCATGCTCTCACTGAAACGGTATATGTGCATCCAGGGTGGGGGCATATGTCCATGTTCAGCACTTTTAATAAGGTTTTTTTTTTAGGACATTGAATCTTGAATAAAAAAAAAAAGAGAGAGAGAATTTGGAGTTTGAAGGTCTTACTCATTTCAGTGGTTGCAGAAGCTTGGAGCAGAAAGTCCTTCTACCTGAGTTTTGAGGCTGTTACTGCTGCCTATATCCTAAAGTTGCTTTATTACTAACCTATTGTATTGGCCTGTTCCTTCAGCTTTGTTTTGCCTCTTCCTCTATTTCTCAGCATAAAGCTGATAGTTGTCTCCCTGAATTACGATTCTCATGCTTGCCTCTGTTCTGATATGATATCCCAAACTCCTACCAAATCCACTATTGAAACAGACTTTGGAGGAGCATTCATAATTTACGCAATACCTAGCTTAGCCCATTTACTCCTCTCGCCATCAATCTTGACTCTATTTTGTCTGGACAAGTTGAACATCTGCCTATCTCTAACCCCTTGGCCTTCATTGATTTGAGTCTGGCTCAGTTAGGATTCCATTTGGCAGCAAGTAAACACAAAACCCTACTACAATCCCTTAAATAAGTAAGGAATTTATTTACTGCATATGACACAAAATCCTAGAGTGGAAAGTCTAAAGCCGGCATGGTGCTGCAATGATGTCAACAAGAGCTATGTTCCTTCTATTTTCTTTACATCCTTGGCATGTATCTTTCTTTCCAGTGCTCCCTCGTTGTCTGACATCCCCTCAGGAACCCTGCTCATTTTCAGTGCAGGAAGTGAGGAAAAAAAAGTGGCTCCCAGCTACATTAAAGAGAGAAGGCATTTTAACCTGGGAACATTACTGTCTTGATAAAATGAAAGTTTAAGTAAGTTCAAAAATAACAATGAGTGTGTCCCCTACAGATTCTGATTGGTAGTTCTAAAACACCAATCAAGTTCACCAGTGAAACCCTATACATTCTACTTATGAATTGACAGTCTTGTAAGGAATCTTCCCCTAGCATATTCCTGATGGCCCATTCTTCAACACCCATGGTCCCCAACCCCACTCACCACACTTCCCACCACAGCAACTTCTGATTTTCATTCTCACAGTGACCATTCAATAGGCACAAGCAATAGGTCAGCCATTGTGGTGACCAGATGCTGAATAGCTTTTGGTTTGTGTCACACACAGAATCTTTGAGTAGCCTACTAATATTTCTAGTAACAATTCAATTGTTATATATTTTATGTGGTTCAGGCAGTTTCCTGCAATGTTAAGTGTCTGGGCTTCAGAATTCAATAGATCTATTTTGAATTCAAGACAGAGCTAGGTGAAGGATAAATTATTGAACCTCCTCAAGGCACCATTTCCGCATCTGTAAAATGGGGCAAATGGTTTTTACATCAAGGGACTTCGTCAGATATAAATATACTATGGCATGTGAAGTATCTATACAATGCTGAACACAGATTGGGTTCTAAATACATGCTTGATTATACCCTCTATTGTATACGTACATCAAGTCATCATGTTCTACACTTTGAATATATGCAATCTTTATTTATCAATTAGAAATTTCTAAATAAATTTTTGAAGAGTGAATAACTTCCTCCAAGTCATATGGTGAATCATATATGCAGAGGCTTTCATCTGGTTAAATTCTACCAACGTATAAATATTTAAATCTTCCATCATAGTCTACAGAAAGCATTTCTTGGCTTCCTGTGGAGCCATTTGTGTCTGCACTTGAAAATAAGTCTTTGTATTTCTGTCTCCAGAAGAAGATTTTGAGCCTTGTACAGACTCATGATTTACCTACAGCATTTAACATAATGCCTCGTATTAATACATTGTGGCTATTTCATGAATGCCTGTTTGACTGAACATAAACATTTTATTCACAAATCTTTTGCTAATAACAACACATTAAACCTTAGTTTATTCATTTATAAACGAAGAAAACAAGAAAAAAAGTCTTATTGTTGAGGAGACTAAATAAAACTGCATGTAAAATCTGAAGTACAGTATTTGGAACTCAATTAATTGGTGCTTATTCTCACTTTTAATTTTAATAAAATAAATTTATTAATCTAATCCAAACCTTTACTTTAATTAAATCATACACACTTAATCATTAACGTTCGTTTAACCTTCTTTTCCATGCTAAAGCCTAATAAACTTATAATAAACTCACTGACCAATGCGTATGGCTCTAAAATATTTGGCACTAATGACATGGATACCCGCAGAGAAGTCTCAGAGAAGATCACAAATACTTAACACGGGCCTTCCATTAAGTCTGTAAAGCTCTGCAACATCAAACAGCTTGACCACTGATAGGTCCATCCATTCTTGCAAAAGGTCACAAGAACTAAAATTCAGTGGTTACAGAAAGGTGAACCCCATTAAATTCTAGCTCCATTTTAAGGAATTAAAAATTTTAAACATAACTCAAAAAAATACCTTAACAAATATGCAAGATATTTCAAATGACCTTTTACTTCATGTCTCCTCTAAATTTTAAGATAAGAAATACTGGAACTTACTAACTCCTCAGATCTTCTTCCAAATGTAAGTAATTAATTTAGTTAAGTTTATTTGGTCCATTCCTTTTATATTTCAAAGTTTTGGAAACATTTTCCCTCTGGCTTGTATAATAATAAAGTCAGTAGGTCATGTGGTTTGGGCAAATTCTGATTATTTTCCACTTTAAAATATTGATATCCTTTAACACAATAATTTTATATCTAAGAATGACTCTAAGACAAATATCAGAGAACCATACACAGACTTAAATTTGAAAATTTCCTTCATAAATGCATTTGGTTGTATCCTTTCTTCCACTACAATATATACGTTATATTTGGAGAATCATTAAGTAATTTATAGTGAGATCACAAATTAATCATTATGCAAGCATTTAAATTCATATTTGTAATTATTATTTTTAATGACTTGGAGAAGTGTTTATATAAGTAAAAAAAATTACATAAAAATATTATGCAGCTCAATTATACTGCATATGCCATTTTGGTTGTATAGAAAAAATACTACATGCCCGGCGCGGTGGCTCACGCCTGTAATCCCAGCACTTTGGGAGGCCGAGGTGGGTGGATCACAAGGTCAGGAGATCGAGACCATCCTGGCTAACACAGTGAAACCCCATCTCTACTAAAAATACAAAAAAATTAGCTGGGCGTAGCGGCGGCCCCCTGTAGTCCCAGCTACTCGGGAGGCTGAGGCAGGAGAATGGCGTGAACCCGGGAGGTGGAGCTTGCAGTGAGCCGAGATCGCGCCACTGCACTCCAGTCTGGGGGCAGAGCGAGACTCTGTCTCAAAAAAAAAAAAAGAAGAAAAAATAGTACATGGACACATTCTATAATGTTGACGGTGATCATAATTGGTTAGTTCAAAGGATTATGACTGGCTGGGCGTGGCCGTTCATGCCTGTAATCCCAGCACTTTGGGAAGCCAAGGTAGGCTATTACCTGAGGTCAGAAATTTGAGACCAGCCTGGCCAACATGGCGAAACCCCATCTCTACCAAACATACAAAAAAAAAAAAAAAAAAAAAAAAAAATCAGCCGGGTGTGGTATGCCCGTAGTCCCAGCCCACTCTGGAGGCTGAGGCAGGAGAATCACTTGAACCCAGGAGACAGAGGTTGCAGAGCCGATATCGAGCTACTGCACTCCAGCCTGGGTGACATCTCAGAAAAAAATAAAAAGAGATTATGGTTGATATTAATTTGTATATGCATTTTGTATTTTCTACAATGGACATGTGTTACTTTTATAATAAGAAAAACATTTTCAACGATTTCACTAATTAGTGAACCTACTGATATGCTTCATATTTCATATTAAAATATGGTGGTGAACATATTAAAGTAATTTTTTTCATAAAGGCCTTTTAGAGAATATAGAGTGCTAAAAATAGAGAGGAGCTTCCGTATTATAGACTGATGAACATTCAAGTGATGGAAGAAGCTCAAGCCAACTCTAGATTGAATATGACTTAGATAAAAATCTCATTATTATTTTCCCCAACTAGAATGCCAAAAAGATTTTGATCCCTTAGCCTTGCCATGATTATATATAAGATAAACCATACATGGTTGTTATTACTATATTAAAGATTATTTACTAGGATGTGTAGATTTTACACATAACAGTACCAGAGATTGCTGTCTGCTTGTGGAAAGCAATTGCTATTTTTATATCAATACTGAAGCAGTGCCTAACCTGCAGAGGTCTTTAATTGCTGGTGAGTTTTTTACAACCCTTCCTCCAATGCAAGGTCTGGATTTTATTTTCATGCTGGAGTTTTGTTGTGCAATCTCAAGTGGCCTTTTGCCATGGCCATTACTTTCCACTTTTACTCATCTCTCTATTTCTGATTTTATTCCTTCTGGACTTGATTTCTTGCTGCTCCTGACACCTGCTCCAGCCTGATAAACTGACAGCTCCAATTGTAAATCTTGCCCCGATGCTTTCTTTTCCCCAGGATGGAAAATAGCGTGTTCCAATGGGTTATAACACTTCAGCAAACATCAGGAATCCTGTCCCTTTCACTTTGGAACTCTATTGTTTAAAAAGAGACATGCTGCTCCTTCTGTCTGGTAAGCCTTGCCCCGTCGCCCCTACCCCCACTCAGCTGCCGACTTTTAGCCCTCCAACACTCAATTCAGATGACTTCTCCCAAGGCAACTGCCTGGACACCCTCCTGGATAATATTCACACACCTGTCCAAAGGCCAGGTTACGTGGTCTGGTCTATGTTCTCATTGTTCTCTCTGCTGTTTTCCATCAGAAGACCACCCTGGCTATAAGTACTTGTCATTATTTGTCTGCTGTACAGCGTTTCTCATGCTTAACATCTTTTTTCTTTTTCTCTGCTTCATACACAGCAAATACACAGCAAGTATTTTTTTAGTTAATGGTCAATGAACGAAATAAGCCTTGTGGGCAAAGAAAAAGGGAAACTGACCCCAGGAGATTTACACTTAGAACAAGGACTCAAATCTGATAAAGCAAACTCTAATTCTGAATACTAAAAAAAGCAGTCATGCAAATGAAGTGTCTAAAAGTGTGTCTGTGTGTATGTAGATCCCTGTACACTTCCTGTACACAGCGGCATCCTCCTTGGCAGAAGCACCTGCATTGGACTCTGACATTGCCCATGAATATTCCGATTATAAAATCCCGGCTTTTAGGAACCAGATGTCCTTAGCAGATTTTACTCAATTTAAGTTTTTGATTTAGTTCTCCTTTGAAAGTTTCAGTGCTGATTATCATGGATATTTCTAGCTGGGGGTATTCAAGGTCTGTAATTTATCTGGGGATGAAGGACACCGTTTGGTATAGAGAGTAGGTATTTGATTCCAAGTTTTATAAAACATTGTTACCTGTTTCTTTACTCCCCTCTTTTTCCCTAATGATCAGTAGGAATGCACAAATGATTCTGACATGTTTTTCCTTTTTTCTTCTGGCCACACAATTCGTTTTTTCCTCCTGAAAACTGACCAGCTTTCTCTTCAATAATGTGCATGTAGCAGGCCCATATTTTAACTTGTTTTCTGCAGTAAACAGCCTCAGCATAGCTATAACTAGGACTCCTTTCCTAGGTTGTATTGCAGATGAGATTTTCCTTTTTCCTTATACGTCACCAAAAATAAATTTTTTTATTATAATGGAATTAACACAGGCTTATTAAATACAATTGGCAATACAGAGAATACTAGGAGTAATTCAAACATATACACTCATAGCCCCACAATGCAAATTCAATTATTAATATTCTGAAGTTATTTACTCTTGGTGCCTTTGCTCTATGCAGCTTTATATCCTTAAGATTATGTTATACATAACAACTGAAATTTATTTTACTTAACATTCCATCCTGCTTGGGTTCAGTTTCCAACTTGGCTGCTTGCTAACTGAATGAATTTATTAATTTGCTTAAGTTCTATGACCTACCTTTGACTCTGTTTCCTCATCTGTAAAATAGGAATCATAATGACTACCTCGTAGGTATTTAAATGGCCTATGAGACAACTTAAGTAAAACATTTACAATAGACTTTTACAGTAAAATAATGGCAATGATGATGATGATGAAAATAATTGTTAATGCTTCTTAACTACCAGACACTGCTTTAGATTATTTTTTTTTCTCCTTGGGAGATGGAAGATAGTTTAATGTTATGTGAGGATTGCTGACATCCAGGAAAGTAAAATCTGGTTTTGGTATTGCTGCTTTGAGCTGTCTGACTTAGATCAATTCACTTCACCAATTTTGATATTATTTTCCCCAACATTTTAATAAAAGTGTAGAAAAGATGATAGCTAATAACCTTCCCTGCTCTATGCCCAAACAAATATGTCAACTCTTAATTACGAGAGTTCCTGTAAATTATGCCCCAAAGAGGAAAGACAGAAGAGAGAGAAGAGATAATGATGTTTCAGCAGGCATATAAATTTGTGCTGGGTGGGCCAGGCACTGTGGCTCACCCCCGTAACCCCTGCACTTTGGGAGGCCCAGCCAGGCGGACTGCTTGAGGTCAGAGAGACCAGTCTGGCCAACATGGCGGAACTGCAGCTCTGCTAAAAATACAATCAGCGGGGCGTGGTGGCGGGCGCCTGTAATCCCAGCTCTTAGGGTGGCTGAGGCAGGAGAATCGCTTGAACCTGGGAGGCAGAGGTTGCAGTGAGCTAAGATCACACCACGGCACTCCAGCCTGGCCAACAGACTGTCTCAAGAGTGTTAGGTTAAAGAGGCGTTCGTTCTAAAAATTCTTGTTTAATGTTTCTTGCTTTGTTAAGAGTTTAATTCCAGATCATCACTCGGACATAACATTATTTGAAACCAAATATTTATTTTAAATGTGTGTTTACCTCCCCAACTTTCTCACTTTAGAGTAGTATATTGTTGGTCTTCTTTTTTAAAAAACAAATTATAAACAAATACTTTATGTTTTATTTGAAGGAATCTGTTACATTTCAGAAGAACCACTTGCTCTAGAGGGAAGAAAGCCATAGTCAAATAGTGGGAGAAAGGAATTAAATTAGTGTGGGGAAAAAAACCGGCAGAAATTCTGTACATAAGACAGATTTAGCGGCAAGAGAAAGACAAAATAAGGGGGGAAAAACCCACAGACTGAAGCTTTAGTATATTTACAGTTATGTTACCATAAAAAGGGAGGTGGCCAGGATCACAAAGGAAGGTACATCAAGCAGCACTTAGGGATCTGATACATGTGGTAATGTAACAGCTCAGGCAAGTCAGTCACACCCCAAAGACCACTCCATACAGATGAACAAGTGAATGAGAAGGAAGTAAAGCTCATCACAGCAGGACTCATGCACTCCTGTGGTGCCCCTTCATGAATCCAGATTTCAGAGGTCTCCTGGAAAGTCTTTCAGCAGCCGGCAGTGAAGCTCACAAGAAAAATGTTTTTTTTCTTTTTTTCTCATTATAAAAGAGTTTATCTGAGTTTTTGTGCATTCCAAGTCTTTTACTTCTTTTGATGACTCTTATCACGTTGTTTGAAGAAATTCCAGAAACTTCCATCTAGGTTACTGGCGTAATGTCCGGCAGCAAACTCCTTAGATCCTGTGACTTGGAAAATGGGCGTCTCCTGTGCCTCCTTTCCTGTGTAAACTCCTCCAAAAGCTGTAAAATATTGGTTCTTGCGATCTAGACTATGCTACTAGTTCTTACTAGCACAGCCAAGTTTACTTTGTGAAGTTGGGTTTATTTGTTCCCAACATCAAATTATTCAGTACCCATCATCTCTCTTTTCCCCTAATATATCACTAAAATATATCAAGTATACAGAAAGAGGCACAAAGTATATCCTTCAAAATAATTTTGCAAGATAAATACATTCATGTAAGCAACTGAATTTAAAAAGGGACATTGCCAGAGCTGCAGAATCCACCTCCCACCCAAATGTCCATCACTGTCATTAGTCTCCCAAGACTATTGCAACTAAAACACACAGATTATTTCTTCCTGTTTTTTTTTTTAAATATATACAAATGAAACTACACAACACATTTTTGTGTATGTTCCTGTGTGTGTAGCTTATTTTGCTTAACATCAAGACTATGAAATGCATTATTGTTCTTGTGTATAGTTCAATTATTCTCATTAGATTGTTTAAATATACCTTAATTGATTTATCTATCCAACTGTTTATGTATTGCTAGTTTTGAGTTTTAATGAATCTTGCTTATGTGTGCCTTTTTCTTACATACAAAATTTTTACGTGTTTATTTTAGGGATTATATGTGCACATTTTTGTTGGAAATATTGCTAGAAGTACACTTCTTGCTTGGTTGTGTGGATATACACTTATGTCCAACTTTATTACCAATTGCCAGCTTTCCAATATTAATATCCCCATTTAAATTCTAACTACCAGTTTATGAGTTATTCCAGTTCTATATTTTCTTGTCAATACTTGGTATTGTCCTTTCTTTTTTCATTTGTATCTACTTAAATGTTAGTAAAATTAAAGAAATTTTAAAAATGGAGTACACATAATAAAGCTTTTATTTTTTTCAGATAAGAACATGATTATGTACATAAAACATTCAA
>NW_016821003.1:2959677-2962821 GCF_001698545.2 Rhinopithecus bieti
GCCGGGCGCGGTGGCTCAAGCCTGTAATCCCAGCACTTTGGGAGGCCGAGATGGGTGGATCACGAGGTCAGGAGTTCGAGACCATCCTGGCTAACACCGTGAAACCCCGTCTCTACTAAAAAATACAAAAGCTAGCCGGGCGAGGTGGCTGGCGCCTGTAGTCCCAGCTACTCGGGAGGCTGAGGCAGGAGAATGGCGTAAACCCAGGAGGCGGAGCTTGCAGTGAGCTGAGATCCGGCCACTGCACTCCAGTCCGGGTGACAGAGCGAAACTCCGTCTCAAAAAAAAAAAAAACATTCAAAAGAACCCATAGTTAATGATTAAAAGTCAGCTCAACAAGGTTGATAGATACAAGGTCAACCAAAAACAAACAATTGGAAAATAAATTTTTAAAATAGAGTTTACTATAGCATTCAAAATATTAGCTACCTCAGAATATATCTAACAAAAGCAAACAAGACGTCTAAGTAGCAACAAATACAACAGTATTGAGAAAAGTCTTTTTTAAAAACTAAATAAATGTGTGGATAATGGTAATAGTTGCATAATAATGTAAGTACACTTAATGCCATTAAACCATACACTTAAAAATAAAGAAAATGGTAAATTTTATGTTACATATGTTTTTATCACAATAAAAGAAAATAATAATTTGAGACACACAATATGTCTTTCCCAAAATTCGGTAGTCTCAAAATCGCAATTACCATCAAATCTCAATCAAATCTAAACAGATTTTTTGAATTAGTGGTTCTACAATGCACAAAGAAACGCAAAGGCCAAGAATAAAGCAAATAAGGAGAACTTAAACTACTGAATATTAAGATCTACTAAATAAAAAGGCCTGATGATATTTAGAGTATTTATGATAACACAATAATTGGGTCACTATAACCCAATTATTATAGGTACAAAATTATAGGTACAAAAATAGAGAAGTGGGCCAGGAGTGATGGCTCATGCCTGTAATCCCAGCACTTTGGAAGGCTGATGTGGGAGATCACTTGAGGTCAGGAGTTCAAGACCAGACTGGCCAACATGGCAAAACCCCATCTCTACTACAAATACAAAATATTAGCTAGGCATGGTGGCACACACCTGTAATCCTAAATACTCGGGAGGCTGAGACAGGAGAATCGCTTGACCCCGAAAGGCAGAGGTTGCAGTGAGCTGAGATCACACCATTGCACTCTCGCCTGGGTGACAGAGTGAGACTCTGTCTCAAAAAATAAAAAATTATAAAAATAGAGAAACAGATGCATAAAAATTTTAGAGAATACAAGCTCAGAGCCTCACATATATGGACATTTGACTCTTTGAAATAATTTGAATTTAGTTGATATTGACATAATTTTTTGCAAACATAAATTGTATAGGTAACTAATAAACAGTAAATTTAGTAAATACCTAGTGTCAGGCCTCTGAGCCCAAGCTAAGCCACCATATCCCCTGTGACCTGCATGTACACATCCAGATGGCCTGAAGTAACTGAAGAATCACAAAAGAAGTGAAATTTAAATGTCCTGTTCCTGCCTTAACTGATGACATTCCACCACAAAAGAAGTGAAAATGGCTGGTCCCTGCCTTAACTGATGACATCATCTTGTGAAATTCCTTCTCCTGGCTCATCCTGGCTCAAAAGCTCTGCCACTGAGCACCTTGTGACCCCCACCCCTGCCAGCCAGAGAACAACCCCTTTTGACTGTAATTTTCTATTACCTACCCAAATCCTATAAAACAGCCCCACCCCTATCTCCCTTCACTGACTCTCTTTTCGGACTCAGCCCGCCTGCACCCAGGTGAAATAAACAGCCTTGTTGCTCACACAAAGCCTGTTTGGTGGTCTCTTCACACGGACGTGAGTGAAACCTAGCAATGAGAAATATACGGTCACTCGTGACTCATGGCAATATGATTTGAGAAAAGGTATCCATAAAGGTTTTATTTAAATAATGTTCTATAAAGTAGAAAATCCATTGAATTAGAAATAAATATACTTGATTTGTCCTATTTTGGAAAATGGTCTGCTATTTGGGTGAATGAGAATTTCTCTGGAATTCTGTAAAATGATTACTTATGTGAAGTGGTGGATATTAAATAGATCATTTCTAAAGACTCCACCAGTTTCAGGGAGCCATGACTAACGATTTCCTTGGAAAAGTGAATTTAGATGCTGTCAAAAACATCTGACCTCATAAAGATTGTGTGGATGTGCAAAATGCACGTAAGTTACTGCCAGATAATTATATTGGATTGGAAAATAAAGGAGTTAAAGATCTTAAAGTACAATAATCAAGTCCAGCTGTGAACTCACTGTCAGGCCTCTGAGCCCAAGCCAAGCCATCGCATCCCCTGGGACTTGCACGTATATGCCCAGATGGCCTGAAGTAACTGAAGAATCACAAAAGAAGTGAAAATGCCCTGCCCCTGCCTTAACTGATGACATTCCACCACAAAAGAAGTGAAAATGGCCGGTCCTTGCCTTAAGCGATGACATTACCTTGTGAAATTCCTTTTCCTGGCTCATCCTGGCTCAAAATCTCCCCACTGAGCACCTTGTGAACCCCGTCTCCTGCCCGCCAGAGAACAACCCCCCTTTGACTGTAATTTTCCTTTACCTACCCAAATCCTATAAAACAGTATCACCCTTATCTCCCTTCGCTGACTCTCTTTTCGGACTCAGCTCGCCTGCACCCAGGTGATTAAAAGCTTTATTGCTCACACAAAGCCTGTTTGGTGGTCTCTTCACATGGACGCGCATGACACTCACTGTGGACAGAAATCATGTAACATTGTGTTGCCATGAACAAGAAAGATATCTGCCACAAATAGGCATTCAATTACTATTTACAATGAATTAATTGAATCTGAGATGGAAAGCCCCTAAGGGAAAAATTCTAAACATACATGCATGTGACCACCCCCCCCCCAGGCTTACACAAACAACTTATCTGGAAAACCCCCAGCCGTTTGAGGTTGCGAAAAAGGCGGGAACCAGCCAGAAACTGCCGAATGTTCAACTTCAAATGTTAACCAATAATAAGCTTGTAACTACTGTTTCTCTGTGACTTGTTTGTACCTCGCTATAAAAGAAATCCTAAAACAGCAGCCGGGGCCTCTCTCTTTACCTGCCATTGTATAAAG
>NW_016821003.1:2965340-2971521 GCF_001698545.2 Rhinopithecus bieti
CATCTCAGAAACACCACCTAGAGAGCTCCTGATAAGGTCACAACCGTTTGTAGTTTTACTAAATGCGAGGGAACAAATAGAAAACTGTTAATTGTATAACTTAAAATATTAACAAATTACCAGTTGTGATGCTGCAACCAAAAGAATTCCTTTGTACCTCTGTAACCTTACATATCCTGTATGCATCGGGCTATAAAAAGCGGGCACATGCATCATTCGAGGCCCTCTGGTATGTTGTAGAACGGAGGGACCAAGTTCGAACTTGCATTAAAGATCCTTGCCGCTTGGCTTTGACTCTGGACTCTGGTGGTCTTCTTCGGGGAATAAACGGTCTGGGCATAACAGCACAACAAATCCAGTCTAACCACTCAGCTATAGCCTTTCTGACATGTAGTTTTCTTTCTCAATAACAGTGATCAAAGAGAAGTTTGAGAGCCAATGCACAGAAATACATCCTTGAACTTAAAAATCATATAGTTAGTGAAAATGCAGTTAATTCATATCATGTATATCAGCACTCAGATTTATCTTTCATGTTTGTATTTAAAAGTAGATCCTCTTGAAGAAAACTTAGTTTTGATATGGAATTCCTCCATTAAGAAAAGGTATACTATATTTGCATTGGAGTTATATTTCCAACATGCAAAAAAATCAATTTGTATCTATATTGTTTTATTTGATTTTAGTAGTTCAAAATTCTTTAATTATTGACAGGCACTCCTGTTCTATCAGTATGATTAGAGCTCCTGAGGATGCTATTGAAGATATCTTGTAGGGACTGAATTTTAAAGCTTTGCCTATACGGGTAGCATGGGATAATATGTTATGTGTGACCCGCCTTCTACCACTGTGGAAAAAGGTAAATGAGTCTTCTTCAACTAACTGTCAGAAAGAACCACAGAGTATTTTTTATTGTTGTTATTTTCTGTTTTTCCATCACATGCTGAAAATAAATTTTACAAATTTAATCTTTGTTCATTTAAATGTATCTCAAATGATTACTTATCCCATAGGAACATAAAGATTATGTTTAAAAAAGTTGGAAAAGACAAAAAACAAATTCAGAAAGTCACATGAATAATATAACTACATCTGTGTTTTATCAATAAAACTTGATGAGGCAGAAATTGTATTTTTTCCCAGAGGCACTGAAACTAGTATACTCATAATGCTATTATTGTATTCCTGGCGTCACGAATGAGGTTAAAAACTATATCCATAGCATTATTCCCAGCAATCCAGAATACTAATGCACCAGCAGGGGGTTATCTCTTCTGGGCTGCAAGTATTGAATCTGGGAAAATGAGAAGAATGTGGGATAATTAATCTAATTCAGACACCTGAAAACTCCTAAAAACTAAACATTACCTAAGCAAGCAAACTTTTTCTCTTCCTAGAGAAGTGTAGTCTGTTCTTTAGGACTGATAAAGCAGGCTATATCTACAGCACATATCTGCAAGGCTCAAATTGGTTCAAGAACAACCTATATCAGAACTTCCTGAATGCTAATTAAAATACAGATTTTCTGGCCATGGCCCTAAAAGTAATAACTCAGAATCTCTGGGAAAAGGACCCAGATATTTGTAATTTTCTCTCGTGATTCTACTATACACTAAAGAAAGTAAAATATTCCTCTATACCAGTGGTTCTCTAACTTTACCTGAGTTACCTGGAGGGCTTGTTAAAATACAATTTGCTAATCTCACCTCAGACTTTCTGATGTGTCCTGTCTTTGGTGGGTTTGGGAAATTGGCATTTCTAAAAAATTTACTTTTCAGCATCAGGTAAGGCTGATGCTACTAGCTAAAGAAAGAATTCACCTGGAAATTTTGTTAAAATAAATATTTGTGGGCTCTAACTCCAAATATGTTGATTCAATAGGCCTGGAATGGGGCTTGAAGTTTTTCATTCCTGACAAGTTTCCAAAGAATGACTTTAGCTGCTGGTCTGAGGATCACATTTTGAGGAGAACCAATTTAAACTATCTTGAATCCTATTAAGCATTTGAACTATAGGATTGGTTCAATTACTTTTCTCCTGATTTCTCCAAAAGTTTCCAGATCACCAAAGAAGATGAAACATATTAAGATAAAAGCTTGTTTTCTATTTCGGCAGATCAGTAATGAACAAACTGCACTCTGGAGGGCAATCCTTGCTACTTTGGTTTGTCATCCTAGAAGCCCCTTCGTCCTACAATCAAAGACACTTAATCTCTTTCAACTCCTTCCTGTTTAGCTACCAATCCTAGAGTCTAATTCTAATTGAGAGAGAGACGCCACACACTTTTAAGTAATCAGATCTCACGAGAATGCACCCACTATCATGAGAATAGCACCAAGTGGATGGTGCTAAACCATCCATGAGAAATCTACTCCCATGATCCAGTCACCTCCCACCAAGGCACACTTCCAACACTGGGGATTACAGTTCATCAAGAGATTTGTGCAGGGACAAATATACAAACCACATCAGTTATCAGAGATTAGGCTTTGTCTGGGTGTGATGTGGGAGACTGACCAGCAGGATGCATAATGAGGGCTGGTAAATTTACAACAAAACAAATCGATATAAAATATACCCAAATGATGACTGCTGCTAGTAAGAGACAAATATCTCATTAAAAATTGTATAATTCATGATAAATAGACCAATATTTCATTTTCTTGAGGATCTTTTCTGTTGCATTTAAAACAATGGCAATCAATATCAAATCAAAAGCAAATAACATATAATTAAGAAATATTTTGAAAGAAGGAATATTTCACAAATCAAGTAATTTAAAACATTAATCACAGAAAGGCAATCTGAGATTTCCTCCCAAATGTTTCTTGCTCAAATATAAAAGCTGGTCAATAATGCAAAATGAAAGCAAATAATGTATTATATAATGAATATATTATTTTTAGAATTTTAGCAAATAAAATAATAATAAAATAAAAGTTTGAGTGTCATTAAAGATGATATATCATCTATGTGAAAGTGCAATGAGTGTGTATACACATGTATTATATGTATAATATACATCTTGCATCATTAGTATTTTCTTTTTTTCTTTTTTTTTTTTTTAGGTGGATTCTTGCTCTGTCGCCCGGGCTGGAGTGCAGTGGCCGGATCTCAGCTCACTGCAAGCTCCGCCTCCCGGGTTTACGCCATTCTCCTGCCTCAGCCTCCCGAGTAGCTGGGACTATAGGCATCCGCCATCTCGCCTGGCTAGTTTTTTTGTATTTTTTAGTAGAGACGGGGTTTCACCGTGTTAGCCAGGATGGTCTCGATCTGCTGACCTCGTGATCCACCCGTCTCGGCCTCCCAAAGTGCTGGGATTACAGGCTTGAGCCACCGCGCCCGGCCAGTATTTTCTTTTATTTATTTATTGTTTTATAGAGATAGGGGTCTCACTCTGTCACCCTGGCTACAGTGCAATGGTGCCATCGTGGCTCACTGCAGCCTCAAAATCCTGGGTTCCAGCTATCCTTCTGCTTCAGCCTCTTGCGTAGCTGGAACAACAGGTGCGCACCACCAAGCCCAATCTATTTCCTTCACCCTCTTTGTCACTCTCCAGCACATTAAACACACACTGTTAGAATCATCTAGTTGTCAATACTTTAAATACTGTTTTTATTTATATGTTCAGTCATTGCATGAGGATTAAACCTGCAGTTGGCTTAAGGTTTTTTTGTTGTTGTTCGTTTGTTTGTTTGTTTTTTATATGGTTTAGGAAATTTAACACAGACCAAAATAACTTTTGAAATCTTTGGTTATGCCACTTCTCAAAACTGAGCTAATACGATTCTGGTAACTAATAAATGATATTTTGTATCTTTTCTAGAGGTTTTCAACTTATAGAGAATGTCTTAACACCCTCCCTCCCCTCTAAACATCCATGACAGGCATGAAAATACAGCTCTGGTTTTATAATGGAGGTCAATGAGAAGAATAAGTAGATATAAACACATTTATGCAAACTAAAATATAATTAAACACATTTTGTGATAGGTTAACCTAGTTTTAGCCATAAACAAACAGGGAAGAAAATTTTTCCTCTGAGTTACAATTCAAACTTTCATTTAACCATCAGAACAACTTTCAAGATATCTATTTTACAAATGAAAATGGCAGACTAATATTTGGATCACCTGGTAGCTTGTAGGAATTATGACTGGTCTTTAACGCATGTCATCTAATTTCCTTTTCAGAATGAAAATGCACCTCTGAACGGCTGAAGTAACTCTCTTTCTTAATTTGAAAAAATATTCACTTCAAAGTTTCTGAAGAGTATTAAAGGAGTTACTTCTTGGAAAGTGATCGGCACTGTTACAGACATAAAAAAATTATTCAATACATGCTTGTTAATGGCGTTAATAAGACTCTTGCTCTTTCTTTTCTCCTCTCTTTCTCTCTCTTTATATATATATGTGTGTGTGTGTGTGTATATATGGTGATTAAAGGTGATATATGGGCTTTGGAAAGGTATTTTTGAAAAGAGGTAGGTATGAACATTTACATTCTTTGCATAAAATGTGGCATTTTAGTAATTATCCTATTAGTAATTATCCTATGTCCATCTCTAAATGGTTTTCAGATGATACTTTCCTTGTCATAGTTGATATAAATGTGTATCTATAAGATGATTGGGATAAGTTTGAAACTCTGCTCCACAAACTTCTAGACACATACTGATGTGCTGGCAAATATATTTACGGGCCTGGAATGCATATGTTAAACATTACTGATGGTTTTGATTACCTGAATTCAAGTAAACATAATGAGATGTATACCATAGATACTAAGATGTTTCCATTTTATTGCCAATTTTCTATATTAACATGAAATGTCACTGGTTTTCAGGGAACTGTTACATTTATGGAATCTTTTTCTGAAATGCATCATAAATCTTCTAAGGACTGAATAAACTGAAAAGAAAAAAAAAAAAAAGCAATTATGAAACCTGGTGACCAAGGATGTGTTTTCAAATGCCAATAGTCAGAGATAAAATTTTAGGAGATTATAATATTATTGATTAGTTGCTTTGAGATGATATTCTCTTACATCAATAGCAATAAAAGATGGGTGAAGAATGATTAGATACTCCACGACAGGAGACTGTCTTGGGAAATATGTACACAGATCCATTTTTAATTTTGGAGATTCTGTAATCCATTTTCATTTCAGCTCACAATATGCTGATACTGGGTTGCAGGAAAAATGCTATTAAGATTACTTGTTTATACAATTTTCTGCAGTAAATGAATTGATCTTTCCACTTATTTGTTCTGTGATGATGGCATTTGTCATGTTTCCTTAGGACTGTAATCCAAATTTTAAGAAACCTCTGGCATGAGGAGTGACAGGGGAAATAATGAAAACTTGTTTTCAGGGTGTTTCTTGATGGATGCTATCATTATTTCACTTTTATTTGCTTAAAGGCTTTATTGAAGCCTACTTTTTAAAAAAATGATTTTCCACCTAGGGGAAGAAATGTTTTCCAACAACTAAGATATTAAGAAGTCCTTACTGGTGTACGTATCTACTAGCCTTCCTGTTTTACTTTTTTTCTGAATACAAAAATGTCCAGAAGATACTAGCTTATTTATATCAGGAAGGATATTACTTCTTTTGGGGGGCCAGAAAAATCCAAATGGGCCAAAATAAAACACAATGGAGTTCAGGCATGGATGGCCTGGTGGAGAGAAATCCAGTTAAATCACTTTGAGAAATATACAACACATATTAAGGAAAAAGAAATACTAACTACTAATTGGCTATCGAAGTGAAGCTTCAAAGTTGAGGGTGGGATAACTGGACCAATAAAAGCCTATCTGCCATAACAGTGTGATTATATTTGAATGCACAACTCTTATGTACAATTCCAACTGTGCTATCTCCTAGCTTCCTAATCCTGAATAAGTGATTGGATTTCTCTGTTTCAGTTTAATGATTTCTAGAGTAAGCATAATAACTATCCTGAAATATGTTTGTTATGATGCTTAGTAATGATGACAACGATGATAATGGTGATGATGACGATGACAAGGATAACCCCAGAGGATATTATGAATCTTTGTTTTGGAAAGCAGAATGCATCACTAGTGAAAGCGAAGAAATAATAAATTAACAGCAATCTGCTTTGTCTGGTAGTATCTTGTGGGAAAAATGTGTATATATAAAATATATATAATATATA
>NW_016821003.1:2971821-3017848 GCF_001698545.2 Rhinopithecus bieti
AAATAATAAATTAACAGCAATATGCTTTGTCTGGTAGTATCTTGTGGGAAAAATGTGTATATATAAAATATATATAATATATATATTATATAAATTTTATAGAATATATTTTATATATTTTGCTTACCTCCAATATCTCTCTGGATCCCTCCCAAACCTCTGACTCTCCATCCCATGAATCTTCAAACTTTGCCCAGGTGACTGCTTCCTATGTTGTGTGACAGGAAGTGTCATGCTAGTGAATGCTGAACAATTGGTCCTTAGGGGAGAGAAAGGAGGAATGCTTGTTTTATAGCACTTACCGATGTCTGTGATGTAAGTACTTCTGAAATGATCAATTCCAAGCTACTATTGGTGGAACAGTCAGTTCACAAATACTGAAAATGTATGAATTGGCTTTCAGGGGTCAGTATGAACTGGCTCTACACACTACTCTCAATGTGTTAAATGTTTAACCTTTGCTGACCTTTTAGACCACGCTTCTAGTATCCACCTCCATGTCCACAGGAGTGTTTGTGTGATGGCTCTTTCTGGTAATTGGTCTTTGTTATCTAAGTATAGTTGGCCCTCTTGTCATCTTTTAAAATAATAACAAAAGTGTTTATTGAAATTACAGGTTTGTTTCCTTTAAAAATACCATGAAACAAAAAGATTCATGAAAGCACCCGTGTATTCAAATTTTATTTGCTGACCCATATCTATGCATGACTATGAAGATCCAATGGCCAGGAAAACAGACTAGGTTCCTGACTTCATATGGCTCATATCCTACTGGATAAGAAAACTAATAAAACATACAACGAAAATATAAAAAGCCAATTGGATATGCACGTTAAAGAGATTTACATGGTTAAGAAAGTCAGCAAAAGTGGAAAAGTCTCCCTGAAAAGTGTGGTTGAGCTAAAAATTTGACGAAAGCATAGGAAGTAACCAGAAACAAGGGAGAGGAAGGAGAACTTCAGGCATAGGAATAATGTAGGCAAATAGCAGAGGTATATAAGTATCACTCTGAGATGAAGGACCATAGAATTTCAAGGAGAGTGACAAAATATCATTAAGTATGATTTCTAAAAATTTGGTATCCCAAGACTTTTGCATTGCCACACTATAGAACTTGATGCAATTTGAGCATACAAGTCTTTGCCAGGTGTACAGAGCCAGTTGGTAACTTAACTGGAATTAGAATTTATTGTTTTTACTATCATTTAGTATATTGTTAGCTTTCAAATTCAACTAAAATACCCCTACAAAACAACTATCATATATGAATCAACAGTTATAGAGTGATTTCTTGATTAGAATAAATGGTAAGAAAAAATTTTTTCATTAAAAATTTAAATAGGTAACATTTGAGAAAAATAAATTGGATGAAAGATCTAAAGAGTTTTAATACATGTGTTAGATCTTATGTGACTAAGCCTACTTCTACCTCACAACCTACTTCAGCCTTCCCCAAGAAAGTAAAGGCGAAAAGAGAGGAACTTTCCCATCCCTTCTTGATTACAAATAATTTATTTTGCACTATATTATTTATCAGCTTATGTTGAAAATACAGTAAGATCTTTTCATTCTCTTTTAGCTAATGTGATTATTAAAAGAAAAGGGAAATGCCATCAGGTAACTAAAGAGCTATCCAAGAGAATCCAGGTTTTCTCCAAATCTGTATGACTATTTAACTTTTCTTTTTAAATTCCTACTTGTACACACACAAATGCATTTGCACACACATATCCAGAGACGCATATATACTTATACACACAATGATAGAAAGTAATATTAATAGAGAGCTGGTCACGTGACCAACATGTCTCCAAAGCACTTGACAGATAATCCCGTGTTATGCACTTCATAATATCTTATAAAAAATAGGGAAGAAGCATCTTTAATTTTATTCTGCAGATGGAAAAAAAATCTACAGATAAAAGAGAAGTACTTGAGAAATTAGGAACATGGGGAAGAATTTTAATTGGAAGGAACTCAGGAACTGTGATATTGTGATCACATTTGGTCTCTGCCCTAATTCTTAAAACCCTGGGAATTTTTGAAGTGGTAAGTGTCTGTTTAAATGCTAAGATGACTGGTGGTTGAGTTCCCCTGGATATCTTTAGAATGAGGGCCAGCTCTATCTACCTGACTTCCAGGAAGGAAAACAAGATTGGAGGCCACATTGATCACCATGGACAATGACTGAATGACTCAGGACTCCATAATGAATTCTCCATAAAAACCCAAGGCAATAGCCTTTGGAGCATTTGCAGGTTGTTGAACACTGGTCCTGGACGGTTGTGCTCCTGGAGAGAGTGAGGAAGCTCTGCCCCACTTCTCCCAGACCTTGCCCTGTGCCTCTCTTCCCTGTGGCTGTTCCTGACTTATATCCTTTGTAATACACTGGTAATCTAGCAAGCAAAGTGATTTCCTGAGTTCTGTGAGCTGCTCTAACAAATGATCCTTTTCTTTGTAACCAAGTTGGATGGAAGTTGTGAGTAATCTGTAGACTTTAGATTGGCTTTTCAAGTTGGGAGCAGTCTTGAGGTACTGAGCCCTTAACCTGTGAGGTCTGATACTATCTTCAGATACATCATGTCTACATTAAATTTAGTTATATGATATTCAACTAGTGTCGAAGAATTGCTTGGGATAGGAAAAACACACACATCTGGTCACAGAGGTGTTTGTGTTGTTGAGAGTATAGTAGGAGAAAACACTTATTTTCTCCTACTATATTTAGGAACAAATCCCAAAATTTTATGACTGTAACAAGTAGCACAGGGAATCAATCGCAGGCTGTTTAGGCAGTGAAAAAGCAACTTTTGAGTGAGAAAACAAAACCAAAACAGGTAACAATACTCATAGACTAGTTTGAAAATAGAACTGACATTAAAGAGGGATGTTGTGGGATTTTTAAGAATTTAAATTTTGTAGTTGAACGAGATAATGAAGTAGTCTGGCTGAGGAGAATTAGTTATTCAAATATTCAAAAGAAGACAAAGTTGCTAAAATGAAGATCAAGCAAAACATTGCATATAGCACTGGTGGTAAATAGACCCTAGCGTGATAGGCCTCAGTAGATATCTTCTCCTAGGACATATTACAATCAAGAATTACATGCAATTTCCCTTGCTTGGGTTTTCCTGTTTACATTAACTACTGGGACTCTTTAGAGCTTAAATACTACAAGGAGACCAGAGTCTTGCTGACTACACTAACAAAATGTAAACACAGCAACTTTTTAAGAAGTGTAATGGTTTTAGCAAAGGTGTCTTGGGCATATTATCACGATGCTATTAGAAGCCATGCTGTTTTCATGGTTATTGATTCTCATATGTATCTAGCAAGGGATGAACATTCATACCTATTTATTTATTAGCGTTATGTCGTAAATATCTTTGAATTGTACACACAGCCAAAACCAGCCATGAAAAAGAGAGGGCTAATTTCCTTAAAATGTCACTATCCCTGTGTCGATGGGGAATGACTGCAAGATAATGTAAGTAAATACTTGGCAAACATTTGAGAACATGTAATTATCTTCCGAGTTGTCTCTTTGAAAACATCTTAAACTTTCATCAGTAGATGGTTGTACAAAGTAATCTTTGGAAACAATATTAAAAACTCTCTTCATACTATTATTAATATATAACACACAAATTAAGTTACTCAAAATCATTTATTTATCTTCCCTTGTACTTTCCTTGGAGTTGGAGACTATGTCTTACCTGAAAACCTGGCTGGATTTAAGTCTCTTTTAAAACGTAACATCATATAAAGGACAGAAGGTACATCTGACATCAGTCAAATCAACATGTCAAAATTAGGCTTTGATGAAGGCAGGCAGGGGGAAAAAAATCAAGCGCCAGATTTTGAAGTCCAATGTTGATTAGAAAAGCAACAAAATAAGGAAGAAAATGTGTCCAGCAGCTTCTAGCAGTCGCTGGTACCAATAATAAATAACAGGAAATGTGGCTGATGTGAAACATTTTTTACTAGGCAAAATTTCACACACCATTTCCGCAAAGACCAATAAAATCATTTTGGAAAAAGCAACTAAGTTGGTCATCAAGATTGTCAATCCTGTTGCTGGAGAGCTAAGCAAAGAAAATAAAATGATAAACTGTTTTCTTAGAATTTCTATCTAAGAATTTTAATTTTATCTAAGAGTTATCTAATTTTATCTAAGAGTTTCTTAGCAGAACTCTTAGATAAAAGAGATGGGCAATACATAATGTTTTAAAGCAAAGTAAGGCATAGCTTCTGTGCATACTGCTTAGGAATCATACTGATTACAGTCAAATATTTACTCCTTAGAAGTAAATTTGATGTTGGAAACCACTAAAAAAAATTATAATTAGAATTATGAAGATTAATCAAATCATTGGGAATATTCTTTTATTTTCTTGACCTCATACATTACTTTTTAGTAAACTAGATTGTTTACATGGCTTATAAATTTGTTTGATATTCAATGATGATATAAAAATAAATATTTAATAATCGGTGAAGGGTATTTGGCTCAGGCAGAGATATAATAATAATAATTAAATAATAGTAATAATGAATAAGACCTAACTTGGACTTAAAGGATATTCATTATGGTAAAGAGGAAAAAATGCCTTCCCAGTAATTATAAAACATAGAGCAAGCACTGGTATAGTTTCAAATGATTTTATAATAACTGAAGATTTGATTAACTCATTGAGCACATCAGCTTTTGTATACAAGAAATAGAATGAATATTTGAGAACACCTTAAAGGATGAGTAAGACCTATCAATAGAGAGCATGAGGATATACATACTGTAGGAATATACAAAGAAATGGTATGATCAAATTTTAAGACATACGAAAACACACGCTCTGTTCATAATGAGTGAAGTAATTAAATTAATACAAGATACATACATTTCTTTATGGGAGAAATGAGGATAACATGCCACAGCAGAGATTGTTAATATCCTTTCTTCTTTGAATAATAATATAAAAAACATCTATATTGCTATGGGTGGTAATATGCCCTGATAAAACAATCTCAATTTCGAGTCTTGCTAGCTAATTGGTAGGGCCAATGAGATGTGAGCCATTAAGTACAGAAGTTCCACAAAATCTCTTTAAAGGAAACTCAACAAGAAGACCTCTCTTGCTTGATTAGTGTTTTCGCAGCCACATTTCAGCACAAGGAAAAGGGTCACATCCTAAAAATAGTAAAGACTAGTCTCAGTGACATTAAGGACCTACCACACCATGTCTGAACAACCTACCTCTTTTTTAGTTATATGAAAGAAAAATAAATCCACATCTTGCTAAACTCAATATTTCTTAAATTTATTAGCAAAAGTTACTCGGAAGATGTAGCTTGGGGATCATAAATTTTATGCACACAGTGGTAAGTTTTATTGCTGATACATAGGGAGCTTTTAATATTTGTGGCTGTTATTAATAATAACAATAAAGACCAGATGACTTCAGGAGAATTCCATATTTTTGTGGATTTGCATGATCTGAGAAAGAAATTTCTCCAAAGGTGTTTCTAAGTATACAGTGCATTATTATTATCAAAAAACTTGGGGAGCCTCATTTTAATGCCTAAGATCAAGTGATATCTTAAAAAACCCAAGGCTAGTTATTTTTTATAGCCATGTTTGTAGAAACCTATGAGATAATTTGTTTTAGAATAATTCCAAATTGTTAATAGGCAAGAACTTTTAAAAGAATTTTTACATATAGGAAATGCAAGCACTACTTAAGTTATCACCAACTTTGAAATTTCCAAACATCTTTCTTGATAGAGGATCAAAAAGCATGAAGCCTGTTGAATATGAAAGTCCTGAAGCATCTGTCAGAACTTCCTACTTGTTTACATATGGTCCAGTGGCAAGGGCTGGGGACATCATTGTGACCAATATGCCCATCCTGTGCCTATTTTCAGCTCTCCCTTCCTGTTGCTCCAGACTTGCCAAGGTCTGGACTTCCACCACGAAGGTTTTCCAACTGAATTGCTAACATTATTAAAATCTGTGTGAACATTTGTTGGGATTTTGACAAGCTACCTATTCAAAAGAGAAAAAAGGGACCCTATATTGAGTTAAATAGAACAGATGGTTAAAAACAAGCAATCTGACATTCTTGGACCATTACAATGTTTATGTGAGTGAAAGAGAGAATAAGGTGCATTTTTCTTGCCCGACAGAACATTATGTTGTAGTTACCAAATAACTTTTTATGTTTATGGACTAGTTTTATCCCAACATTGTCTTATAAAAAGGTAACCTCAATGTCATTTTCAATTGTTGTTTCTTTTAGCAAATGGGAAAAGTGAGGCTCAAAGAGGTTAAATAACTTGCTCAAATTAATGAAGGTAGTAAGTAAGTGCTTTATTTTCTTCATAGAATTTATTGCTACCAAAAATATTAACTTTCAAATAGATATTTATCTCCCAGTAAAATGTAAGCTCAATAAAGTCAGGTGTTTTCTTTTCTTTTTTTTTTTTTTTTTTTTTTTTGCTGCTTACTCTGCCTCTGTACCCCTTATGACCAGAATAGTGATGATCTCTTAGTAGGTCATAAAAATATAACATATGCAGATTTCTGTATGTGTGTGTGCATACACACAATGTCATGAGAGAGAATAGAAACTAAATCTGTGTCACTTTTAAACTACTTTATCTGTTTCACAGTGTCATGGCTTATGAATTATTCTGTTACCATGATGTTATCCCTCCAAGAATCAGAACACTCAAATCCTGTTGTGAAATTTAGTTCTTTTGCATAAAAAGAAAGACATGCAACAAATCAGAACAAAATGAAAATTAGAGCTCCAATTTATTCCTAGAGGTTTAAGTGTCTGATATTCCAATTCAGATCCCAATTTAAAAGACTGTGTAGAAATCCTGATTAGAAACAAAACCTCATTAGAACCTTTTTTTTTTTCCTTTCCTCATTCTATATAATTGAGAGAAACATGAATAGGTATAGATGGAGGAGAATAAGAAGCAAGAGGAGCGGCAGAAGTGACAGAGCCAGACTCGCTCTAGAAAAAGCCTGAACTCGAATATGTAAGTCATTTAGACTCCAGAAAATTGCCCAAGTGTTCTGTGGTCCAAGACCTAAGATAATTGCTTACTAAGTAGTTTTAAGAGGAAGTAATTTAAGGGACAAGAGAGAAATCTGGGGTTTTTACCTTCTGAGATACAGTAATTCCACTTATTAATAATTGTGGCCAACTCTCTGACCAATCTCATGTCAATATCTTCCTTAGAGAACAAGAATAGAAGAGGAGATTCATAAAGTAATTGAAGAAGTGGAAGAGGTAAGTCTGTCTTATACAAAGGAAGAAATATTTCAGTCACCTCTGTCTATCATTTTTTCCTATTAATCCTGTAAAACCTGTAAGTCAGGCATTTCCTCTTATTTACTGTTCTTAAGTGCTGGAAAGATAAAAGGTGGAATTGACACTGGAGATTTAAATTTAAAAAAAGCAATATCCGAAATTTTCATCAAACAATATTTTTCCAGTGTTCCCATATACAACATTGTGTTTTAATGTGCTGTGTAAGATGTAAACTTGATGATGTCTCTCTTTTCTGTGAGCTCAAAATCAAACTGTACTGTTAAGAAAATATCAATGGCGGCTGGGTGCGGTGGCTTACCCCTGCAATCCTAACACTTTGGGAGGCCGAGGTGGGAAGATCACGAGGTCAGGAGTTCGAGACCAGCCTTGCCAATATGGCTGAAACACCGTCTTTACTAAAAATACAAAAATTAACCAGGTGTAGTGGCAGGAACCTGTAATCCTAGCTACTTGGAAGGTTGAGGCAGGAGAATCACTTTAACCCAGGTGGAGGTTGTAGTAAGCTGAGATCATACCATTGCACTCCAGCCTGGGCAGAAAAAAGAAAGAAAGAAAGAGAGAAAGAAAGAAAGAAAGAAAGAAAGAAAGAAAGAAAGAAAGAAAGAAAGAAAGAAAGAAAGAAAGAGAGAAAGAGAGAGAGAGAGGTAGGAAGAGAGGAGGGAGGGAGGGAGAGAGGAAGGAAAAAAGGAGAAAGTAAGAGAAAATATTCATGTCAATATGGCATAACATTGTAGAACTGAGCAGGTAATTGACAAGTAAACCTTGGTGGTTTTCACAAAATGTAGAATTGGTAAACTTGCACAAAACCTCGTTTTACCAAGCCATTATTTTATGTGTACAAAACATGAGGAAAGGGAAGATAAAATGAGTTATTCAAGGTCACACACCTTAGTTAATGGGATGAATGTACAGAACATGGATGAACTAAATACGAGAATATCATCTCACACGTTCACCCAATTGAGTCACATCCTGTTGAATGTTTTTGATGTAACATGTTTCATCCCTGTGTTAGCACCTGCATAGTGGTTTACCTCCATGATTTTCTTCCCGTGGCTGCAACCAAGATGTATGCACTTAACATTTGATGGAAAAGACCAATTACTTTAATTTTCTCTCTCTCTCTCTCTCTCTCTCTTTTTTTTTTAGACGGAGTCTCGCTCTGTCGCCCAGGCTGGAGTGCAGTGGCGCGAGCTCAACTCACTGCAACCTCCACTTCCCAGGTTCACTCCATTCTCCTGCCTCAGCCTCCCGAGTAGCGGGGACTACAGGAGCCCGCCACAGCGCCCGGCTAATTTTTTGTAGTTTTGGTAGAGACAGGGTTTCACCATGTTAGCCAGGATGGTCTCGATATCCTGATCTCGTGATCCGCCCTCCTCAGCCTCCCAAAGTGCTGGGATCACAACGTGAGCCACCGCGCCTGGCCTATAATTTTCTCTCTTAAGAATTGTAACCAAGGCCGGGCGAGGTGGCTCAAGCCTGTAATCCCAGCACTTTGGGAGGCTGAGACGGGCGGATCACAAAGTGAGGAGACCGAGACCATCCTGGCTAACACGGTGAAACCCCGTCTCTACTAAAAATACAAAAAACTAGCCGGGCAAACTGGCGGGTGCCTGTAGTCCCAGCTACTCGGGAGGCTGAGGCAGGAGAATGACGTGAACTCAGGAGGCGGAGCTCGCAGTGAGCCGAGATCCGGCCACTGCACTCCAGCCTGGGCCACAGAGCAAGACTCCGTCTCACAAAAAAAAAAAAAAAAAAAAGAATTGTAGCCGAATGTCCCCTGTGCCTGGTCCAATATATGATGCAAACAGCTCTCAAATATGGTAAGGCAGTTAAAATTCAAAATTAACCTATGTCTTTTTCTTTGCTGTTGTTATTAGAATTTTCCTTTTCTATGTCCTTAAAGCATTTTATTGTGTTTACCTACTGTCTTAAAATATTGTTGGCAGCAGAATGTATCGGAGTCACATGGCAGCAAAGTATGTTATCAGTGGTGTATCTGTGTCTGCAGCAACCTCAGTTCTTGCCTCCTCAGAAGAAAGAATTCGACCGAGGGGCGTAAGGTAGAGTGAGAGACTGAGGCAAGTTTTAGAGCTGGAGTGAACGTTTATTAAAAAGCCTTACGGCAGGAACGAAAGGAAGTAAAGTGCACTTGAAAGAGCCAAGAAGGTGACTTGAGAGATCAAGTGCACTGTTTGGCCCTTGACTTGGGGTTTTATACGCTGGTATACTTCTGGGGTCTTGCGTCCCTTCTCCCCTGATTCTTCCCTTGGGGTGGGCTGTCCACATGCTCAGTGGTCTGTAAGCGCTTGGGAGGGGCTGCATGCGCAGTGTGTTTACTGGAGGTGTGCGCATGCTCACTCGAGGTGTTCTTCTCTTACCAGTCTAGCTTTCCTAGAAGAATGTCATATACTAGTTAAACTCCGCCATTTTGCCTCTTAGTAGGCAAGCTTGGGCCCATTCGGCCATCTCCCGACATCTTATTGGGAAGCTACTGATCACCAGTTTCAGGTTTTTCCCAGCGGTTGGGAGACGGCCTTTCCCTGGTGCCAGCTGTGACTAATTATTATTTTAGAGAGGCAGTTTAACAACCACCTGTCCATCACCAGATGGTAGCCTGACATTACTGGTGAGGGTTTGGGGATCCCCTCTCCTGCCCTGCTCATGTCTGACTACCTACTGTAACAATATGAAAAGGGAATAAAGCAGGAAAAAGATATAATAATCACCGATTAGCTGTATGAAAGCAAATCTCAAAAGATACCTAGTTTTCTCTTTCTCTCTCTTTGGAGAGAAGACGTGTGTTATTAATCCTACCTGCTTGTCAGAAATAGAGAGCATAGATTAAAAAACAAAAAACAAAACAAACAAACAAAATAAACAAGGGGAATGAAGTAGGAAAGACAGAAAAAGTAATTTCTTAGATTTTGAATTTTGAAATCTACAACTCTCAGGAAAACTATGAATACTGGAGCACAGACAAAATGGTTGAAAGAAAATAAAGACAAACAATTCAATAATAAGTAGGTCTCTCTCACCTCCTTCTCAACCCTTGCCTGGGTGGTGATAAACAATAATTTTTCTGTTAAGGTAGTATGGAGAAACAGATTAGAACAGAGTCATCAATAAGTCCTGTATGGGGATGCAAAAAAGGCCTCTTTCCTGCTTCCAGGACAATCTTGACATGAAAGTAAGACATCAGAAAGGGAAAGCTTGCTGGGCCGGATTAGGCAAATTGGAACAAAGTTATCCAGGTGGAAGTACTCGAGTCCCAGCAGGACACAGAAGCAATACAGTGTTCTAGTGCCTCCAAGTGGGAGATTCATGTACTGAAGAAAGCCTTCAGAACTGAAAGGGGAGGAATATGCTGGCATATGTGAATAGGATCTATGTGCACAAACTGGAGAATAAGGGCCATCTGTCTTCCCAGCCCTAAACTAAGCTATGCACAGCTCTCCTGAGTTGAGACTGAGACATCCAGCCTTCCTGCCAAAAATTAAAAAGAAAGGCCCCAAAAGACTGAGATGAAGTTTCTGCTACCATGGTGGAATAATGAAGGTTGACAATGGAAATAAACTAGGTTTAATTCTTAGGGAAAAATTTACGTGTGTGTGTGTGTAGTGCTTACACACTTAATGCAGGAGCAACAATCTTCTCTTAAGATCCACAACACTGACAGAGTTTGCCTTTTCTCTAGAAGAATTCTGCAACACAAAGCTATCAATCACATACTTCTAAACATTTGTTGTATGATGGAGAAGAAAATTGTTTTACTATCAGGCAGATTTACATTAATGATGGTGATGATAGTGATGATGATAATGACAAAGATATTCTCTGAATGTACACATGCATATTATGGCCTCTCAAAAAAGAAGGAAGAAAATATTATATATATCAATGTATTATATGGTTTCCATGCTGCTTTTATTTAAAATGCTCCCATCATTGCTATTCCAACTTTTGTTGAACTAAGGGGACCTGCTTTTATTTAGCACATAAAGTTTTCTGTCTCTCAGGTTCCCACCTGACCCCAGATGCCCTGTGTCTGTCAACATTGCTTCTTCTTGAAGAGAATGACAGAAAAGAAGAATTCTATGAATCTGAGCATTCCTGTATCAGTAAACAGTAGAAGTTCAGTCATGCATTTATCATAGAGGTTGACAGATATGAACCCCAAATAGGAAACACAGAGAAAGAAAGAGGTTGAGAAGGCATTATTGAATTTTTTGGTGGAGTCAACATGTTGGAGATGCAAAATGTTTTGACTCCCCTTCCTACACCAGATTAATCAACTTTATGTAATCTCAGGATACTCTTTATAATTTCTTGAGGGGATGCATTGTATTTTGCAGTTCCATTTGTATTTTTATTGTTTGCTACATAGCTAGTTTTCCTGTTTTTTAAAAGTCTGACCTACTAACTGAAAACTGCACTTAACGTGCTTGGTTTCTCTGCTTTGTGATCACAGAAATTATGGTAGTACACAACACATAGTAGATGCTAAATAAGTAATTTTTGAACAGATTTCTTTTAAATTGACATATAACCCTGTATGTGTTTGTTGTATATAATATGACATTTCATGGTACATACACATTGTGAAAGGGTTAAATTTAGCTCATTAACAGATGCATTGCCTCATATAGTTATCATTTTTGTGAAAAGAGCTCATAGCATCCATTCTCTATTTTTCAAGATTACAACACATCATCATTAACTATAGTAATCTTGCTCTATATTAAATCTCTTGAGATTTATTCCTCCTATCTAACTATAATTATATATCCTTTGAACAACATCATCCTGATCCCTCCTCCCCTCACTCACCCCAGCCTCTGGTAGCCACCATTCTACTTTGTATTTCAATGTGATCAGCTTATATTCCACATGTAAGTGAGATCATGCATTATTTGTCATTCTGTGCCTGACTTCTTCCACTTACCATAATGTCTTCTGTGTTCATCCATGTTGTGGCAAATGGCAGGATTTTATTAATTCTTATGGCTGAATAGTATTCCATTGTGTGTATGCACTACATTTTCTTTATCTGTTCATTGATTGATGGACACTTAGGTTAATTCCTTATCTTGGCTATTGCAAATAGTACTGTGATAAGCATGGTAGTACAGACATCTCTTCTACATACTGATTTCAGTTCCTTTGGATATATACCCAGTAGTGAAATTACTGGATCATATGTTAGTTCTATTTTAATTTTTTTGAGGAATCTCCATACTGTTTTCCATAATGACTGTGCTAATTTACATTCCCAGCAGAAGTTGTCTGGTTATCATTTGTCTTCCTGATGATGGCCATTCTAACAGGAGTGAGATGATATTTCATTAAGGTTTTGATTTGCATTTCCCTAATTGTTAGTGATATTGAGAATTTTTTCATATACCTCTTGGCCATTCGTATGTATTCTTTTGAGAAATGTCTATTCAGGTCTTTTGTCCATTTTTAAATTGCAGTATTTCGTTTTTATGCTATTTAATTGTTTGAATTCCTTTTATATCGTGGATATTAACTCTTATTAGATGTATGGTTTAGAAATATGTTCTTCCATTCTGTAGACTGTCTTTTTCTCTCCTCTGATTGTTTCCTTTGCTGTGAACCAGCTTTTTAGCTCGATGTAATCCCTTTTGTGTATTTTTCCTTCTGTTATCTGTGTTTTCGAGGTCTTACCGCAAAAAATCCTTGCCCAGAGGAATGTCATGAAGCATTTCCCCTGGGTTTTTTTTCAGTGATTTCCTAGGTTGGCATCTTACAGTTAATTCTTTAATTTATTTTTAGTTAAGTTTTGTATATGGTAAGGGATAAATGTCTAATTTTATTCTTTTGCACATATATATCCAGTTTTTCAACATCATTTATCAAAGATACTGGACTTTCCCCACTGTGTCTTCTTGGTGCCTCTGTTGAAAATCAGTTGGTTATCGATGCATAGATTTATTTCTGGGCTTTCTATGCTGTCACGTTGGTCTGTCTGTCTGTCTGTTTTTATGACATTTATGACAGTATCATCCTGTTTTGTTTACTATAGTTGTAGTATACTTTGAGGTCAGGTAGTGTGATGCCTCCAGATTTTTTTTTTTTTTTTAATTTAGAGACAGAGTTGCCTCCATGTTGCCAAGGCTTTTCTCAAACTCCAGAGCTCAAGCAATCCTCCTGCCTCATCCTGCCAAAGTTGTGGGACTGTGACTATGGGCATGAGCCACCATACCTGGTCATCAGCATTGTTTTTGCATTTGTATGTTTTTTCCCTCAAGATGGTTTTGGATATTTGGGAGTCTTCTATAATTCCAAACAAATTTGTGATTTTAGTTTTATTCCTGTGAAGAATCTCATTGGTATTTTGATAGGGATTGCACTGAACCTATATAGTTCATGATGGATAATATGGAGATTTTAACCAATATTAATTCTTCAAGTCCATGAATATAGGATATCTTTCCAGTGAATGGATTTCAACTTTTCTTCTAAATCACAATTTTTCATTGAATCAATCAGTCTTTTGGCAAAAGATTGATTACAGATCATAACATGCAATGGATAGAGATGTATCAAATATCGTTTGTATGAGGGAAAAGCCAGAAATGTAACTTCAGTAATCTTATAGAGTTTGTAAATGCTAACTTATATTACTTATAGTTACATAAGGTAACTACTAGGAATCTTCATTCTTATGGTTACAAACTGAAAAAAGCCACATGATTCACTGAAGAGTATACAGAATTTATAGTCTGACAATCTTTGTCTGATTATGTTCCAGCCCACATAAATGTAATTTGCAACTTTGGGATACTGGGATATGCAGCCCTCATCTTAATTTTCTTAATAATATAAGGTTGCTGAAAGAACCAACACTGTACTGACTACACAGAATAATTTGTAAAGATCCTAGGTGAATGTAAATTAGGTGCTTAATAAATCCTAGCTAGAGTCCTTTCTTGTCTACAGTTTTCAAAACACTCGTCTGAGAATTATACTTTCTATATGGCAGAATGAGTTCCCGGAAGACCAAACTCTCTACAGATAGAAATTATAATTCTGGACAAAATATGCAAAAAACAAAACAAAACAAAACAAAACAAACAAACAAACAACTACCTTGAAGCTCTACAGAGTGAATAAAGGTGTGCAGATTTTGGAGTGAGTGAAGATGTGAAGGAAGAATCCATCACAGGGAGGGTACCCGGTACCCCATCATTGCAGATTTGGGTTAAAGATGGGCCACAGTCCTACTCTGGTTCAGAACAGCTAGATCTCTGTTTAAATGTATTATCTTTTGGACTTAGAAGAGAATACCGTATCAGAGAGGAATAAGAAGGTAGGGCTCCAGGTTCTGTGTGTAAACTCTGCCCAAGCTGAGTCCCATTGACTCCTGAACCATATGCTGATACTATGAAAAGATCAATCAACATGATTCAAATAAATACATCACAAGTGAAGATAAATGGTGGCCAAAAATGACATAAAAAGATGTTCAGCTTCATTAGACATCAAGAAAATATAAATTAAAACCACAAAGATATGCCACTACCTACCTTTTAGAAGGGCTAAAATAAAAAGAGCTGATGGTATTGAGTGTTAGTAAGAATATTGGTTTCATAGTTGAGATTTTTGTCCCTTCCAAATCTCGTGTTGAAATTTGATCCCCAAGGTTGGTGGTAGGGCCTAATAGAAGGTGTTTGGGTCATGGTGGTGGATCTTTCATGAATAGATTAATGGGCTGAGGATGAGGGCTGAGTAAGTTCTCACTGTATTAGTTCCTGGTAGAGCTGGTTGTTTGAAAGAGCCTGGCACCTCCTCTATCTGTCTTGCTTCCTCTCTTGTTTGATCTCTGCAAGCTCTCGTTGGGCCCTCCTTCACCTTCAGCCTTGAGTGGGAAGCAGCTTGGGGCCTTCACCAGAAGCAGATGTTGGTGTCATGCTTGTTTGTCAGCTTGCAGAACCATAAGCCAAATAAGCCTCCTTTCATGATAAATTATTCAGCCTCAGGTATTCCTTTATAGCAACACAAATGGACTAAGACAATTGGTAAGAGCTCTCATGAAGGCTAGTAGAAATATAAAATGGTGCAAGAATTTTTGAAAACTGTTCGGCAGTTTCTTAAAAATGTTAATCATATGCTCACAATATGACTACATTTACTGATGAGAAAGAAAAATGTATGTCCATACCAGGTCTTGTACACTATGATCACAGCAGCTCTATTCTCAATAACTAAAATCTCTGGATAACACAAACGTCGTTCAAGTTTAATGGACAAATAACAAGCATTATGTTCTCTTAGGGAAAAAAAGGTAGGAATGGAAGGAGGTGGGAGCAAAAGAAGAAAGGAAGGATAGATGGAAGGAAAGATGGATGGAAGGATGAATGGAAGGATGGATGGAAGGAACTACTAATGTATGCAAAACCAGACACATCTCAGAAACATGTGGATTGAGAGAAATGATATGAAAAAGAGCATCTCATTTAAAAATTAAAAATTGTAAAATTTGTGAAGAAAGCTTGATATTTTGATTAAATTGTGCTGAATCAATTAGATATCTGTATAAGAAAAAATAATGCACTTGCCTTTTGTTATATTCAGAAATCAATGTCTGATGAGTTGCATATCTAAATATGAAATATAAAACAGTGAAGTTTCTGTAGGAAAACATAGGAGAGCTTTATTATGAATTGACATAGATATATAACACCTGTATTCACCATAAAACATACACTAAAATATTCATAGCTACACTACTCATATTGGCCAAGAATGAGAAACTTGTAGCTGTGGTAATGAGCTGATTCTTGGTCTGCATGCTGGCTATAAGGTACATCCAATTTGTACAACTTTATCAAGCTGAATATTGAAGATGTATGTACTTTTCCCTATATATAACATAGTTCAATACAAAAATGAAGTATTTATTGCAAAGATAAAATACTTACATGTTATCAAGCACATAGTAACTAGTCAATAAATTCTATATATCATCATTATTATTATTGTCATTATAAGTATCTATGTCTCCATCACAAATGACGGGCCAAAAAATGTTTAGTAGTCTCTATTTGCACTACTTTATAATTAGTTTTCATAAGCACATATCTTAAAAATTGACTTTTGACTTTTTAAAATGTTTTTTCCCTCCCCCTTATACTGTTGTGTTCTTAAGGTAGCAAACTATGCATGGGTATGTTTTAAAAAAATTTTTTTTAAATTTTAGCCACCGCTTCTAAAAAATCAATATTGTTGAAAGAGTATACGTGCCTATATTCACACACAAGCAAACACTCTTTATTTATAAAGAGTTCCTTCCATTCCCTTTAATTCTGAATGCAGGTAAGGAATTTTAAAAAGACATATGGTAAGAATGATCATCACTCTCTTCTACAGTGCTTTGACATTTATGTGGTACTAATATAAACATAAAAAATAACACAGCCATTATTGAATCATTATCAGTTTATTTGTTTTATGTTCATTGGTTGAAATTTGCACCATGTGCATGTTGAGTGTTCAGTTACAGACTTACATGCACTATGTTTTATTCCCAGAAGTAAAACTGAAGCACCCAGTGAAGCTAGAGTAATTACTGAATATTTTAAAAGTGTATGTGTGCAAGCACTTATGTTCCCCTGATTCTCTTATTAAATGATTTAGACTTGTTTCTTCTTCTTCCTTTTTTTTTTATTTCCACATGAGCTAATGAGTATTTTATTGCTGAAAGAGAGCATAGCAAACAGAGAGAATTCCAAGCAGTGCAAAAGGTATTTCTACCTTTATTTATTATTAATAGTAATGATAAAAATAACTATAATTTATTGATCACCAAACCTATGACCACCATTAGGGTAAGAGGTTTATATTATAGCACATTCTTATTCTAGTATTTTTTTTTTAAGATGCAGAAACTGATGTCCAGGGTAATACAAAACTTACTCAAGGTCACATAGTAAATAAGTGGCAGAACTGAGATTTAAAAGCTGACTCTGTTGACTTGTCTTGCATTTCAAAGCAAAGATTCTGATCCTAGAATATTTTACAAATAATTTCTTTATTCCTTTGCTATTTAAGTTCTCCGTCTCTTTTTCTTTATTCTCTGCCTTTCTGTCTTTCTCAGCTAATACATGTTCCATGTCGGTAGGATCAAAAGAAGGGTTTATATTGTGGATTTAATAAAGGCTCTGTCTGTAATCTGGGCTTTCTATGGGCTGTCAAGAGGGAATAGTCTAAGCTGAGGGAAAATGAAGAGCAGAGCACAGAAATGAATGTGCATGGAGGGGAAATAGGAAGAGAGAAAGCAATCCAATTTGGCCGGATGTAAAACTGATTACAGTTTGTGGGGGAAGATAGGGGACATTGAAACCATGCCATTCATAACTTTGGCCTAAAGGCTTGATGTGTACAGTGGTCATGGTTATCCTCCCTACTCCTGTGCCTCTTGGAAATAAGAGAAACAAAGTGAAGTGGAACATTCATTTTAAAAAGTGACATTACGGTTAGGGAAAGAACAAATAAAGGAGTTAGACTTTACAGTAGACTCCACACATTTCCTCCAAGTAAGTTCAAATTATTGTTAAATGCCAGGGACTTCTCCCAGTCATAGATGACTATCATTTAGTCCATGTATGGTTCTTGGGGGAGTGGGGAGAGAGGGGAGTTGAACAGAAAAAGTAGCATAGCATAGCAGTGTGAGAAATGGGTTAATTTAAAAATTAAATTAAAAAAGCTGGAGAGATTTCCACCAGCTACTGTATTTGTATGAAATTTTTGGAGAATGGAACCAATGACCAAATGTCTTTGTCATCACACAGATCTTGGCACTATGAAATATTAGTTTACTGAGTCTATTTTTTGAAATATGCCACACTGATTATATCCTATTCATCAAATAACAAGTATAAGGAAAATACTCTATTATTTCTCAGCCACTGTGGCAAATGGAAGATGCCAGTTGCCCTTCAAGTGCTTTAAAGTACTTTAAAGTTTCCAAGGGTTGATCTGATTGAAATGGTTGGAGAAAAAATTTAAACAAAATTTTGTGGATATTTCTTTATTCTGTTAATCCTGCTCAGATACAAACGATCACTTTCAATTCAACTAATCGTGCACATGCAAAGCTTTTTGTCTTCATGGACAAGGTAGACAGAGAACTTCACTGTCAAAACAAAGCTACTAGCTGTCTTCCCTACTTACCAGTTTTAACAATAGTCGTTTCAAAAGAAATCTGCACAGAGGCTAGAAAATGCCTGTTGGGAAGCCAGCGGCAAAATCATCTCTCTTTAAATGAGAAAATGTGTGACAAATACACCACTTAAAATTATAGATTAAAATGCCTTTGGCACGTCTAGAAGTAAAACAGCAAAGCTATGTTTCTGACACTGAGTACATAATATTTATTTATAGTTAGAGGTATTAAATGTGAGCAAAGGAGATGGTGAAAATTTACTGACAACAAATGATGCATTAGATGGTAAAATTACCTAAACTTGTTGATACTTACCAAATCCTGTTTTAATATTTATTTATATAATTTTAGTATTATCTATATAATATCTTTATGACAAAGGTGCCTACATTATTCCCATTTTATAGGAGAAATTAAAAGATGTAGACGATCATTACTTGGCTCAAGTCACACAACTAGTTATTGCAGAAAAATCAGATTCAAATCCAGGTGATCTCACATTAAGCCTACACAATTACATACTATACCATAATGCATCTCATATGAGGAGTCATTCTTTTATTCAGTATTCACAATAATCTCATGAAATATATATGATCAATATTGCTATGCGGTATGTATAATCATCTCCATTAAAACTATGAGGAAGCAGCATTTTAGAGAGATTGGTTTTCTCAAGCAGTTGGCTAATACGTCTGAGAATATACTGACACAGGAGGTATACTTCTTTTTCACTAATTCTGATTATTCTGAACCACTGCACTTTGGGTTGTTGTCAGAAAATAACTATTCCTCTCTGAAATTCATGTTATGAAAACCCGTGCCTAATTATTCGTGGAGGTTTGGCAAGACATTTATGCTAGCAGGATGTTTAACTCCTCAGTTTCCAGTTACCTTAACGATTTCAACGCCTTCTCTAAAGAACTTTCTACTACTGCATTTACATCCTCTTTCAAAGAAACCTCTCATGCAATTAATGCTTTGTCCCCAAATGACAGGTTGCAAATGAGGCATTTTCCTTTAAAATGCTTCCAACTTGGGGAAATAATTTATCCAAGCGGGAGACCCTTCTCACTGACCCTAACACCTGGAAACCACAGAACCTTGATCACCAAGCTATGCTTTCCTGCATTTCAAAGAAACACCACAAAGAAAATAAGCATTGCAAGATTTTGACTTGCAATACAGAGGAAGAAATGTTATTATTCTGAAGCTTTAGTATTTAGCTAGTATCTAAAGCTTGAGTACAGGCGATACAATTCTGGCATTTACATCCCCTGGACTTACATGCTGATGTTGAATTAAAAATTATATTTCTGTTATTTATTGAGTCTTAGCCTTAAGGAAAATGTTTGGCCATGAGGGAAGAAGCATTGATAATTAAATGGAATTATTGGCACTTGGCTAATTAAATATCACATTGGAAATTAATTTGTAACCTATACAACCCTTTTCATGGTGCTGGTTACACGTACACACATCATCTCTGACACCTAGAAGAGAAATTTCACTTTGTAAAAGCTGAGCATTGTATGTATGTAGTCCCTTCCCGAAAATGCATACGAGCTTGTGAGAAAGTAAAGGAAACTTCTTTTTTAACTTTAGTTTTATTTTATGTTCAGGGGTACATTTGCAGGTTTGTTACATAGGTAAATTCATGTCAGAGTGGTTTATCGTACTGATTATTTCATCACCCAAGTAATAAGCCTGGTACTCGATAGTCACCTTTTCTGCTCTTCCACCATAAGGTGGACCCCAGTGTCTGTTGTTCCTCTGTTGGTGTCCACATATTCTCATCATTTAGCTGCCACTTATAAGTGAGAACATGTGGTATTTGGTTTTCTGTTCTTATGTTAGCTTGCTAAAGATAATGGCCTCCAACTCCATCCATGTTCCTACAAAGAACATGACCTTGCTTTTTATGGCTGTATAGTATTCCATGGTGTATACATACCACATTTTCTTTATCCAGTCATCCATTGATGGGCATTTAGGTAGATCCCATGTATTTGTTACTGTGAATAATGCTGCAATGAATGTATCCATGCTTAGGTCTTTATGAGAGAATGATTTATATTTCTTAGAGAATATATCACTAATGGGATTGCTGAGTCAAATGGTAGTTCTGTTTTTAGTTCTTTGAGTAATCATCGCACTCCTTTCCACAATGATTGATCTAATTTACACTCCCACCAACAGAGTGTAAGTGATCCTTTTTTCTTCCACAACCATGCCTGTACCTGTTATTTTTTGACTTTTTAATAATAGCTCTTCTGACATGTGTGAGGCTGTATCTCATAGTGGTTTTGATTTGCATTTCTCTAGTGATCAGCGATATTGAATTTTTATTCTTATGTTTGTTGGCTGCATGTATGTCTTCTTTTGAAAAGTGTCTATTCATCTTCTTTGCCCACATTTTAATGGGGCTTTTTGTTTGTTTGTTTGTTTTCTTGTAACTTTAAGTTCCTTATAGATGCGGGATATTAGACCTTTCTCAGATGCAGTTTGCACACATTTTTTCCCATTCTGTTGGTTGCCTGTTTACTCTGTTGATAGCTTCTTTTGCTGTACAGAAGTTTTTAAATTTAATTAGATCCCATTTGTCAACTTTTGCTTTTGTTGCAATTATTTTTGGCATCTTCATCATGAAGAAACATACCTCAAAATAATAAGTGTCGTCTATGACAAATTCACAGCCAACATCATAATGAATGGGCAAAAGCTGGAAGCATTCCCCTTGAAAACCGGCACAAGACAAGAACGCCCTCTCTCACCACTCCTATTCAACATAGTATTAGAAGTCCTGGCCAGAGCCAGGTTAGAAAGAAACAGAGGGTATCAAAATAGGAAAAGAGAAAGCCAAACTCTCTCTGTTAGCAGAAGACGTGATTCTATGTATAGAAAACCTCATAATCTCAGTACAAAAGCTCCTTAAACTAATAAACAACTCCAGCAAAGTTTTAAGATACAAAATCAACCTATAAAAATCAGTAGCATTCCTATATACCAACAACAGCAAAGCCAAGAGCCAAATAAGAAACACAGTCACATTCACAATTAGCACAAAAAGAATAAAATACCTAGGAACACTGCTAACCATAGAGGTGAAAGATCTTGTGATGAGAATTACAGAACACCAGTCAAGGAATTAGAGATGACACAAACAAATGGAAAAACGTTTCATGCTCATGGTTAGAAAGAATCAGTAATGTTAAAATGGCCATATTGCCCAAAGTAATGTACAGATTTAATGCTATTCCCATCAAACAGCAATGACATTCTTCACAGAACTAGAAAATAAACTATTTAAAAATTTATATGGAACCAAAAAAGAGCTCTAAGAGCCAAGGCAATCCTAAGCAAAAAGCACAGAACTGGAGGCATCATGCTACTCCACTTCAGACTGTACTACCATGCTACAGAAACCCAACCGGCGTGGTACTGGTACAAAAACAGACATAAAGACTGCTGGAACAGAATAGAGAGCCCAGAAATAAGACTACACACCTACAACTATCTTATCTTCAATAAAGCTGACAAAAACAAGCAATGGGGAAAGGACTCCGTTTTCAATAAATGGTGCTGGGATTACTGGCTAGCCATATGCAGATTAAAACTGGATTATTTCATGCCTCTAATCTCATCACTTTGGGAGGCCGAAGCAGGCGGATTTCCTGAGGTCAGGAGTTCAAGACCAGCCTGGCCAACATGGAGAAATCCCGTCTCTACTAAAAATGCAAAAATCAGCGAGGCATGGTAGTGCATGCCTGTAATCCCAGCTACTCAGGAGGCTGAGGCAGGAAAATCGCTTGAACCTGGGAGGTGGAAGTTGCAGTGAGCCAAGATCAAGCCACTGCACTCCAGCCTGGATGACAGAGAAAGATTCCATCTCAAGAAAAAAAAAAAGGAGGAACAAATACTAAAACCAATAGTCAGGGGGTACTCCCAAGTAGCTGGGATTACAGGTGTGTGCCACCACACCCAAATAATTTTTGTATTTTTAATAGAGACAGGGTTTTGCCATGTTGGCCAGGCTGGTCTCGAACTCCTGACCTCCAGGTGATCCACCTGCCTCCGCCTTCCAAAATGCTGGGATTACAGGTGTAAGCCACCATCCCCAGCCTGTTTCTGTTGATGACAGCTGAACAATTGATACTCATGTCAACAAACTGTACAAGCAAGCTCAGAAGGTGATTCTTCAACAAATCCACTTCCACAAGAAGATTCAGTGCTATCTCTATTTACTGATACAGTTATCTCATTTTAATAGTGAGAAGGCTGACACCAATCAGTCCCATTTCTTGGAAAAACCTTGATCCAGACTGTGTGGGGATTTTCCAAGTTGAATTATCATTGTTTTCTACCTGATTGTGCCGCATTTACCCATTTGACCCAGGTGCTCGGAAAAGCAGGGTAGAGGTGATTAGGCATCTGCAGACATAAAACTTTTCTTCTAAATATTTTCTCAGATTTGAAACATGAAATAATTATGATTTTTCAGAAAATGACCTTGCATTCGTAATGATTATACTATGAGGACTGCCCTGTTATTGGACCGCTTTTATAGCATTTAAATTTTTTAGGTGCAGTGGCTCACACCTTTAATCTCAACACTTTGGGAAGCCAAGTCAGGAGGATCACTTGATCCCAGGAGTTCAAGACCAGCCTGGGTAACATAGCGAGACTATATTTCTATCAAAAAAAAAAAAAAAGAGAGAGAGAAAGAAAAAAAAAAATAGGTGTGCAGGTGTGCACCTATAGTCCCAGCTTCTTGGGAGGCTGAGTGAGAGGATTGCTTGAGCCCAGGAATTCAAGGTTATAGTGAGCTACAATCTTGCAGCTACAACTGCACTCCAGCCTGGGTGACAGAGCAAAGCCCTATCTCTAAATAAATAAATAAATAAATAAATAAATAAATAAATAAATGTCTCCATTGATCTTGGCTAATAATTTATTTAATTTGTGTACTATTGTTTATAGTTCAGAAAGATATACTGTTGGAGCATAGAACATGATACCTCAAAGTAGAGCACTTTGACATACTGAGTACTTGGAGCCAAAGGCATTAGAATGGCCTCAGAACAAGGACTTTCTGACCTTCTCCTGCCCTCCTCTCTCCTACCCCACTTTGTCCCCCAAAGGGAATCAGAGAAACCAGAATTTCCTTTACCCAAGGGAGGTAATAGAAATTGGAATTCCTAGGCAGGGCGCAGTGGCTCATGCCTATAATCCCAGCACTCTGGGAGGCCGAGGCAGGCAGATTTCCTGAGCTCAGTTCGCAGCCAGCCTGGCCAACACGGTGAAACCCTCTCTCTACTGAAATACAAAAAAAAAAAAAAAAAAAAAAAAAAATTAACCAGGCGTGGTGGCGTGTGCCTGTCATCCCAGCTACTCAGGAGGCTGAGGCAGGAAAATTACTTGAACCTGGGAGGTGGAGGTTGCAGTGAGCTGAGATTGCGCCACTGCACTCCAGCCTGGGCAACAAAGTGAGACTCGGTCTCAAAAAAAAAAAAAGAAATTGGAACTCCTCTTCCTCAAGCAAAGCTATAAAAGCTAGAAAAGTCAATTCTTCTCCCTTCTCTAAGACCCTCATTCCAGAGGGGTCCAACCCTCTAACTAAGGGGAAGAAATGCTACACAGAAAGGCCAATACAAATCTAGACAAACAGTGTCTATATGTCTATTGGGATCTACTGCATTTCCTCCCTTTGTCTATTACCATGAGAGCCTATCCTTTTGTCCAATCACGTATTACATGGCTGTTCATTCTTTACTGAGCCTAAGCATAAAATTAGCAGCTTTTTCAAGGTCCTTGGGTCTTCATTTCTGAAGAGCGCCACATAAAACTTGGATTAAACAAATTTGTTATGCTTTCCTCTTTTTAATTTGTGCTTAGTTATAGAAGCGTTAGCTGTGAGCCTTACAATAGGTAAGGAAAGATACCACACCTTCCTACCCCTGCAATACTCTCCAATTCATACACATAAACTTAAAATCTTTAAAACATTTTAAGCAGAAAGAGGAAGGTGACCCTGATTATAAAGGAAGACTGAGCTCCTAGTCCATCCACATGTATTCCTTCCTGGGCTTCCCTTCGGAATTGATGTGGCAAATGTGCTCTTTAAGTCACTGGGTGTGGCCAACTGCAGTCCTCTATTTATGTCATTATTTTAAGAAATAGACTCATCAAGTTTTATACTGCTAGTTGCAAGAGTCTGAACTCTAGACATAGGTGTGTCTACAGCCTTATGGCCACCTAAGGTTACACAAGGGAAAGGGCTAATTTAATAGCGGCCTAATGTCATTCCAGTGGAAAGCAGGATTTTAATTTCTAACTGATCAGAGTTAGAAAGTAAATTCATTTACTTTTTTAAATAAATACTTAAAGCATTTATGTTTTATTTACTTTTTTGTATCATGTGTTATTGTCCTTATTTTTATTTATTTCCTTATTTATTTATTTTTACTGCAGACAGGGTCCCACTCTGTCACCCAGGCTTGAGTGGTACAGTGGCACAATCACTGCAACCTTGATCTCTTGGGCTGAAGCGATCCTCCAGCCTCAACCTCCCGAGTAGTTATGAATACATGGGCACACTTTCTCACCCGGCTAATTTTTAAATTCATCGTAGAGCCAGGATCTTACTACATTACCCAGGCTGGTCTCAAACTCCTGGCCTCAAGTGATTCTCCCCGCTTGCCTCCCAAAGTTCTGGGATTAGAGATGTAAGCCACCGTGCCCAACCAATGCCCTCGAATTTGAAACTGCCCAACACTCACTTATATAGGTCTTTAATTTGTTATTTATTTGTACATCCACCGAGTTGAAAGTGATAGCTGAATATTATTTATCTCTTAGAAGTAGGAGAAGAGAATGGGAACAAGAGTGTGGAAAAACAGGGAAAAAAATCAAGAAAATTCTAGAGTATTATATTTTAGAATTAAAGAAAGCATTTAGAATTAAAGGGGAATTTCTACTATTGAAATCCAAAAATCAGCCAGGTGCAGTGGCTTACACCTGTAATCCCAACACTTTGGGATTACAAGGCCAAGGCAAGTAGATCACTTGAGTCCAGGAGTTTGAGACTAGCCTGGGGAACATGATGAAACCCCGTCTCTACCCAAAATGAAAATATTATACACGCATGGTGATGCACTCTGGTATCCCAGCTACTCAGAAGGCTGAGGCAGGAGGATCACTTGACCCCCAAAGGTGAAGGTTGCAGTGAGCCAAGATCATGCAACTGCACTCCAGCCTGGGCAACAGAGTGAGACCCTGTCTCAAATAAACAAACAAACAAACAAACAAAAAATCTCAAACTGGGTGCATCTTTTATAATATGAGATTCTTAATCTAAATAGGATTATCTGGAGAGGGCAGAAACAGCTAACAAAAACAAGTATAAGTACTCTGCATTGTTCTATGTGTGTGTACATGTATGTTGCAAGATGTAAAACACGTATCTAGAGAGAATATACACATGAACATACACATCAGGACATGCAGCTTAGATGATAAAGCTTTGTTATCTTATTATATCATAATTTCGTGAATAAGCATATGACAAAATGAACATAAACTTTTCTGTCTTTTTTTCTTTTTTCTTTTTTTTTTACTAATTTGACATTTTATAAACACATGCTGAGTGCAGAAAGCCAAAGGTCAGAGTCCACTTTTGCTAGGAACAAGAGAGATTACAGAATTGAAATCTATACTTCAGTCAAAACTGTGTTCAAAAGTTTCCCCACAGCATCCATGAAAGTCTTAGCATCACATAAATGCTGACTGCATCTCCAAGTGCTGTCGATTTTTACCTTAAAAATAGATTTGAATTCATTTACCACAGGGCACAGAGGAAAGGAGAATGAATCAGGAGGATCTCAAAGTGAAGATGCTTAGACACAAGAGACGAAGACATGCAGGAGGTAAAATGTAATTTTGAGGGGAAAAATCATAAGATAAGATTGGATTCTTCAGTATAATTTTTCTGAAAATGCAATTTGTAACAAGTTATATTGTCTGTAAAAGAATCCCTACTGCACTTCTAATGTGCTTTTTTAGTGTCTGAAACATAAAAGCACATCAGAATACATCATGTGCAAACCATGGCATTAAACAGATTAGGAAAACTAAATGTCATACAGTAACATGGTTGGTTCTTGTGTGGTTAATTTAGTAGAAAGGCAGAGAATCGCTGCAGGAAACACTTTCTCCAGTTATGCACCCTGCAGCTAAAATACCTTGTATACCTTTTTTTTTCTGAAGGAATAATAACTTTACTGAAGTGATAAATTTAAGGCTTATGTGGTTTTAGGATGGAACTTCAGCTAAATTATTCCTGAATTGGGTTGTGCATTGAGAGACAAGGATGTTAGAATGGACAAGCCAGAGTCTTTGTTCCTCTGTCTGTCAGAGTCCACCTTGATTAGGCTCACTGGTGTGATCTATTCCAATGAAATTAATGTCTTAAGTAGAACTATCTTTATGTCATTGACCTCCCACTCAGTATATCTTCCTTTTTAGTTACTTAACTGTCTTTATTAATTACATGTCTCATCATTTATGCACAATTGTAGCAAATATAAAAATCAAAGTTCCTCTAAATCTTCTCCTCATAAAATACGCTTTTTACTTCTTTTCCTTGGAGAAAAGTATCTCGTTGACAAATAAAAATTATATGTATTCAAGGTGAGCAATACAATGCATTGTAAACTGATTACTACAGTCAAATTCATCAACATATCCATCGCCCCCTGTAGTTATCTTGTTTGTGTGTGTTGATTGGGGGTGAGAACACTTAAGATCTGTTCTCTTGTTAAGTTTCATATAAGCAATCCAATATTATTAACTATAGTCACCATGTTGTACACTGGATCCCCAGAATTTATTTATCTCATAACCAAATGTTTGTACCCTTTGACTAACATCTTATCCCCATCAGGCCCACCCCTGGCAACCGTGAGTGTCTCTGCTTCCATGCTTAGTATGCTTTTTTAAGTTCTTGGTTTTTACACAGCCTCGTGGTTCATGCACCACACACACACAAAAGTGTTTTTCTACCTTTACTTAAAAAATAATACATTCAGAATTGATATTATCTGGCCACCAGGTCAAAAAAGTTAAATTGAGCATCATGTATTCTCCCGAGGTCTTAAAGCAAAGTCTATCACTCCTTTTAATTAGAGCTTTTCATGTGGGTTCTGACTGAAATCACCTTGGTTGCTTTCTCCAGCTCTCACCTGATTCTAATTAGTCCCCTTGGAACATTAACCCAGCTCCCCCTCCCAACCCCATCTCTGCCTCATGATTCATCTCATTAGAAAAACTGATAAGTGGGCTACTAATATCCGCTAGGTAAGACATGCAGTTGTGAGCTCTACCACTAAGCAGTTTGCTAATGATAAAGGATGGCCTTCCTTATGGCAAGCATTATAGAGTATCGCTGCCTAATGCCCTTTAACTTGGGTAATTAAACACATCAACGGTAGAGATAATTTTTTCACAGTGGGGGTTAAGGAGAAACTGGAACAAAAAATATACCTTGCCCAGCAGAGCTGACATCTCTATAAAGCATTTAAGCGGACTTAATGAAGGAACTTCACATACCGGCGACTAAGCAGCAAGTACTCTCCTGGCCTCCTGAATTCAGAACAAAACACATTAAAAAAAAAAAAAAATTTAAACTTGAGCAACATTATGTGGCAGGCAGAATAATGGTCCCCTCTCAAAGATGCCCACACCCTAATCTCTGGAACATGTGAATATATTACCTTACACAGCCAAAGGGACTTTGCAGATGTCATTAAGGCTGTAAGACTATGGACCTTCAGATAGGAGGACTGTCTTGGATTATCTGGGTGAACCAAATGGAACCACAAGGTTTTTTTGTTTCTATTATTATACTTTTATGTTCTAGGGTACATGTGCACAATGTGCAAGTTTGTTACATATGTGTAGACATGTGCCATGTTGCTGTGCTGCACCCTTTTTTTTTTTTTTTTTTTTGAGACGGAATCTCGCTCTGTAGCCCAGGCTGGAGTGCAGTGGCCACATCTCATCTCACTGCAAGCTCTGCCTCCCGGGTTTACGCCATTCTCCTGCCTCAGCCTCCCGAGTAGCTGGGACTACAGGCGCCCACCACTTCGCCTGGCTAGTTTTTTGTATTTTTTAGTAGAGACGGGGTTTCACCGGGTTAGCCAGGACGGTCTTGATCTCCTGACCTCGTGATCCGCCGTCTCGGCCTCCCAAAGTGCTGGGATTACAGGCTTGAACCACCGCGCCCGGCCAGTGCTGCACCCTTTAACTTGTCATTTACATTAGGTATATCTCCTAATGCTATCCCTCCCCCCTCCCCCCACCCCACAACAGGCCCCAGTGTGTGATGTTCCCCTTCCTGTGTACAAGTGTCCTCATTGTTCAATTCCCGCCTATGAGTGAGAACATGCTGTGTTTGGTTTTCTGTTCTCGCGATAGTTTGCTGAGAATGATGGTTTCCAGCTGCATCCATGTCCCTAAAAGGACATGAATTCATCCTTTTTTATGGCTGCATAGTATTCCATGGTGTATATGTGCCACATATTCTTAATCCAGTCTGTCATTGATGGACATTTGAGTTGGTTCCAAGTCTTTGCTATTGTGAATAGTGCCGCAATAAACATACGCATGCATGAATCACAAGGATGTTTAAAGGCTNCCTCCCCCCACCCCACAACAGGCCCCAGTGTGTGATGTTCCCCTTCCTGTGTACAAGTGTCCTCATTGTTCAATTCCCGCCTATGAGTGAGAACATGCTGTGTTTGGTTTTCTGTTCTCGCGATAGTTTGCTGAGAATGATGGTTTCCAGCTGCATCCATGTCCCTAAAAGGACATGAATTCATCCTTTTTTATGGCTGCATAGTATTCCATGGTGTATATGTGCCACATATTCTTAATCCAGTCTGTCATTGATGGACATTTGAGTTGGTTCCAAGTCTTTGCTATTGTGAATAGTGCCGCAATAAACATACGCATGCATGAATCACAAGGATGTTTAAAGGCTGTCGTAAGAGAAAGACTCTATGACAGAAGAATAGTCAAAGAGATATAAAGTTGCTGGTTTTGAAGATGGAGAAAAGAGACAAAGAAATGCAGTGGTCTCTAGAAGGTAGAAAAGACAGGAAACAGATTCTCTCCTACAGCTTCTAGAAGGAATATAGCCCTGCAAGCACCATGACTTTAGTGTGGTGAGCCTCTGTGTTGGGGTTCTGATGGACAGAACTATAAGATTAAAACTTTCCATTGTTTTAAGCCATGAGGGTTGTAATAATTTGTTAGAGTAGCAATAGAAAACTAATACAGATAGGGAATTAGGTGAAAAGCGTTCTCAGGTGAGCGACCATGAGGGGCTTGTTCAAGGTTGTATTTGTGGCACTCTTCAGTGGTTGGTGCATAATAGAAGCTCAATAATTATTTGTAGAGTTGATGGATATTTATTGATATCCTCCTAAGTTTAGTCCCTTCATTTGGCTACTATGGTAGAAGTTTATTGTTACACTATTTAATGATAAGAAAACAGTAGCTGCTGCAGATAAATTATTCATTTAGGCCACACAGAAATTGAAAACTCAAATCAGAGTTTGTTTGACATGCTAAGGTCTGTGGCCACCAAATATTCCTGATTCTTTTAACTGTCAAATAACTTCCTAAATAGGTCTCTTCAAAACTTTGTTCTAGTTACTTGTGCTCCTGGTAAATTTTTGAGAGTGATAGCTGAAACTTCCCTATCTCTTAGGAGTAGGAGAATAGAATGGGAGTAATAAGAAAAAGATATTTGGAGTTCTTCAAAGTGTATACTAGATAGAAATAAACTGTTAATGAGCATTAACATCTATATGGCACTATATAATTGCCAAGGATCTAAGACCTTTGCCTACTGTGACACATTTATTCTTCAAAATAACAATGAAAAGTAAGTCCTGTGGGTAGCCTTGCCTTGGATAAGGAATGAGAGGTTTGAAAAAAACAACAACAATGAATTAACTTGCTAGAGATCATGTTTTACAAACACCACAAGTGAGATATAAACCCATGAAGTTGGCCACTGCAGGTCACACATTTCACTACCCTAAATGGCCTTTACCAAAGGGGTCCCAGACACGCGATTTCTTGCCAGGATTCTTAGCCTTCTTTGCCAAAGGTTTCTTTAAAAATCTGATGAAAACAATGAGTCATCTCCTGGAAGAAGCATATTATGGACACATACATATTTGTAGAGTGTATTATTTTGGTAATCAGAGTCATAAGATTAGAGATAACCATATTGGAAACATTCATGGTGGAAAAGAAAATTAGGGATCTCAGATGTAGGATCACAATCAAATTAATTTTCTATTTGAATTTGATTTGATATAGATAGACTAATTATCACACAACCAATTAAATACTGCATCTTTTTTTCTTCTCTCATTCAATTTTTGCCTTTGCTACAATGTCATACTAATAATTTTCCTCTCCACTTGAATCTTGAAAAGATTTTCTATATTTAAAAATTTTATTGACAAAACAATACAAAACAACAACATATAAGGGCATAAAATGTATGATAAATCTCAGAACATTTTTTTGAGCTTCAATTCAACAGCATATACTGGAACTGATTGTGGTATTGTCATGTTAAGGAATTCTGAAATATTATGATTTGCTGAGAATCAGTGATCCATCAGACAGGGTCTGCGGATGTTTGGATAGAATGAGATGTAATGCAAAGGCATAGGTTTAAGCAGCATTTGACCTACATTATGATAATATACTTGAATACCAATGTCATTTGTATGGTTGCTGGAAGGGGTCTCGCCATTTGTCTGTATTCTTGCATTCAGCAACCACCCATAAAAAAAAGCCTCTTTCCTTCCACGTGTGGATGATTGAGATGGAGCCTAGGTTATGAAAAATGAAAATCCAAATTTGCATGGTGAGTGACATTAAATATATTATTGTACAGGAAAAGATGAACTAATTCCTTCTCTGTCTGCCAAACCCTCTTATTTTACTTACATAGCAATGTAGTATATAAATGCAATTCTTTAACTCTAGTTTCTAATAATATTTGATGCAAGGGAAACCTTGTTAGAGAGTACTCCTCCTATGAAGAAAGATTTCATTTATTCACTAACTGGTCATCCACTTTTTATAATTGTGAAACAGGGAAAACATTATTAATTGCATATCTTTATTAAAGAATTAGAGAAAAAGATAATCATAGGACATGTGTTGACAAAAAGAGGCATTTGGAAATTTATAAAGAAGGAATACATGTGGTTTAAGAATGCAAAACAAATAATGGAATTTTGATATTCCTAAAGAAAGCTTGTTACCTATCACAATGTAAACATACTGAGGTCTCTGCCATCAATATTTGTCAGTGGTCACTGTGGGCTGAACACTGGAGTGAATTATAAGACACAATTTTTGTTAGTATCCTTATTATTGAAGAATTTGCATTAGCACCAAGTCGAGATTACCAGCTGTGAACATTTCACTCGTTAATAAAAAGAAGCAAGAAAATGGAAAGCAACTGTTCATAGGCCATCACGGTGGGGACTGCATTTATCCAGGAAGCTGTGTATTGTAAATCCACAATTTGAGAATCCAATTTTGAAAACAATTACATTAGAAATTCCAAAACACAATAAGAAAAGGTTAGGTTTATTATATGCAAGGGAAACTATGAGGAGTCTTGGGCTCTGAAGACCTCTCCATTTCTCAGTGCCCTTCTTTGCTTAGTTATGAGTAGGCATAATTTCTATATCCCTGAGGAAATATGATTTTACTGTACTCTTAGCATGTGAGGAGAAAAACTGTATAGAAGCAGACTTTCTCCTACGGGAGGATTGACCTATACATCCCTGAATTTGGTTTAATTTTTTTTCATTTCTAAAGACTTCATAGGCAACATCTATAGATGTATGGTCGGGAGGGTCAGGGCTTGAGGTGAGTAACTCTGTGCAGAGCTTTACTAACATATGCAGACGAGATAGAAGGATTAATGCTGACTAGGGAGAGCTGAGCACTCATGACTGTGAACACTAAGCAAAAAACTATTATACTCTAACCTAATGCGTGAAATACAAAGATCCATGTATGTCCTCCCAGGCAATGATGAGAAAGAAATTTGGGATGTGTTTCACCGCCTCTTCTTTTTAACATGTTGTAACCAATTAACTTTAATCAGTTAATTTTTTTGTTTATTATATGTTTCCTTCCCCATAGAATGATATAATGAGTTTGGGGGAAGAGACTTGATGAGCTTCTTGGTGAAAGATGTGCTAAAAAAATCTGTTTCATAGGACAGTCTGATAGGGCCTCAGGGAGTTCTCGATGAAAAACTGTACTGGGAGGAAGTAGAAGCTTATCTAAACTTATCCTTGGAGATTACAAGAAATTCAGAAACACAAAGTACCTTCTGGCACCAAAGAAACTGATCATCTTTGTGCAAATAAGGATTTGATTTACGTTGCATGTGATACAGGAGAAGCATGGCAAAAGATGAAAAATGCCTTATGGAGAGTCAACTGTGTTTATTTAATTGAAGAGGAGGGTATCTTCGAAGAGGAGGGTATGATACTCTCTTAAAAATAGGAAAAGGACTGATAGTATCTTTCCTAACATTTATTATTTTATTTTATTTTAGACTGAGTTTTGTTCTTGTCACCCAGGCTGGAGTGTAATGGCGTGATCTTGGCTCACTACAACCTCTGCCTCCCGTGTTCAAGCGATTCTCCTGCCTCAGCCTCCTAAGTAGCTGGGACTACTGGCACCTGCCACAACGCCCAGCTACTTTTTTTTTTCTTTCTTTTAGTAGAGATGGGGCTTTGCCATGTTGGCCAGGCTGGTCTCAAACTCCTGACCTCAGGTGGTCCACCCACTTTGGCCTCCCAAAGTGCTGGGATTACAGGCCTGATCCTAACATTTAAATGCAGCTTCCTACCATGTTTGGGACAAAACCAAAAAGTATTGTTTCTGAGGTTGACAAGGATTCACTTCTGGGTGACTGACTAAAGTTTCATGTTCTCATATCTCTGTCCATAAGATTTCTAGATCTACAGTTTGATCTTTTAGTTTCTATCTTATCTTCATATTCCTCATTTCAATAAAACAGGCCTAACTTCATTATCTGGCCCACTGAGATATACTTCCTACTAGATTTTCAACAATGCAGGCTTCATGGTTACCTGGGTGCCACCACTTTCATCAGACTGGAAAGCCTCAAAACTGCTATTCACAGACTGATCAATAAAGAAGAATTATAGAGTTTCCTTGTGAATGGAGAAAAGATGTGCTCCAGGTTAGAAGTAGATGAAGAGGGATGGGGTGCGGTGGCTCACACCTGCAATCCCAGTACTTTGGGAGGCCGAGGCAGGCGGATCACCTGAGGTTGGGAGTTTGAGACCAGCCTGACTAACATAAAGAAACCCCGTCTCTACAAAAAATACAAAAAAAATTAGCCAGGCATGGTGGCACATGCCTATAATCCCAGCTACTCGGGAGGCTGAGGCAGGAAAATTGCTTGAACCTGGGAGGAGGAGGTTGCGGTGAGCCGAGATCATGCCATTGCACTCCAGTCTGGGCAACGAGAGTGAAACCCTGTCTCAAAAAAAAAAAAAAAAAAAAAAAGAAGAAGTAGATGTAAATGGAGGGAATCTCTGCTCATAAGATGATATTTTATGACAGTCAAAATCATTGCCTAGAATCACTATCCATGTGATGTTTAGATAAGCAATAATTTTGTGACTCTCTATTTTCCATCTATATAATGAAGATAGCACTATCAAATCGCTATGATTAAAATCAAATCAAATAATCCATGTTTTATCCCTGTGCCACAATAAACTCTATTTATTGTTCTGTTATCTAGTGCATGTAATAAACAATCTCAAAACATACTGTCTTAATGCAACAATTTATTTTCATTTTTAAGAGTTCTATGGAATCTTTTTACTCAGCTAGAGTCTTCTTTTTTTACATGCTGGCTAGTTTATGTGTCAGTCAGCTAAGAGGTTAGCTCATGCTATCAACCAGAGTGCCTGTGCCTGGCCTCTCTCTGTAGCTTGGACTTCTCATTGCACAGTATTTGGGCTCCAGGAGCAAACATGCCAAGGCAGACCTAGACAGAAGGTACAAATTATTTTTTTAGACCCTTCTATCTTTTTAGAATATCTATTACAATTAATAATATAACAGTAATAACAAAATGTATTGCTGCTGATAAGAATGTTACTAATAGTTACTAACCCCTGAACCTCAGTTTCTTCATCTCCAAAATAAGATTTTAGGCTGAGCACTGTGGTTTATATCTGTAACCCCAATGCTTTGGGAGCCAAGGCAGGAGGGTGACTTGATGTCGGGAATTCGAGACCAGCCTAGGCAACATAACAAGTCATTATCTCTACAAGAAATTTAAAAAATTAGCTGGACATAGTGGCGTGCACCTGTAGCCCTCACTACTCAAGTGACTGAGGCAGGAGGATCACTTGGACCCAGGAATTAGAGATTACAGTGAATTATGACTGCACCACCGAACTTTAGCCTGGGTGAAAAAGAGAGATCCCATCTCTAAAATAAAAATTTTAAAAAATGCCATTTGATTCAGCAGTCCCACTACTGGGTATCTACTCGGAGGAAAATAAATCATTATACAAAAAAGACACTTGCTTATGCATGTTTATAACAGCACAATTTGCAATGGCAAAAATATGGAACCAACCCAAATTCCCATCAATCAACAAGTGGATTAAAAAACTGTGATATCACTTTGGGAGGCTGAGACGGGCGGATCACGAGGTCAGGAGATCGAGACCATCCTGGCTAACACTGTGAAACCCTGTCTCTACTAAAAAATACAAAAAACTAGCTGGGTGAGGTGGCGGGCGCCTGTAGTCCCAGCTACTCAGGAGGCTGAGGCAGGAGAATGGCGTGAACCCGGGAGGCGGAGCTTGCAGTGAGCTGAGATCCAGCCACTGCACTCCAGCCTGGGCAACAGAGTGAGACTCCGTCTCAAAAAAAGAAAAAAAAAACTGTGATATATATATATACATAAAATGGAATACTACTCAACCATAAAAAGGAATGAATTAATGGCATTCACAGCAACCTGGATAGGATTGGAGACTATTACTCTAAATGAAGTAACTCAGGAATGGAAAACCAGATATTTTATGTTCTCACTCATAAGTGGGAGCTAAGCTATGAGGATACAAAGGCATAAGAATGATACGGTGGACTTTGGGGACTCAGGTGGAATGGTTGGGAAGGTGGTGAGGGATAAAAGGTTACAAATTGGGTTCAGTGTATACTGCTTGGGAGATGGGTGCACCAAACCTCACAAATCACCACTAAAGAACCTACTCATGTAATCAAATACCAACTGTTCCTCAAAAACCTATGGAAATAAAAAATTTTTTAAAATGAATAGATATTTGAATAAAATCCTTTACATAAAGTGCTTGGGATTTTCCCTAGAATATAATGCAAAAGTCTTCTGTAAATATTGTTGGTTATTTTAAAGAATATTTTTACTTGAATAGTTTTTTACCTTTGCTAGTAGTACCCAATCATATATAACTAAGAACAGATAGCTTTATAAATAACTTTTGTTTTTGATCAAACTTTCTAATTCCTTATTGAGTATTTACCACCAGGACTTAGAAAATCAATTGATTTCACACATTAATCTCAACTTGAATGTGACAAACCATTAAAAACATTTTAGATGTAATAATAAGCTTACCTACATTTATTTATAACATAGGAAGCATGTAATATGTGTTTATGATCTGGAAGCAAAAACATTGAAAATTATTATTTGATAATATTAAAGAGAAAAAAACCCACATCTCATTTTTCCATACATAATGTTGGTGTACCATGTTAGAGGATGAAATCATCAGAAACATATGCTTATAATAAAACTGTGACATTTCACAGTAATTCTGCTTAGACTCAAATTTTTTTATTTTTTACATGTTAAAATGCTTTAAAAATAAGCCACAGGTGTGCCAGACCTGATATTCTTGGATTCCAGGGAAGTAATAACTATTTTGTTTCTGTTCCTCTACAGTGTATCAAGGAAACCAGCCCCCGATATTTCAGCGTAGGTTCTTTTCTGTTTTCCCTAAGTGTCAGCCGGTCTGAGAAATAAAGGGAAAGAGTACAAAAGAGGTAAATTTTAAAGCTGGGTGTCTGGGGAAGACATCACATGTCGGGAGGTTCTGTGATGCCCCCTGAGCTATAAAACCAGCAAGTTTTTATTAGCAATTTTCAAAGGGGAGGGAGTGTACAAATAGGGTGTGGGTCACAGAGATCACATGCTTCAAGGGCAACAAAAGATCACAAGGCAGAAGGTCAGGGCAAGATCACAAGGTCAGGGCAAAACTAGAATTGCTAATGAAGGTCCATGTCCCACTGGGCACACATTGTCATTGATAAACATCTTAACAGGGTTCAAGAGCAGAGAACCGGTCTGACTAGAATTCACCAGGTTGGAATTTCCTAATCCTAGCAAGCCTGGGGGCGCTGCAGGAGGCCAGGGCATGCTTCATCCCTTATCTGCATCTGCATAAGACAGACATCCCCAGAGCGGCCATTTTGGAGGCCCCCCCCGGTAATGCATTCTTTTCCCAGGGCTATTATTAATATTCCTTACTGGGGAAAGAATTCAGCAATATTTCTCTTACCTGTTTTCTGTAATAAGAGAAATATGGCTCTGTCCTGCCTGGTTCCCAGGCAGTCAGACATAATGGTTATCTCCCTTGTTCCTTCAACATTGCTGTTATCCTGTTCTTTTTTCAAGGTGTCCAGATTTCATATTGTTCAAACACACATGTTTTACAAACAATTTGTGCAGTTAACGCAATCATCAGAGGGTCCTGAGGTGATATATATCTTCAGTTTACAAAGATGATGGGATTAAGAGATTAAAGTAAAGGCAGGCATAGGAAATTTAAGAGTATTGATTGGGTCAGGGATAAGTGTCCATGAAATCTTCATGATTTATGTTCTTCTGTCAGGGCTTCAGCAGGTCCCTCCGTTCGGGGTCCATGACTTTCTGCAACAACAGTGTGCTTGTTTTGATAAAAACTTTTACCTTCAACTGTCCTATGTAGATTCTCACTATACTACACACCGATGCAATGTCCATGTGATATAACCCACCACCACCACAAGAAGTAGAATAGAAAATGCGTTACTGAGCTGACATTGTCACAGACTCTCTTTGAAGAATTGTGCAGAGTGCATCGATAAGTAGGAGAGAAAGACAGCCCTATTACTTCTGGCCATTTAGGGCAGAGTCAACCTTTAACCAGTCTAACAAGCTTTTAGTTTGATTAATACTTTAATTTTGCAGCAAAGAAGTTACAAATTGAAAATCTCTATTAGGTCATCTGGCTTGGCACTTCCACATTACAATATTTATGATGACATATAATTATCATCTGTAAGAGGAAAGGTAGAAAATTTGACCACTGCCATCCTCCATGACATGTCCCAATCTTCCCGGGTTGGTAAAGCCATCACTAACAGTTCTTTTAGATTTCCTCCTCCTCTTTTCCCCATGTCCTATGTTAATTTCTCACAATTTTTGATTCAGAAACTTAAAAATAATGAGTCTTAAATGAAAGCAACATTAGTCTAATTGGCAACTTTCTATAACTCACCCACATATTAGCCATAATAATGATGATTCTCCTTCAGATTCTGCATTCTGCTGGTCTACTTTTCTTATTATGACAGTTTGCTTCTCTCAACCCAAACATGTAGTCCTAGTCTGGTCATTTCTATCTTGCAGCAGCACATGTGCAACAACACCTAAACAGTCTCCCTTTTTATTAATCTTTGTCTCCTTGAGTCTGTTCTTTACACTGACACCAGGGTCAGGTATATAAAATAAAAACAGAGCACAATCTGAAGACATATGAGGAGGGTCATTTTGACTCATCTTCCATCTCTTTTTATACATATACAGCTCTTAACTTTTGCATGTGGTTTTTATTTTTCTGAAAAGCATTTCTCCTTCATGGCTGACTCCTTGTCCTCATCCTGATATGAGTTGAAATGTGATTTCCTTAGAGTTAGTCTGTCTATAGTAGTGATTGCATTCTTATAACATCACCTTGATTTATTCTACATAGTATCATGATATCAATGAGTCATTATGTGTATTTGTTTACCTATTATTTATTGTTTCAACCTTCAATTAGAATGTGTGCTCTAAAGTGATGATATATTTTCTGTTTTTTTTTTTTTAATACCAGTGCCTAGGAGTGTACTAGATACAATTCAAGATGTATGTAATGAATTTGTGAATAAATAGATGAAACAATGTAGTCTGAGATAGCAACACCTGAAATAGACTCACCTTTCACCCATGTGGAGCATCTTGGAAATAAATACTGTGATTCTCACCTTGACTATGGGCTGAGAGGATATGGTGACCACCTATTGGCTGTGAACTTCAGCCTCTTAAGCCTCACCACATTTTTCAATAAGAACTGTAATCTATTCCCAAATAATATAGTAAGAACAAAACAAAAACCAACTACGTTTCTGTATTACTGTCTTTCAGGCATGGTTTTTGTGTTATTTTTTGAGAAGGAATCTCACTCTGTCGCCTAGGCTGGAGTGCAATGGTGTGATCTCGGCTCACTGCGACCTCTGTCTCCAGGGTTCAAGTGATTTTCCTGTCTTAGCCTCCCGACTTGCTGGGACTACAGGCAGGTGCCACCACGCCCGGCTAATATTTTGTATTTTTAATAGAAATGGGTTTTCATCATGTTGGCCAGGGTGGTCTTGAACTCTTGACCTCAGGTGATCTGCCTGCCTCAGCCTCCCAAAATGCTGGGATTACAGGCATGAGCTGCCATGCCGAGGCAATTTCAGGTATGTTTTTAAATGACTAATAAAAATAAAACACATTTTCTTATTAAGTCGTAAGTAAGAATTAATGGGAAAAAGTGCACAGTATACCATGAGATTCAAGAAAACCACTCTGCAGTAGAGAGCATGAGGAAGTGCCGAGAACCAAGTCAAGGTTTGAATTATAATTCTTCTACTTCTTAAAGAGCAACACCCCTAGTGCCTGCACCCAGAAGGCTTCAGTCAGCCATTCACTGCTCCAGGTCACTTTTAGGAAAGGGATTTTAGCTAGTGATTCTCCTTGCTTTTAATAACCCCAGCCCTGCCTGGAGTGGCTAGAAGCAGGCAGGCACCTATGTGCTACTGATAAGTGCCTCAGCTTTTCCCAAGCTGGGATCAGGCTGTAGAAGCTGCTATTATTTATGTTCTCTGCCAAACACACCAGTGGGTGTCCTCACACCTGCCCTGTGCAGCAGGGCCGGCTCAGGCCATCCTCATTCAGATTTGCTCCTCCCATGCCCACTGCTGTATGGCCTGGGGGTCACCACCCTGTACCATTGGCCTCTGGTCTGCCTCCCATGGCATGGAGACAATGTGGGGCTGGTGCCTGCTCCAGGGGGCAACCCAACAGCACTTCCTCATTGCTCCCACCCCTGGCAGCAGGGAAGGGCTTTGCTGACAACATGCCTGACAATTACCTAAATATTCTGCAATTGTTACTTAGGAAGCATGGAGAGGGCAGGAGTGTGCTATGGCCCCCAGACTCTTGTTTGTGCAGAATGTATTATAAAGCCTTCGTTGCAATTACTTTTGGTGTTTTAGTCATGAAGTCTTTGTCCATGCCTATGTCCTGAATGGCTTTGCCTAGGTTTTCTTTTAGAGTTTTTATAGTTTGGGGTTTTGCTAATTAAACTAAAGAGCTTCTGCACGGCAAAAGAAACTAGCATAAAAGTGAACAGGCAACCTACAGAATGGGAGAAAATTTTTTCAATCTATCCATCTGACAAAGGGCTGATATTCAGAATCTACAAGGAACGTAACCAAATTCACAAGAAAAAAACAACCCCATCAAAAAGTGGGCAAAAGATATGAACAGACACTTCTCAAAAGAAGACATTTATGCAGCCAACAAACATTTGGAAAAAAGCTCATCATCACTGATCATTAGAGAAATGCAAATCAGAACCACAATGAGATACCATCTCATACCAGTCAGAATGGCAATTATTAAAAGTCAGAAAACAATAGATGCTGGTGAGACTGTGGAGACATAGGAATGCTTTTACACTGTTCATGGGAGTGTAAATTCATTCAACCATTGTGGAAGTCAATGTGGCAATTCCTCAAGAATCTAGAACCAGAAATGCCATTTGACCCAGCAATCCCATTAATAGATATATACCTAAAGGATTATACATGATTCTTCTATAAAGACACATGCACAAGTATGTTTATTGTAGCACTATTTACAATAGCAAAGAATTGGAACCAACCCAAATGTCCATCAGTGATAGATTGGATAAAGAAAATTGTGGCACAATATACACCATGACCTTGGAAAGTATTCAATAAATATTGATTCTCTTCCTCTTTCCTTCAATTCCTTATGTTATGAGTTGAATTGTGTCCCCAGCCCAACAAAAATATGTTGAAGTCCTAACACGCAGTACCTCAGAATGTGACCTTTTTTAGGAAATAGGGTTGTTACATGTAATTGTTATGATGAGGGCATATTGAACTAGGAAGGGCACTTAATTCATATGAACAGTGTCTTTAAAATAAGACAATGTGAAGACATACAGAGAGAGAATGTCTGTGACAATGGAGGCAAAGAGTGGAGTTTTAGCCAAGCATGGTGGTTCACATCTATAATCCTAGCATTTTGGGAGGTTGAGGTGAGGAGGATAGCTTGAGCTCAAAAGTTTGAGATCAGCCTGAGCAACATAGCAAAACCCCATCTCTATAAAAGGAAACCAGAAATTACCCAGGCATGGTAGTGTGTGGCTGTAGTCCCAGCTACTCATGAGGCTGAGGCCGGAGAATGACTTGAGCCCAGGAGGTTGAGGTTACAGTGAGTTATAATTGCGCCACTGCACTCCAGCCTGGGTGGAAGAGCAAGACCTTGTCTTAAAAATAAGAAAATAAAAAAGATGCAGTTATGCCACCACATGCTAAGGAATGCCAAAGATTGCTGGTGATAGCAGAAGCTAAGAGAAAAGCAAGAACAGACTTTTCTCTGTAGTCTGGCCCTAGAGAGCATGGCCCTAGTCACACCTTGCTTCTCAACTTCTGGACCTCAGAACTGTGAGATAATACATTTTGGTTGTTTTATGCCACCCAGTTTGTTATACTTTGACACAGAAAACTAATACACCCAGGAAGGCAGCTGCTGGAATATGTTCTCAGGCAATAGTATCTCTCTAATCTCTCAATTTTATCCCATTAATCTTTATCACGTTTTATCACCTCAAAAAATCCTGTTTCTTAGTATTTGTGACTTCAGATACTGGACAGTTATACACCTCAGCTTTTTTTTTTTTTTTTTTGAGATAGAGTCTCGCTCTGTCACCCAAGCTGGAATGCAATGGCACATTCTTGGCTCACTGCAACCTCTGCCTTCTGGGTTCAAGCAATTCTTCGGCCTTGGCCTCCCGAGTAGCTGGGATTACAGGCATGTGTTACCACGCCCAGGTAATATTTTGTATTTTTAGTAGAGACAAGGTTTCACCATATTGGCCAGGCTGGTCTCGAACTCCTGAACTCAGATGATCGCCTGTCTCAGCCTCCCAGAGTGCTGGGATTACAGGTGGGAACCACTGTGCCCAGCCACCTTAGTTGTTTTATTATTTAATTACTGTAATATCTTATCATAAACCAATTTCTAAAATCCTTAAAACATTTCTAGGCCGGGCGCAGTGGCTTAAGCCTGTAATCCCAGCACTTTGGGAGGCTGAGACGGGCGGATCACAAGGACATCGAGACCATCCTGGCTAACACGGTAAAACCCCGTCTCTACTAAAAAATACAAAAAACTAGCTGGGCGAGGTGGCGGGCGCCTGTAGTCCCAGCTACTCGGGAGGCTGAGGCAGGAGAATGGCATAAACTCGGGAGGCGGAGCTTGCAGTGAGCGGAGATCCAGCCACTGCACTCCAGCCTGGGCGACAGAGCAAGACTCCGTCTCAAAAAAAAAAAAACCAAAAAAAACCAAAAAAACATTTCTAAAGTTAATTTTGCCATGATTTCCTATTGCAAGGAAGTAGTAATTAACTGCATTCGACAGAAAAATGTTAGCAAGCCTCAGTCTCTGATATGTTTACACAGATATGACTGTCTCCCTGCCCATACATCTGAAGGTATATCTGAAAAAGAAGCATATTACATTTTCTTTTTTATTATTACTAGTTTGAGGTATGTTTGATATGTTCTTTGTGGGCTGTAATCCATTGCATAGTCAGTGTTATTTGCAATGTATTTATTTTTACAGGGACACAAGTTTTTCTTACAGTAGTGCTACTCTTTGATTTGTTACTTTTAACTCTCAAAGCTGTTGAAGAAGGTAGTTGAGGACCTTTCTTCACAGCTTCTGCACAATCCCTTACTTGACTTTCTTTTGCAACCATTTGGTGTCACTTAGAAATTTCCATAAGATGGTGTTTTATTGCTCTTCCTCGTGGGCGGCTCACGAGGTCAGGAGATCGAGACCATCCTGGCTAACACAGTGAAACTCCGTCTCTACTAAAAATACAAAAAATTAGCCGGGCGTGGTGGGCGCCTGTAGCTCCAGCTACTGGAGAGGCTGAGGCAGGAGAATGGCGTGAATCCGGGAGGCGGAGCTTGCAGTGAGCCGAGATCGCGCTACTGCACTCCAGCCTGGGTGACAGAGCCAGACTCTGTCTCAAAAAAAAAACAAAAAAAGGTCATCTAGAATGGCATAATTAGTAAAACCTTCTCTGATATGAAGTTGCTCAATTCTGTAACCTGATCCTCCTCCTACAAAACTCACAGCTTTTAAAAATATTAATATTATTTTTAATTGACAAAACATAATTGTGTACAGTTATGGGTTACACTGTGATGTTTTGATATGCATATATAATGTAGGATGATTAAGGCATTAATTAACATAATTAACGTAACCATCACCTCACTCACCCATGATATTTTTATGGGAAGACATTGGAAATTTACTCAGTCATTTTGAAATGTAGCATACATTATTATTGAGTACAGGCATGCTGCTGTGCAATAGATCTCAAAACTGGTTACTCTCATCTCTCTGAAACTTTCAACCACTCCCCATTCCCTCTCTCTTTATATTTCCACTCTAGCCTCTGGTAACCCTCATTCTACTACTGTCCACTTCTATGAGTTCAACTTTTTTAGATTCCACATATAAGTGAGATCAAGTGGTATTTGTCTTTCTTCTTGTAGCTTATTTCACATAGCATAATGTCTTCCAAGTCCATCCATTTGTATATGTGTCTATGTGTGCCTGTGTATGTATTATAAAAGAGATATGATTTATGAACACACACATATGTAGAAGCAACTTTATTCTGTGTTCCTTTTTCTTCTACTAGCTAAATCTACATGTTTCTTCTACTATTACAGAGAAACAGAGAGAGGGCTCTCAGAAATTGGCAAGGAGGGAGAGAAGAAGGAAGAAAAGGAAGGAAAGAAGGAAGGAAGGAAAGAAGGAAGGAAGGAAGGAAGAAAGGAGGGAGGGAGGGAAGGAGGAAGGAAGGAAGGAAGGAAGGAAGGAAGGAAGGAAGGAAGGAAAGAGAAAAGAAGGAAAGAAGGAAGGAAGGACGAATAGAGGAAGGGAGGGAGGGAAGGAACAAAGGAAGAATAGAGGAAGGGAAGGAGGGAGGGAAGGAGGAAAGGAGGGAGGGAAGGAAGGAAGGAAGGAAAGAAGGAAAGGAGGAAAGAAGGAAGGGAGACAGGGAGGGAGGGGGGGTCAATTTCAAATAAGACTGAAACCAACAGATGCTTGTATCACCCAGAGTGCCTAACAGCCATGTGAATATAGACTCTTTTCTGTATATAACGGCTGACTTGAAAGTCACTTACAGATTATTAAGTATAAAACTGTGTAGCTAAACATTGGTATAACTCAACCAGGTGGGGAATAGCTGACCTTACAATTTTTGTGGGTATTTTTCACAGACTTTCTTTCCAAAATATGAACAATGAGACAGTACTAAAATTGTAACTGTATTTTATGGTTGGAAGGTGCTTATTACTGAGAACAAAACAAAACAAAAATTTTCTCTCTAGATTTAGTAAATTTTTTTCCAATGAAATTTCATCTAACCATCAAACCCCGATTATTCTCAAAATTATTAATTTGAGTTACAAAGATCTCACCTTAAGAACTTTCCATGTCAAATACAGAGAGAAAGGAGCCCACTTGAAAAAATAATATATACAATGGAAAAGATTAAAACAATCAGAAGTCTGGGGCAGCAATATCCAACTCTGTAAGAACCAAGTTAATAATTTAAAAAGCACCAACACTCCCTTACTCCAGTAACATAACACTTGCTGATAATAGAAGCATCTATTTACTCTTGTATTCAGTAAAAAATGTGTATTTACCATAGCAATGCCTGCAAGACATGTTACAAATTGCCCTTCAGAGATATGGAGAGAAATATGGGGATGAGGTCTCTTAAAACAAATAGCAATTAATTTTATGAAGTTTTCCCATATGGAAGACTAGATTTGAATCTCTCAAGAGTATTTTCCCCAACATTTCTGACACCGTGGAGAAAGGGAACAAATGTTTCCCTAGGGTGTCTTTGCCAAGGCAAATGTTTTTCTGATTTTATGAAGTACTTTTTTTCTGTTCTCCATGAGTTGCATGAAGAGATTTAGCCAGAATATATTCCAGAACAACAAGGACCTGCGTTGTCTATTTTCTCCCAATCTTGGACATTGTTACATGCTTCTCCTCCACTTTCTTATTTGATTCTTGCTTGGCATTCTCCTTTCTCGGCCTAGAACATATCAAACCTTGTCAGTTCATAGACCTTCGGGCTAGTGTCTTACTCCATTTACGTGGCTATAAAGGAGAACCTGAGACTGGGCAATTCATAAAGAAAAGAGTTTTATTTGGCTCCAGGTTTTACAGACTTTACAAGAAGAATGGCATCAGCATCTGCTTCTGCTGAGGGCCTCAGAAAGCTTCCACTTATGGTAGAAGGAGAAAGGCATCACGTGGCGAGAGGAAGGAAGAATGAGACAGAAGGAGGTGCTAGGCTCTTTTAAACAATCAGCCCACAGGAGAGCCAGTAAGTGAGAACTCACTCATTACTGGAAGCATGGTGTCAAACCATTCATGACCCAAACATCTGCCACAAGCTCCCACGTCCAACACTGTGGATCAAATTTCAATAAAGAATAGAATCTATCACAGATCTTGAGAAAGATAGATCCTTAAAATTGGCTGGTTCTCTCTATGCTGGATATTTATGATGTCCCCCTTGTATTATTATGTTATTATTCATGTGACTTTCTCTCTCTCTCTCTCTCTCTCTCTCTCTATATATATATATATATATATATATATTTTTTTTTTTTTGGTGCGGTCACTGTGTTCACCCTT
>NW_016821003.1:3018089-3029594 GCF_001698545.2 Rhinopithecus bieti
TATATATATATATATATTTTTTTTTTTTTGGAGTGGGGACAGTGTGTTCCCCTGTTACCTAGGCTGGAGTGCAGTGGCACAATCGTAACTCACTGCAGCCTCTAACTCCTGGGCTCAAGTGAGTCTCCCATCTCAGCCTCCTGAGTAGCTGGAGCTACAAACATGTGCCACTGCGTCTGACTAATTGTTTTTTGTTTTGTTTTGTTTTGTTTTGTTTTTTTTTTTTTGGTAAAGACAAAGTCTTGCTATATTGCCCAGGCTCATCTTGAACTCCTGATCTCAAGTAGTCCTCCTTCCTTAACCTCCCAAAGTGCTGGGATTACGGGCATGGGCCACCATGCCTGGCTACTCTTTATATATATATATTTTTTATCACTAGCACTGTTTGTTTCATTCATACCACTATAAGTATCTGTCTTATTTGTTTTGTTTTGTTTCCTTTAACAATAATGTCAAAGACAGGGGTGACACCTTGCCCTTGTGTCATGATCTATTAACAGAACGGTATCGAACACTTGATACCCATGAGTTGAGTAAATAAAACAGTTCCTGTCTAGGCCTAGTGGCTCACGTCTGTAATCTCAGCACTTTTGGAGGCTTAGGTGGGTGGATCACTTGAGATCAGGAGTTCAAGACCAGCCTGGCCAACATGGTGAAACCCTGTCTCTACTAAAAATACAAAAAATTAGCGAGGCATCATGGTGCGTGCCTGTAATCCCAGCTACTCGGGAGGTTGAAGCGTGAGAATCGTTTGAACCAGGGAGGCAGAGGTTGCAGTAAGCCAAGATCACACCCACAGCACTCCAGCCTGGGCAACAGAGCGAGACTCTATCTCAGGAAAAAAAAAAAAAAAAAAAAAAAAAAATTATCTAACACACGTATTTTCTCTGTAAGACCCATTTTAGCTTGCATGTATGGATACTAGACAGTGCTTTGGCACTATTCTTAGGGGACATTTTAAACAGGTAAATTACAAAAAAAAAAGGCACAAAATTTGAAAACTATGGCACTAACTGGACCATGAAAAAAAACACTTATTTACACTCTGATAGTGGAAACAATAAGGGAGAGCATCTCCTTGTTCAATCTCACCTGTGATTATGTGCATCAGGCAACACAATTTTTTTTTACCACTCTATGCATGTCTATGAGTGACCACAAAAATGTCAGTAATGAGTAGTGAGTAGACAAATAGAATTTATAAATAATAAGCATGATCTATAACTTGTCTGAGGTCACAGGGTATTAAATCATGCTATTTAGGATTTGATTCTGAAATTCAGGACCTGCATTAAACATCCACAATGTATAATAAAATAAAACTCTAGCAAAGATATACTCACCATATTGTTTTTATTTCCCTAAAGATCATGCTGTTGTGTGTGTGTGTGTGTGTGTGTGTGTGTGTGTATATTGACATATTACATTTCAACAATGAGATATATGACCAATTTTTTTATTCTGTAAATTAGAAAAAAATAATTGGAGAATTTTATTCTGGTCTCCTTTAGATATATTTTGTTTATTTATATAGTTATGATTCTATATTAGTGTATGAGCAAGTGCTAAGTCTCACTTCTGCCCTCTGAATGTCTGCTGAAGTCAACTAACAATAGACAAATTAACAGAAAAGCCATACACACTTATTAACATGCACATAGACACAGGAGTCCTAATGATACTAAAAACAAAACAAAACAAAACCCACTCAAGATAGTTTAGGCTTAAATGCACTATTTATGAGGGAAAGAAAAAATGAGGGATATAGGCAATTTTGAGGAATAGTATATTATTTTCAGAGAAATTGAATGAGCTCAAAGATCAGACAATAGTTTTTAAATGATTCTCTGTCGAAGCTGAATGGAACAAGTAGTAGGATGGTGAGGGGCAGAACTATACTGCAAACAGAGGCTGTCTTATTATGCAGATAAAGTTTCTTAAGGTAATCTCTTATAGCTGCACTCGAGAATAAATCAAAAGTCTGTCTGGGCATGGTCACAACTTTTCATCTTTTCTCAGATGCTAAATCTTTCCTGTTTATTTGATGAGATTCCTAGGGAGGAGGTCTTGAGACAATTGTATTTCTTTTGGAAAGAAGTTTCCTCAATCAGTTAAGGAAATTCCAAAGAGAACTGGGGGTAGTGAGGCAAGAGAAAATTGGAGAGTATTTGGTTTTGAGGCAGCTTCTAAAGTCTTTCCATTATTTTTTTAATTCAAAATGTTCAGCATGCCAACAAACCACACTCTGGGGTATTGTTTTCTGAGCCTCAACATCATGATCTAATTTTATACCCTACATACAGAATAAAATTATAAGAAATTACTCAGAAATTCATTACAAGTCAAATTAAGAAAATAACACAATGTGTACTGTTTCAACTGTTTTGAGGATACATATATAGGAAGTATCTAGGAAGATATAGATGGCGGTATAAATAAGGACAAATCATTGTTATGTATCTATATTTATATCAAGATAGATAGATCGATAGATAGATAGATAGATAGATAGATAGATCTTTACATACACTTAAAATATATGCCTGAAAAATGATTGTAAGCTACTGATATGGTTTGGATCTTTTTCTCCTCCAAATTTTATGTTGTTCCCAATGTTGAAGGTGGAGTCTGATGGGAGGTGATTGGATCATGGAGCAAATCCCTCATGGATGGTTTGGTATCATTCCCTTGGTGATAAATGAGTTCTTGCCTACTTAGTTCACATGAGGTCCAGTTGTTTAAAAGTCTGGGACATCCCCCTACTCTTTCTCTCTGTCTCTCTCTCTGACCATGTGATGTGCTGGCTCCCTGTCACCTTCTTCTATGAATAAGAGCTCCCTGAAACCCTCACCATAAAAGCTAATCAGATACTAGCATCATGCTTCCTGTACAGCCTGAATAACTGTGAATGAATTAAATCTCTTTTCTTTATTAATTCCCCAGTCTCAGGTATTGCTTTATAGCAATGTAAGATTAACCTAACACAGGTACAAATTCTATATTTTGTTTATTGAAATGTTACCGATAATGTATCCTGAAAAATCTCTCTGTGTCAATAAAACTTTATATCTACACTCTAATTTTGATGTCCATATTCTCTTCTACTTTATAAATGTATTTAATTACTTTTGTCCATTTCCTTTTTTTTGACTTTCAATGTGTTCCCTATTTCTCCTGTTAGCATTAATATCTTTATTAATACATGTTGGAACATTTAAAGCTTCTTTTTCCATAGTGGATATACTGGATCTAAACACATATATAATTTAGGACTTTGATGCATATTGCTGTACTGCTTTATTTAAACATTTTAACAAATTGTATGCTTATTATAAATGTATAAAAATATATTTTCCAGGACATAAACCAGATTTTATGGTAAACTAAATCAAATTATCATTTAAAATTTTGAGTTTATTTGATTACTAATGAGGTTGAATAACCTCTATTTCTTATTTTAGTTTTTTTTATGAAATGCCCAATTATGTCTTTTAACATAGGGAATGCTTGTTTTTATCCCTAATTTGCCAGCCTATTTTTGTTCTTAAATTGTATTGTCAGGTTAGTTGAGGTATAATTACCACAGTAAAATTCACTCTCTTTGGCTTACTCTTCTATGAGTTTTGACAAACTTTTGGTGGTGTAAGAATCACCACAATAAAAATAGAGAATATTTCCATCATTTCAAATAATCCCCACCATGGTCCTTTTAAATCAACCCCTCCTTCCATGTTTAGCCCATGCAAACGTAAATTTTTTTTTTGTCCATACAGATTAGTCCTTGCAAGAAAGTCATATAAATGAAATCACACAGTAAAGTTTGTCTTTTAGTCTGCCTTCTTTCACTTAGCATAATACACTTGAAAATCATCAATGTTATTGTGTGCATCAATAATTTTTTTCTTACTGACTGCCAGATTGATTGAGTAGATTTCATTGCAATATGAATTTTAATATATATTACATGGATGTAATATATGTAATGTATGTAATATTTAAATCTATTACATAGATGCTATTCAAAAGATTGATTGTACTTTAGGCTTGTACTAGCAAAATGTAAGAATTCCTGTTTAACATCACATAAAATACGAATAGTTGAATGGGATACTGTATAATTTGGGTCATAAAATACTAAAGATGTGACATACCTAGTTTGTGTCACCACTTTTCCTGTTGTAATTGTACATTTTTCTTTAACTATTTTATGCTGGAAATCCAATTCATTTGTCTTGTTAGCTATTAAATTCCATTGTTTCCACATGAGTAGCTAGAATATTTAGGTCCATGAGCTGTTGCTCTTATTTTCTTTGATATATTTATTTATTTATATACTGCATTATTAAGCTCTCTCCACTGAATTGCTGATTATTTAGATTATTTGGAAATAGAAAGTGAGAGATTCCAGATTTGTCTAAACTTATAGATACTAATAAAATTTGAGAAACAGTTAAACTGAGAAGTGAATCATATATATGATATATCCTATCATATACATGACATATATGAGAGAGAATATTAATTGAGCATAAATTATAAAGAAGCAATAAGAGATATGTTTTTATGGAGCCCAAGCTTAGTGGCGGGGGAGGGGTGGGCAGATAAGAATGCAGATGTGAGGTGGAATCTCTAGTTACATGAGGAAGAAGCATAAGAGACAAAGGGAAGTAAGAGGCAGTTCACCAAATCAAGGAAATCTTTGATCATATGTTTGTTTGTTTGTTTTGAGACGGAGTCTTGCTCTGTCACCCAGGCTGGAGTGCAGTGGCACAATTTTGGCTCACTGCAACCTCCGCCTCCCAGGTTCACATGATTCTCTTGCCTCAGCCTCCTGAGTAGCTGGGATTACAGGCATGCACCACCATGCCCGGCTAATTTTTGTATTTTTAGTACAGACGGGGTTTCACCATGTTGGTCAGGCTGGTCTCAGACTCCTGACCTCGTGATCCACCTGCCTCGGCCTCCCAAAGTGCTGGGATTACAGGCATGAACCAGCGTGCTTTGCCAGATCATATGTTTAAAACAGACAATAATCACATGAAATGGCTCTGTCTCTGGGAGGGAAAAATCTTACATTTTAATGAGATAAATATATAAAAGTAGCCCTGTATAGACCTTTACTTGAGCCTATTTCTCCTCTACTAGATTGGAAAGCATTCAAAGACAAGAAACACATCTTTTTAAAATATCTTTTTTGCTAACATCTATCTTGGTAAAGGGGATTTACAGCAAATGAGCACATGGTATATTTCCTCCACAACGTGAGTTGGGGGATGTTGGTTGAAGTTGACTTTTTCTCTCTGGTTGCTTAGGAACACTTCTTTCTAACTTCACCATTCTTCTTGCTATTTTCTTCTCACCCCACCCTAAGAGATTTCTTTATTTATTTAACAACTATTTATTGAGTGTCACGTATTATTTTAGGCACTAAAATGACTTTAAAAGTGAAATTTCACTGGATCTGCATATTCCAGACTTTCATTCGTTATTTTCTACTGCATTCCTGACATAATTCTTAAAATATTAGAGGAGAGTTCATCCTTATTTAGTGCTTTATAAATACTAATTATTTACTTAATAATTTTTAGTTAAAGTGTTTATTTAATAATTTTTAACTAAAATGTTTATTTAAGTGTTTTCAAAATAAAATTTTATATTACTACCTGTTATGGAATGAATTGTGTCCCCCTCAAAAAATTAATACGTAATCCTTCTGTTGTACATAAACATGATGATTGTATTTCAATGCTCATGTGTGAGACATGCCTCTCACTAACGTTATTACAGTGTTGGCACATTACCTGTCTGATATTTCCTATATACATATCAGATGCTGAAATCCTAACACCCATTTCCTCAGAATATAACTGTCTGGACATGGGGTCTTTATTGAAATAATCAAGTTAAAATGAAGACATTAAGGTGGCCCCTAATCCAATATGACTGGTATACTTATAAGAGAAAACTTAGGTACAGGCACATACAGAGGGTGCTTCTAAATGCATTTAAAGAAAGTACATTTCTCTTGTTTAAACCATCCAGTCTGTGATACTTTGTTCTGACAGCACTAGACACTAATACTTTACCATAATTGCAAAATCGTTTCTACTTGCAATATAAAATAATTATTAAAATAACTGAAACTCTACTAAAAATTTCCATAGTACCTTAAAGGACCTTGAAAATATATATTCTTGTATCTCAGACTTTTACAATACTGACTGAGCTTTGGAATATCACCTAGGAAGGTAAGTGTTTACACACAGTTGGAGACAGGCATCAAGGCCACGATGCCTTTTCCAAAGCAGCTGCTTCTTCCTTTGACATTGTATTCATTCAACTCAGTATTTGGAACTGTGTCAGGGTCTGCAGTCATTGTATAAGGGACCGAAACACTAGGGCCTAGGCAGCATTTAAAACTGGCACAGTGAAACTCTCTCCAGGGACCCTCCCTGCAGCCCCTGGGGCTGCTTGCATCCAAGAATCATTGAACTGAAGCAGGTATACAGTGCCTGCCCATGCCCCTCACTCCAGGCTGCCTCCAGCTTGGGCCCCTGCCTGGACACTCCCAAGTGAGATGTTGAGAAACTAGGCACCTAGATCCAATTTGGGAAATTGGCTTGAGGCAATAACTGGAAAAGAGATAAAAGACTGGATGGTGAAAAATGATATGTAGAGAAACAAGGACAGCAGGTGGTAGCCTGGGAGGCATTAAGAGGGAAAAACACTGAATAAAGGACAGAAGATGAATAGAAAGGAAGATCTTGAAAAATGAGATTTGAATGAGAAAAGCTAGAGGAAAATAGAAACACATTCTCTATCCTTTAAAATGTTGATTCTTTTCCCACCACCTCCCTTTCTCATGCTGATCTCTCTTGGCCTCTGTGTCATTAAAGTCCATTGATGTCCTTTATCTTACCCTTTGCTAACCAGAGTTGCCAAGTCCTTATCTCTTTGTCTTGGTCACCCTGCCTCACTCTTCTCCCTATTGTTATCTAGTAGCTGAGGAGTGCACTCTGATGGCTCTATTTCAAATGCCATGAGGAATAACTATTATTTCTGATACTCTCAAATTATTTCTAAATATTTTTAAAGCACTGATTGACTAAAGTCGATGTGGGATTTTCACAACTATGTAAAAATGTGCATCATGTAGAATGAATATGGTAAAGTTGGCTTTATTTATTAAAATGCACCACAGTCTAATATCCAACTACTCTATGGATGGCTATTGTTTCCATCCAATTATATTTCACCATCATGAAATACATTTCATCAGCCTATCTCAGTCTTATCAATGAAAGAATTTTACCATTTTAAGACACTACAATGATTTTTTAAAAATTAAACAAGGCTTTCTGATATTGCCACCTTGATTACAAAATGATATAACACTTCTTAAAATGAGCAAGGTTCAGAAACAGAGAAGCTATTAGAAATATATTCTCAGGATGACTTAATTATCGAACATCTCCCAACTAAAGCACACTAAGGAGTTATTTGTATGTAAATTCTGTTGACAGTGTATTATCTTTACTATAGAACTGTGCATGAGAAAGGATACTTCCAATTACTCATAGAAACATAAACAACACTATTTTTTAAATGTATTTATTTAAATGTTGGTAAGAGAAATATTTCTACAAATCCACAGTAGACTCACTGTAACTCTGGATATGCATTTGTAAGCATATGGTGGCATGTATGAGAAGTGTAGCCATTTCTTTTTCTTTTAGTTAATTTATTTTCTGAAGAAATTGTTGCCATTTTCACCTTTATAGTCACCAATTAACAGGCATCAACTCTGAATCAACCTCTAAGGCATTCTCAGGTTTCATATACACAATGAACCTGAGAGTGGGTATTAGTTGATCACTTGTGAACATGAAGAATGAGGCATAGAGGGGTTATGGAGTTGGCACTAATGGTAAAAGAAATATCCAAGATTCAAAACCTTGTCTACTGGCCCCTAATCCATGCTTTTTCAGGAACACAAAAGATTCTCTTTCCCTGTCTCTCTGTCCTTCTCTCTCTTTCTCTTTTACATATTCACAATGTTGTGCAATCATCACCACTATCTAATTCCAGAATATTTCCATCAGCCCAAAAAGGAGCCACAGTACCTATTAGCAGTCAGTCTCAATTCCCTCTTCCCATATACTGACCACCACTCACCTACTTTCAGTCTCTATGGATTTGCTTATTTAGGATATTTAATATAAGTGAAATCTTACAATATATTTCTGGATTCTTTCATTTAGCTTAGGGTTTTCAAGGTTTACCCATCTTATAGCATACAACAGTGTTTCATTTCTTTTTATGGCTGCATAATATCCCACTGTGTGGATGTACCACATTTTGCTGATGGACATTTAGGTTATTTTCTTTAAATCACTTTTAATAACATAATCAGATCAAGCTGTCCCAACAACAGTGAAGGTTCTGAGATTTTTACCTTACTAACCAACTAACAATTTAACATACCACAGTTTAATGGATGCCGGCAGAAGACATGAGACTCCTGGATCAGAGACACAAGACTTTATTACTAATGGCACAGTAATGAGCATGAGTATCATTTTGGCTCTGTTGTGTATCACTAAGAATACAGAAACTGATCAAAGAAGGGTGTCTCTAGTTATAAGTATTACAAGTATTTGGTATGGCAGATATGTAGTATGGCTTGAATAATGACACAGAAAATTCACATATGACCAACCTTTCTGTTGCTTCTCCAACAAGTTTCATGGAGGCAACCCTGAGAGGTCCAGTTGAAGCTGTGCATACAGCAGATTTTCATCACACCAAAAGAGCCTCAAGATTGGTGAGTACAATTTTTTAAATATATAATAAACTGTAAGGAAGCCTTCCCAAACATTAGTCTGGAAAAAGACATTATCTGTTGCACTAGATAGTAAACAAACCTGCCCTGGTAACACTATTGATATTTTCCAAGGTTTTCCTATATAGAATCCTTGAAAAGATACTCTGAAACCAAAGGTCATTCACTGACTGTACTCACAAGATACTGAGAAACACAAGAGACCTATGGAAAATTGTCTCCCAGTAGAGAGTGCTCTGTTGCTTTTCTAGTTTAATGAATGAAGTACCTACCAATGAATAGTCTTTGATATTTTATTAATTATAATTTGCTTTTACTATCAATACTATATATGTTTTTATTAGAGTATGATTTGTTCTTGAGGAAACCAGCTATCATTACAAGATTCTATTGGTCCACTATGGGTCAGGCATTGTACAGTTTGTTATATGCATTATTTTATTTAATTTCTATGATGACACATGCATACATTTATACTTTTCTCATCTTACAAATGAGGAAACTTCAGCTCTGAGAGATTAAGTGACTTGCATAGATGTTCACAGCTAGTAAAGGATGGAAGCATGATTTAACACCATGACTAAACTGATTCCAAAGAATTTTTTATACTAATATTTTATAATCCAAGGCAGATTGTGAATGTGCTGAAACAGATATATGAAAGCTAATGTTGTCATAACAAAAGAGGTTGTTTCCTGTAGAGAAATAAAAAATTGTGTATCACTAAGAACACAGAAACTGATCAAAGAAGGGTGTCTCTAGTTATAAGGATTACAAGTATTTGGTATGGCAGATATGTAGTACAGCTTGAATACTGATACAGAAAATTCATATATGACCAAAATGATGGAGGACCTTGAGTAACCTGACATCATGCTCAAAAGAGACTGAAGATAACAAATCTTCCTTAGGAAGATACCACTGACATCAGGTCTTAAGGTTCTGGCTTTTTGCTTTGCTCAAATATAGAAAAATGGATATACAGAATATCCAGGAAGAATAGGGAAGAAACTTTCCAGGTGTATTTATGCCGTAGGAAGTAGAGATGTCTCAAGTTTCAGTTCTTAAGATATTTGGGTGGCAAAAAGAAAAAAAAAAAAAGGCTGCCAACAATTTGCTGTTACTTCTATTTTTGTTCCTTACCAATTCAGACTTTGGGAAAGTAAAATAAATTCTTTTTATTGTGTGTCTAATACAATCAAAATATAATATATTCAGGCTGAATTTATGCTTATAAATTCTATTCAAAGGCTTTCAAACTGTTTTTGTAATAACAAAATTTTGTAAATTATTATGCTGAATTTCACTATATAAAGCAAATGGTGTGCTCAAATCTATAGAGATGAATTAAGAACCAAAATTACTAGACCATCCCTTTTCCATACATTGACTCCTGGAGCTCCTTCCAGGGATGCTAAATCTCTGTATATCCCAGTGCAAAAGTTGCCTACCTAGCCCAATAGCCTATTTTACTACGGAGAGAACTGAGGCTCAGGGAAATGAAGCAGCATGCTAGAATGTTAGTGATAGAATTAAGAAAATTTCTAGCTGAATACGGCACAGAATTCTTTCGGTGCCACTTTGCCACCCGGAAAACTCCGCGGCGAGTAGCGCCCCTAACCAGGCTTTGCTCGAGCCCATTGGCTTGCTTCGCCCACTCAGTCCAGCAGGCTGCGCTCGGCTCGTACTACCGGCCCAGCCAGATACGGTGCCCGCCTTGGCTCTGCTCTCCGCCCACGGCTGGGCCAGGAGTGCTGCGACTGGCTTCTGCCTTGGACACTGGCGTCTGGAAGAGGGGGACGCACCAGCACCCCAAAACTTGGGGACTCCAGCAACCGTGGAGCCCCAAGAAGCTGTCACAGCATCTGCTCGGGGAGTCGCGAGGTCTGAGCCAGCAGGGAATGCCACCGTTCTCTCTCTTTCTCTCTCTCTCTCTCTCTTTTATTGATTGATTGATTGAGACGGTGTCTCGCTCTGTCGCCCAGGCTGGAGTGCAGTGGTAAAATATTGGGTCACTGCAACCTCTGCCTCCCAGGTTCAAGGAATTCTCCTGCCTCAGCCTCCTGAGTAGCTGGGATTACACGCACGTGTCACCACGGCCGGCTAATTTTTATATATTCAGTAGAGATGGGATTTCACCATGTTGGCCAGGCTAGTCTCAAACTGCTGACCTCATGATCCGCCTGCCTCAGCCTCCCAAAGTGCTGGGATTACAGGCGTAAGCCACCGTGCCCGGCCGGTTCTCTCTTTCATTCCTGCTACTTACAGCTCAGCAAACTGGGGCATGTTATAGCTCATTTGCTCACACAGTCTGTGACTGGTCTAATGGGGGAGTGTTATAGCTCTGCCTTGGGGAGTTCCAAGGTCTGGGCCCCCAGAAAGGTTGCAGCTCTTCACTCCTGTAGTCCAGCGAACAGGATCATGTCACAGCTTTTTCCTTCCTTCCTTCTTCCTTCCTTCCTTCCTTCCTTCCTTCCTTCCTTCCTTCCTTCCTTCCTTCCTTCCTTCGGTACATAGTTTCATGGATGCCTCCTATAAATGGTGTCCATGAGTCCATACCTGTCTTAGTCTGCTCAAATTGACATAACAAAATATTTTGGACTGAGTGGCTTAAACCACAGGAAGTTATCTTCTTACAGTTCAGAAGGCTGGAAGTCCAAGGT
>NW_016821003.1:3029670-3063052 GCF_001698545.2 Rhinopithecus bieti
GATGGAGTCTCGCTCTGTGGCCCAGGCTGGAGTGCAGTGGCCGGATCTCAGCTCACTACAAGCTCCGCCTCCCGGGTTTAGGCCATTCTCCTGCCTCAGCCTCCCAAGTAGCTGGGACTACAGGCGCCCGCCCCCTCGCCTGGCTAGTTTTTTGTATTTTTCAGTAGAGACGGGGGTTTCACCGTGTTAGCCAGGATGGTCTCAATCTCCTGACCTCGTGATCCGCCCGTCTCGGCCTCCCAAAGTGCTGGGATTACAGGCTTGAGCCACCGCGCCCGGCCCCACACAGTTCATTTCATTCATGCTGCCTGCAGCTCAGTGAGCCTGCGAGGAGCCTGCAAGGAGCCTGCGAGGAGCATGTTACAACACTTTTATGCTCCCACCGTTTGTCAGGTGCCAGGTTCTCCTCCCGTGACCAAGAAGAATGAGGTACGTGGATGTCAGAGAGTGGACATTGCAGGGAAGAATTCTATTCAGCAACAGAAAAGCTCTCAACAATGAGAGGGAAATCAAAGTGGGTAGCCCTCTGTGGGAGAGGGGGCCCCAAAAGCGGGTAGCCATTTGTGTGACTGAGTCTGGGGTTTTTTAGGTTTGGAATGAGAAGGCACAGGCTATAGGCAGCCTTGGAAAAGGCAACATTGGATTGGTTAAAAGCATTATTCAGAAAGAACCAATCGGGAAAGCGTGGGCTAATAGGACTATAAGTTCTCACTCCAGTTGTGGATTATATCTGGAAATGGTTTGGTTTTTAGGCTTTAAACTGTCGTTTGTTTGAAGTTGGGTTTCACCAGGGACCTGTCCCAGTGTGCCTAGGAATTTGTCTATCTCCTGTTGCTATCAAATAGATTTACATTAATGTTTATTTAAATAATTAATGTGTCAAAAAAAGGTAATATTGTATTCATGCATGTCTGTTTGCATATTTCTGAATTATGTCCTGTTTATTTTTGAACATCTTCAGAGAACTACTTCATTTTTCATTTTCTATTCTTCTGAAAATATTAGAGACACAATAAATGAGTATGAAGTGAATATAGTTTGGAGTAAAAAGGATCCTTTTTTATATCCCAACCTTATTACTTTGAACAATTTGCCTAATCTTTCTGAGCCTTAGATTTAAAAAAACATTTTTTGATATATAAAAATTATACATGTTTGTAGGGTACATGTGATATTTTGATACATGCATACAATGTGCAATGATCAAGTTAGAGTATTTAAAATATTCATCACCTCAAGCATTTATCATTTATTTGTGTTGGGAATATTTCATATCTTATAGCTATTTTTAAATATACTGCATATTGTTATTAATTATAGTCAGTCTATTGTGCTGTTAAACACTAGAACTTATTCATTCTATTTAACTGTATGATTGTACTCATTAGCCAACCTCTTCTCATTACCTGCACCCCAATGTTTCCCAGGCTCTGGTAACTATCATTCTACTCCATACCTCCATGAAATCAACTTTTTTAACCTTCCGCATATGAGTGAGAATGTGTGATGTTTTTCTTTCTTTACCTGGCTTATTTTACTTAAGATAATGACCTCCAGTCTCATCCATGTAGCTGCAAATAACAAGATATCATTATTTTGTATGGCTGAATAGTACCCCATTGCTTTTAAATGCTACATTTTCTTTATCCATTGGTGGACACTTAAGTCAATTCCATATCTTGGCTTTTGTAAATAGTGCTGCAATAAAGACGGGGGTACAGATATCCTTTTGATATACTGACTTTAATTCCTTTGAATAAATACCCAGGAGAGGCATTGTTGTATCATATGGTGGTTCTATATTTAGATTTTTGAGGAATCTCCATACTATTTTCCATAATTGACATACTAATTTTCACCAACAATGTGTAACAGTTGTCTTTCTCTGTCTTCTCCGGCATCTGATATGTTTCATTTTATTGATAGTAGCCATTCTAACTGGGGTAAGATGATATCTCATTGTGGTTTTGATTTGCATTCCACTGATGATTACTGGTATTCATCATTTTTTTTGTATACCTCTTGGCCATTCGTATGTCTTCTTTTGAGAAATGTCTATTCAGATTCTTTATTCACTTTTTTAATGGGATTTTTTTTTTTTTTTTTTTTTTTTTTTTGCTGTTGAGTTGTTTGAGTTTCTTGTATATTCTGGATATTAGTTCTTTGTTGGATGGATAGTTCACAAATATTTCCTCTTATTCTATAGGTTATCTCCTCATTCTTGATCATTTCATTTGCTGTGCAGAAGCTTTTTAGTTTAATATAGTCCTACTTGTCTATTTTTGTTATTGTTACCTAAGTGTTTGTTATTGTTACCTAAGTTATTGTTACCTAAGTTTTTGAGGTTTTAGTCATAAATTATTTGCTTAAACAAATGTACTGAAGCATTTCCCCTGTGTTTTGTGGTAGTAATTTTATATTATTGTGTGTTACATATAGGTCTTTGATCCATATTGAGTTGATTTTTGTATGGGGTGAGAGCTGGGGGTCTTTCATTATTCTGCTTATGGATATCTAGTTTTCCCAGTACCTTTTATTGAAGAGACTGTCCTTTCCACAATGAGCATTCTTGGTACTTTTATCAAAAATCAGTTAGCTGTAGATATGTAAATTAACATCTGGGTTCTTTACTCTGTTCCACTGGTCTGTGTGTTTGTTTTTATGCCAGTATAATACTCTATTGGCTATATAGCTTTATAGTATATTTTGAAGTCAGGCAATGTGATGGCTCCAAGTTTATTAATTTTGCTCAGGATTACTTTGGCTATGTTGGGTCTTTGTGGATTCATATAAATTTTAGAATTTTTTTTCTATTTCTGTGAAGAATGCCATTGGTATTTTGATACGGATGTCACTAAATCTGTATATTTCTTTGGATAGTGTGTGAGTCCGTTTTCACACTGCTACAAAGAAATACCTTATTGCAATCCTTTGGAGGTGTCACGTTTCCTTGCTTTTTAATTTTGTGTGTGTGTGTGTGTGTGTGTGTCATTATGTTCATATCCGGACACACAGTATAATAGTACTTTCTTCCAATTTTATAACTTGGGTTTTGTAGGAAAATATATTTTTGTATATAGGTGTCTCTAGTATCGGTTGGGCAGGGTGCTTTGACTCTGATTCTAGGTGCAGAGCCTTGTAGTCTTGTAGTATCTGTATTATTTATACAGCTGTAACCGGCTTTAGTCATATTTGTGATTTCCTCAGTGGGTTAGCTGTGGTTATTAGTGGAGTCTATGCTGAGGCTTTGTTGGGGTGAGGAACACAGGCAGTCTGGTCCTTAGTGGTGATGGTGGGGGGTTAAGTATGCTGATCCTTGGGTTCCCAGGTGGTATACATGGGCACCAGAGGTAGCAGGTTCAGGGAGGCCAATCCTTGGGACTCCAGGGGCTTTCCCAGGAGATGACAGTGGCAGCAGTTAGCTGGGCAGCAGGCAGGCCATCAGGCCCCTGAAAGGCATTCCTGGTATCAGTACTGGCTGTGGTGGCAGCAGACAAACCCTTGGATCCCCAGGCAGCGTGAGTGGAAAGCAGTGGTGGTGGCAACATGGTAGGACAGATGGTCCCCAGATCCCCACATGGTATGTATGAGTGGATGCCAGTGGCAGTGGTGGTAAAGGGTGGGTGGTCCCTTTCTTAGACTTCCAGGAGAAATGTGTGCAGATGCCAGCAGTGGTGGATAGGGTGGGTCAATCCTCAGGCCCCTGGAAAAGCTGTGTGGGCACTGGCATGCTGGGTGGCCCCATGCTCGGGTGCCTGGAAGGCATGCATAGGAACTGGTGGTGGCAGGCAGGGTGGGTCCATCCCCAGGACCCTAGAACACATGCATGGGTACTGGCAGGTAGCAGCAATAGGTGGAGTGGGCCAGTCCTCAAGCCCCCATGGTATCCACAGGTGCAGGCAGTGGCTGGTGGAACTAATCAATGCCTAGGCCCCCAGAAGATGAGTGCAGGTGTAAGTAGCAGTAGGCAGGGCAGAGCAGTCATCAAGCCCTTTTATGACGCACTCTGGCACTGGCGGGGAAAGGGTTGCAGGTGGTGGGACTGTCCTCAGGCCCTCCAGTGGTGTCCGTGGGAGCAATGATCCTTAGATTTCTACATGTAAAGTAGAAATAATAGTAATACTTGACTCCTTAGGTTATAGTAATTATCTAGTAGTATAACATATGGAGAGTTGCTAGCATAAAACCTAGAATATAGAAGGTGTTTCGTAAGTAAATGCTATTTTCCTGGAGATAATGGTTTACTGTTTGGACGATACACTGGACTATGTATCAGGAGACATGAGTTATAAGTATATATTTGCCACTAACCAGCTATGTCACCTTGGGACAAGTTACTAAATCTCTCTAGTTCCTAGTTTATAAACCCAGAAAAAGGTCTGTGTCACCTTTTCCTCCAGGGTCGCTGTGAGCAAATACAATTCTATGAATTTTTATGACTTCATACCAGGTAAGAAGTAGCATTCATTTTCCTTTTAAAGTGGCCTTTGGTCAGGTACTTCAATGGAAAGTCTTGTTTTGATTATTAAAACCTTTTCAAACTCATTGCATATTCAAATAAAATGAAACTCTTTTTTTAACTCGTAAAATTTGAATACCTGATTAGTGCACATTTCATATCTGTTAACTGTGCATCTGTATTTTCACAATTTAGCATATAGATACATATGGTAGTCAATTCTGTATTTATAAAGATATATATATATATGTGTGTGTATATATATATGTATGTGTGTATATATATATAGTAGAATCAGAAAGATACCTTTACTGACATTTTATAGCCCCAGTTCTTGATGTCAAGGTCAAGAATTTAATAAAGATCACAGGCAAAATCTGAACGAAATACTAGTCCATTTGGACTGAGCTCATTCAGAGGATGGTGACCATTTCTTCTGCTGAGCTTGGTGAAGGAAGTGGAGAAATAAAGAAGTGGAGATGACATAGTTAAGCTTTGCCATTGATCACACCAGTCTTATTGTCAGATTTTTCTTCATTTATAGCAACAGTATTTGTGGATGCATAATGGCACTCTGCCAACATACAGGGCATAGCACTGCAAATGGAAGCCAAGAAGGTGACATGCTAGAAACAAAATCATGAAGGGAGAATAGAAGGAATGGAGAGTAGATTAAGGTCAATCTATTGATACTAATATTGTACTTGCACTGTGGTCGGGTCATGGATTTGTTACCTTGTCCTGTTCTTTCCTGTGATTTTTTTTTTTTTCTGCAAGATTTGCTTATATGAAGCTTTAAAAAAATCCTAAATGTGAGCATAATATACTGACTCATATCTATCCCCAAAGCCCAGCATTTAAGTTGCTGCTTTATTTCTTAACATTCTGACCCTAAGAGGCTTCATACTAAAATAATTTTGGACACTGAGAAAGGTGCAAAGACTTGAAAGCATCCTTTGAATAAATCAGTGGTATCAAGTCCACAATAGATTCACCTACTGAGATTGCCAACACACATTCCTTAGAATCATGAAAGTCAAGTCCATGCTGGAAAGTGAAATGCTGCCAAAGACTATTCTTTAAAATGGCCAGCAATACTAATTTCAATCACTAGTGTATGTGCCACTCGTCTTTATTATTTGACTTGCTTTTTACAAATCTATAAAATACGCATCTGTTCAATCTGCCTCAGAATATTTTGAAAGCTTATAGTCAAATAGTACAAATGAAAGTACTGGGAAAAGCTCAATATGTGGATTTGTAAAATATCTTTTAAAAAACAGCTAAAACAACTATTATTTTTCAATTTTCCTATCTGTGTTTGGAAAAAAATTATTAAGAGATGATCATTTGCCATCCTATGATGAAATAGGTGTCTCTGGAAGCCCACTAATGCACTATTTTGTAGCTGGAATTCCACTGTTACCCTCCCAGAAATGAATTCCTGCTCTTAACCTTCTGGAGAACAAAGCCTTGGCTCTAGATTTGTGTTTTCCCTCGGATATCATTGTTATTTCCTGGAATCCATGAATAAACTTCTTCATTCCCTTGCATTTCAATGGTTCTACTTTCTACCTCATCTTACTTCTTAGTGTTTTGTTGTTTGACTTTAATACAGGAGCAAACCCAAGTACAGAGATGATATTCAGAGGAAGTCCATAAAGAGCCGGAGATCTTTGAGAGCTCTTTGATATCCTTGCCACTCTTTTATTTTAAAAACAAATTCTTGGCCGGGCGCGGTGGCTCAAGCCTGTAATCCCAGCACTTTGGGAGGTCAAGACGGGCGGATCACGAGGTCAGGAGATCAAGACCATTGTGGATAACATGGTGAAACCCCGTCTCTACTAAAAAATACAAAAAACTAGCCGGGCGAGGTGGCGGGTGCCTGTAGTCCCAGCTACTTGGGAGGCTGAGGCAGGAGAATGGTGTAAACCCAGGAGGCAGAGCTTGCAGTGAGGTGATATCCGGCCACTGCACTCCAGCTTGGGCGACAGAGCGAGACTCCGTCTCCAAAAAAAAAAAAAAAAACACACATATTTAAAGTCACCCACAATGTTGTGACATACCTGGCTTGGATTTGGGTCAAATAATTTCAATTTTTTACCTCTTTCATTTTGAATAAATATAAAGGGTAATAAAACTTAATTAATAATATGTTCAAATATATGTAAATGATAAGCCTTGAGCAACTTTCATTAAGTGTTACATCATCATCACCACCACCATCATTTTCTCATCCTTTCCAAACCTAGAATTTTTAGACTACTCAAATGCCATGTATCTCCAGTTCGGGACAGGATTCCACTAGGCTATGCAGTCAGAAAGGAGAGTGAGTGAGGCCTAAAGCTGTAGAGCAGTACTTTCCAAATAGAATCACTGGAAAGAACTTGACACTTCTCATACCAAGGAGGGGCCAACTAAATCAGGACCCTGGGGCGAAACTTTGAAACCAATATTAAAGATCCCTAGGTACTTCTACTCTGCAGCCAAAGTTGAGAATCACTGTTTTACAAACAGCCCATGTTTCTGTTAAGTCTACTAGAAGCAATTTAAGAACTCCCTTTCTGTCCTCTGAAAGACAACGACTTGCTTCATGGCAGCAGGTTTTCCCAGTGAAACAAACAGCAAAATCAGACAGAGAGTGGACCATCTAGGAGTGGAAAGCAGATGGTAGAGCATCTGGGCTTGAAGATTGGTCAAGACAGATTTCGTGTGCCTGAGTTTGACTCCCCACTCAGCCATTTGATAACTGTGTAGCCTTCGTCAAGTTATCCAATGTCTGTAAGATTCAAAACCCCTTTATGTAAAGTGAGGCTAAAAATAACAACGAAGTCACAGTTGTGTAGTAAGGACTAAATGAAATACTTAACATATATCAGTTAACTTAGGCCATGTAGCATGCACTCTTTAGAGTATACAACCATTACTCTTCTTCTTATTATTAAGGAAGTAGGGGATCAGTTTGTCACATGGTCTTCTAATAGTTCCTCTGAAGTCACATGAAAAGTGAGTAAAGGTGTAAAGTAGCAACTTTTAATTCACGTTATAAAGTTTTATTTGACTTTATATCACCATTTGACATAGTAGGAAAAATCTAATTGAAATCATAACCCAGGATCAAAGGAATATGCTTTTCCAGGATATTATTCAAGGCCCCATGCAACAATCAAATTTGCATCAAATCTTCCTATCCTGGTTTTCAAATCATATCCTCTTAGAAACAGTAGGTCTTCAAAAATATTTAGTGCATTTCAGTAGAGGTATCTCTTTCATCAGATTAGATGGTCTATATGACTGGAACCTACATGCCTCACATTGTCCTAATTATCCCAGACTCCAGGGACAACCATACCGTTATTCATAGGCTCTGAGATACTACATAATATGGCCAAGGTTGTACTTCTAGTCAATGTCAGCTATCTCATCTGAGCCCAGGTGGGGATGACTCAAAGTTGTACTATTTCCCATGCAATGCAAAGACAGGGTCAAGAGGAAGACAACTGGGCTATAAGAACAAAGAGGAGGACAGAAACGGAGGTAACATTCTGCTCCTGCAGCTTTATACTTTTCTTATCATTTCCCTTGTACCCAAGTGTCCTCCTGCTTCCTTTTCCAGTTATTCCTCTGGTGGTGGCGGTGCCATTCAGTCTCTCTGTCAGTGTCTCCCTCGCTTTTCTGTAAGAGAAAAAGATAAGCACATTTTCAAAAAGGAGCACAAAGGGAGCTTATATGTGTTAGTTGAATAATTATTAGAACTCACAGGCTCTATTTAAAGATTTGGATAAGAGCCCTACACATGGGACTGGAGATAGAAGAGTGGCTTGAAACTCTATCTCCTGCATTGCCACTATTTGCATAACCAACAGGACACTGTGTCAGTTTTGGATGAATTAGATTTTTCACAGCGAAGGTTAAGACAAGAACAAGGGATTATGGTATATTCTAATGAAGTACTGGACCCAGTGATTCTGTGTCAATGCAGTTGAATAATTGCCTGCTTGTGGGGGTTTAGATGATTTGCCCAATTATACATGCTTTGGAAAAAACTAGAGTGTATCAGTGGTGATTGCTATACAGCAATGAGTGAAAAATCGTTCATAAAAGCTGCACATTTTGATAGCTTCTGGCTCTCTGAAGTTTTCTGATTTGAAGCTCTAATCACTCCTGCTTATTCTCAACCATGAGTAAATTATTTGAGAAGTGTCAGACACATTTTACTCATCATGAAAATGTACATTTTCTCCCAAATAAAAGGAAAATAAAATAATTACTTTCAACTGGTAAAATAAAAGCTTTAAAATAACTTGTTCTTAAAACTAGTTCTTAGCTTCATGCAAAATAGAGGAAGCTTTATGAAATAAAATAAAACAGATATTATCAAATATTTGAACTTGCATCAGGTTATGAAAATTGCAATTTAAACTACATCTAAATTTAGAGAAATTTATATGTATTTCATCTTAAGAAAACTCCATGTTAATGTTTTGATGCTGTCACATTAATAGAATCTGAATCAGCCAATATCAAACGAACTATAGCAATAACTTTTCTAAAAATGTGAGATTGTGTGTGTGCATGTGTGTACATATATATGGTAATGTATCATCACTACTAAAAGTGTCTCTATCGTTTATAAGAATGAATGGGGCCGGGTGCTGTGGCTTACACCTGTAATCCCAGCACTTTGAGAGGGTAAGGCGGGCGGATCAGGAGGTCTGGAGATAGAGACCATCCTGGCCAACATGGTAAGCCCCATCTCTACTAAAATTACAGAAATTAGCTGGGCGTGGTGGGATTACGTGCCTGTAATCGCAGCTACTCAGGAGGCTGAGGCAGGAGAATCACTTGAACCAAGGAGTCGGAGGTTGCAGTGAGCTGAGATCGTGCCACTGCACTCCTGCTTGGCGACAGAGCAAGACTCTGTCTCAAAAAAAAAAAAAAAAAAAAAAAAAAAAGAATGAATAACAGTGCATAACTCTAAGGAACTCACTGTCCGATCTATTTGGGAATACTTTTTCAGTTTTGCGCTACTTTTGAGGACAGATGCTAGAATATAAAGCAGAGGTTGAGGTTTTGTTTAGAGCAAATATCAGAGCACATCATCACTCCAGACTGAAATAGGTAATGACAATAATTCTTCTTTTTTTTTTTTTTTTTTGAGACGGAGTCTCGCTCTGTTGCCTAGGCTGGAATGCAGTGGCCTGATCTCAGCTCACTGCAGGCTCCGTCTCTCGGGTTCACGCCATTCTCCTGCCTCAGCCTCCCAAGTAGCTGGGAATACAGGCGCCTGCCACCACGTCCGGCGAATTTTTTGGATTTTTAGTAGAGACAGGGTTTCACTGTGTTAGCCAGGATGGTCTGGATCTCCTGACCTCGGGATCCGCCCACCTCGGCTTCCCAAAGTGCTGGGATTACAGGTGTGAGCCACCGTGCCCAGCCAACAATAATTCTTTATACAAATAAAATGTGGTATCCTTGGTTAAAGGACTTTAAAATATAAAAAAAAAATAAAATAATTTTACAAATAAAATTTTATCTGATCTTGAAAACAGTTTAAAAATCAGTCTAAGTATTTCATTGTTGTTGTTCCCATTTTATATAGCAGAAACTGTAAGTGATATTTGTGCAAGATCAAAGTGAATTAGAAGCACCATCTATTATCAAACCATCTAGTCCTTGTTCTAAAGTCTTAACATTATGCGCTGCTATGTACCAAGTGCTCCTCAGTGTTTCAACACTTTTTGTTGAAGAGAAAGTATTTGCGTTTTTCATTCAATTGTTCAATTAAGAAATATTTACCATGTGACTTATCAATGCTAGTCATCACGTATACTAAGCAAAGTAGACAAAAATCCCTCCCTTTTTGGAATATAAGTTCTAATATTAAAAGACAAAATGACATTAATGAACTCCTCCAGTAACCTAAAATTGTTGGATTTGTTTCCTAAAATTATTAAGTAAATTTGATCCTCACATAGTAATAAAGCTACCTATGCAAAAATTATAACAGTGAAAAATTATGACAATGAAAGATAACTGATCTAATCAGCTCCCATCTTGTCATTAGTATTCAAACTGCCCTAAATTATTCCTCAGCTTGGGCTGAGCTAATTCGGGGAGATACTTAGTTTATAGTTTAAATGATAATAGCTCTTCCCAAAAATCAACCACCTTTGGAAAGCTAATGAAAAGACCACCAGGCTAGGAGGATGAGAGGAGCCTGAATTCTGCTAAGCTGTAGACATAAACAATTACCCACCATTATTTCGGAGGTCACAAGATATGCAACTTCCCCAGTTATTCCTGCAGATAACATCACTATTGTAGAACCTAAGATTGGCCTTTTGAGATGTCTTTTCAGGTTTTATTTTTTTCTTTTCGTGTCTGATGACCGGTGGCTTCACCTGAACTTGCACACTGATGGCTCCACCTGGACCCACCAGTCGCTCCTGTGGCCCCTCCCAAAAGCAACCTAGCCTGCATGAGGACCATTTCCCACATTTGTGATTGTACCCCAACCAATCAGCAGCCTCTCCAGCCCCCTTCTCTTTCCTTAAACTATCCTTGAAAAACCCAAGCCTCCAAATGTTCAGGGAGACTGATTTGAGTAATAATAAATATCCAGTCTCCTGTTCATCCAGCTTTGCATGAATTAAGCTCTGTATTGCGATTCCTCTGTCTTGATAAATAGACTCTACCAGGGCATCAGGCAAAATAAACGTATTGGGCAGTTACACTAAGTGCTTCATGAAACATCCTATGGCTATTCTTGGACTAGGATTCCGAGGTTCTGGTTTCTCAATGTTGTATTACAACTTACTATGTGGCTTGAACTCTATTACTCTTGATATGAACATCAATATCTTTAAGAATACTACAGAAACAATGCCACCTGTCAGGAGCTATATCATATTGCTGTTGAGAGGGTCTGGTGAACAGTAATTTCTTGAGGCATATTTTGATGAGTAAAGCATTACATTTATTTACTATGCTTCCTTCCAATTCTTCCTATATTCTTAGTCCTTTCCTCATAACAATTTTTTTTGTCCTTTTCCTTTTTCTTCCCTTTTTCTCTGATTTAAACCAGTCCTAGCCAAGAACACAGAGAAAGTGCAGTAGAACTTCACGGAATCTATCTCATGCTAGATCTTTTTAATGGACATATATCAATATCTGAAGTGTTACAGGTGTGGGTTCCCATGTCCTTCAGATCAGTAATTTTTCCATTTAAATGTGTTAATTATTTTGTTATGCATCAGAATGTCAGTTCCACTTTAGTATCTGCTTTTAAGACAGAAAAAAATGAAGAAAGTAGGATAGAAAAATACATGTATAGAAGAATGGTATGTTTTCTGAAACAGTTTCATTTTTGTTAAGTTTATATCACCTGGGTTACTGGATAGCACAGGTATAAATTTTGCACCAACCAGTTTTTGTTGCTGTTGTTTTTGGTTGTTAAAGTCTATAGATATTTCCATATATAGTATCTTGAAGAGTTCTATAAATCTTAGATATTCATGTACTGTGTCTCACTGGCAAAGCCTCATAAGCTATGGCCTTTTTACATTTCATATCTTATCACTTTTGAATGATTATGTCACTGTTTTATTAGAGGTTTTGTCATTACCCCTTATTAAAGTATTATATAAGTAAAAGTCTTCAAACGTTTAATCAGGGACTAATTTGATCAGGCAAAATAGAAGTTTTTCCAGTGATGGAAGTGGCAAGATTTCTCACTGAATTCAATTTACTGGGTTCTGCATGTATTTCCAGTGTCTGCCAGGATTACAGGTCAGGGAAACTTACTTGGTTTTGCATAACTGTTCTTACCAATACTGCTACTTACTTACAGACAGACAAACATACAACTGATTGTAGCCTCGACCTCTTTCAGAACACATTTGAGAGAATGACTCTATTTAATTTCCTGGGCTAGGCTAGAACCAGTTAAAATGAACAGCATAATTTTTATTCATACACACATTCTCCCTGACGGCATTGTAACTTTCAGCTCACCATCCAAATATTCAGCTCTTTTTTTACAAAGTTTGCCTCCTTCATGCAGCTTCACTCATAAAAGAGATAGATACAGTCCTCTCCAAGCAGCAATTCTTCCATAGTGTGTTCCCATGCTGGTAAGTCAGCGTCAAGAGTTCGGAACCCAAGGCGTTCTCAGGGCTGGATCATTTAAGGCAGAACAACATATCAATTTGTAGACAAAAGCAACCCAGGAAACAAGTGCTGACCATCGGGACTGAGTATTTCTGCAGTAATAAGGCAGTTGACAAGGCTGCCTTCTCAGCAGGGAAACTGGAAAAGTGGCCACTAATTGCTCTGTTCTAGTAAGCATCTTTTCCTGCCCAAAAAAAAAAAAAAAAAAAGTTACGTAGCTTCCTACAGATGTGCATGCCAAATCCCCTTGCCTCAAGTTTTTCTTGCTATCTTCCAATACTTTCCCAGATAATTTACCTATTTCTAATTAGAGGAATGCTTATTTTGAACTTGTCATCACGTTCTAGATGACAGTGAAGAGAGTGAAATGTTTTCCTTTCTTTTTCATTTTAGATAATCAGAATAGTACTATAAGAGAAAGGTTTCATCAAATATGTCTATATGGGGTGGGTACTTGTTTATTTTTTTCTACCCAAGTGTCGAATGCATGAAATTACAAGGAGCTCATCCTGAAAAATGACCAAACCTCTGGGGGAGAAACAGAAACATGTTTCATTTTCCTGCACATCTGTTTAAAAAGAGACTCTTTGAGATCAATGAAAGTTCCTTAATTATTTGTCCTCTCAAAACTTCTTTTCCTAATCCTTTATAAAATGCTGCTAGAAAACCACTGTCTCCTTAGACTGTCCCCAAAGGATAGTCTTTTAAAAATGTATTCAGAAATAATACCACATATCTACCACCATCTGATCTTTGACAAACCTGACAAAAACAAGCAATGGGGAAACGATTCCCTATTTAATAAATGGTGTTGGGAAAACTGACTAGCCATATGCAGAAAACTGAAACTAGACACCTTCCTTACACCTTATACAAAAATTAACTCAAGATGGATTAAAGATTTACATGTAAGACCTAAAACCATAAAAACCCTAGAAGAAAACCTAAGTGATACCCTTCAGGACATAGGCATGGGCAAAGACATCATGACTAAAACATCAAAAGCAATGGCAGCAAAAGCCAAAATTGACAAATGGGATCTAATTAAACTAAAGAGCTTCTGCACAGCAAAAGAAACTACCATCAGAGTGAACAGACAACCTATAGAATGGGAGAAAATTTTTGCAATCTATCCACCTGACAAATGGTTAATGTTCAGAATCTACAAAGAACTTAAACAAATTTACAAGAAGAAAACAAACAGCACCATAAAAAAGTGGACAAAGGATATGAACAGACACTTTTCAAAAGAAGACATTTATGTGGCCAACAAACATATGAAAAAAAGCTCATCCTCAATGGTCATTAAAGAAATGCAAATCAAAACCACAATGAGATACCATCTCATGCCAGTTAGAATGGCGATCAATTAAAAGCCAGGAAAACAACAGATGCTGGAGAGGATGTGCAGAAATAGAAACACTTTTACACTGTTGGGCAGAGTGTAAATTAGTTCAACTATTGTGGAAGACAGTGTGGCGATTCCTCAAGGTTCTAGAACTAGAGATACCATCTGACCCAGCAATCCCATTACTGGGTATATACCCAAAGGATTATAAATCATTCTACTATAAAGACACATCCACACGCATGTTTATTGCAGCACTATTCACAATAGCAAAGACTTGGAACCAACCCAAATGTCAATCAATGTTAGACTGGATAAAGAAAATGTGGCACATATACACCATGGAATACTATGCAGCCATGAAAAAGGATGAATTCATGTCCTTTGCAGGGACATGGATGAAGATGGAAAACATCAATCTCAGCAAATGAACACAGGAACAGAAAATTCAAACACTGCATGTTCTCACTCATAAGTGGGAGTTGAACAATGAGAACACATGGGGACAGGGAGGGGAACATCACACACCAGGGCCTGTCAGGGGGTGGGGCAAGGGGAGGGATAGCAGGAGAAATACCTAATGCAGCAAACCACCATGGCGCATATATACTATGTAACAAACCTGCACATTCTGCACATGTATCCCAGAACTTAAAGTATAACTATATATATATAGTGTTACTATATATATATATATATATATAAACAGAATGTGTCATAAATATAAATAGTCCTCCTGAGAAAATAGTGAAAGGCATAGTCTCCAGTTAACCAATATATAGAGTGAATTCTCAATTCACTCAGTTGTTAATATAGCAATTCTTTCTAAATTACCCTGTAAATTCAATGTGACTTTAATCAAAGTCACATTTTTAATGCAACTAAATGAGTTTACCATTAATTTTATTTATTTATTTATTTATTTATTTACTTTTTTGAAACGGAGTCTTGCTCTGTCACCCAGGTTGGAGTGCAGTGGTGCCATCTCGGCTCACAGCGAGCTCTGCCTCCCGGGTTCACACCATTCTCCTGCCTCAGCCTCCCAAGTACCTGGGACTACAGGCACCCACCACCATGCCCAGCTATTTTGTGTTTTTAGTAGAGACAGGGTTTCACCGTGTTAGCCAGGACAGTGTTGATCTCCTGACCTTGTGATCTGCCCACCTCGGCCTCCCAAAGTGCTGGGATTACAGGTGTGAGCCACCGTGCCTGACCAAGTTTACCATTAAATTTCAATGAAAAATGAAAGGGTTACAAATAACAAGAGTATTTTAAAAGGAACAATGTGAAATCACTTTTTCTACCAGATATGTAGATTTTATGTCTAATTTAAAACTATAATGATTAAGAGATGTTAGTTGGGATGCTAGAGAATAGAAGTTGAAACACTGACTATATGAACTAAAACCAGACCCCATAAAATAAGCCAAAAGATTTATAAAAACTAGATTTGGGACATAATATTGTAGATCAATAATTAAAAGATTGACTCAACATATAGTGTTGGAATAAATTATTATTTACATAAAAAGTAAAATTAGGAGTTTACATGCAATTCTAGGTATATTAAAGATGTAAATTTCAAAAGTAAAATCTTGAATTTTTAGAAAAATATCTATACAAATAAAATTTATTACCTTAGTGTACAAAGCCAACTCTTAAAGACAAAAAAGCATAAAACATTAAAATTGAAAATTGTGTTTATGTCAAAATGAAATTTGTACAAAATACAAAGCAGATAGAAGACAAGGCACAGACTGGTATAAGATACTTGTAACACATGTAACTGATAAATATTTAATGTAGAAAATTTGTTATAACAGATAAGACTCTATAGGAGAGAATAAACATCTTATTAGAAAAATGAGCAAGTATAATTCACAGAGAAAACCTGAAAGACTAATATGCTTAGCAAAGTGATCAGTCACAATAGTAATCAATGAAATACAACATGAGACAAAATGTATCCAAGTTTTAATTAAATGCATAATTATCTAATTATCCATTCTTTATACACACTTCTGCATGGCCATATATATAATATATATTATATAATATATTATATTTAAATATTTTATCTTATGCGTAATATATTAAAACATGCATTTCTTTTGCTGAATATTTGCTATTTTCATTTTTTTAAACAAGTAATATGCCATGTGGGATACTAAGTATTGCAATATTGGCCTCCCAAGTTGTCATAGTAACTTACACTCACTAAGGTGCCAACCAGTTTTGGTTTGTCTGAAATATTCCTCTGTTCCACAGAGGCAAATTGTTGTATTTGATCACCCTAAAGAGAGAGATATCTTCACCCACCTGAAAACGTTAGCGTCGTCACATTACTTAAAAGAATATATACATAATATATTATTATTCCGGCTGGGTGTGGTGGCTCATGCCTGTAATCCCAGCCCTTTGGGAGGCCAAGGGGGATAGATCATGAGGTCAGGAGATCGAAGCCATCCTGGCCAACATGGTGAAACCCAATCGCTACTAAAAATACAAAAATTAGCTGAGCATGTTGGTGTGTGCCTGTAATCCCAGCTACTCCAGAGGCTGAGGCAGGAGAATCACTGGATCCAGGGAGTTGGGGGTTGCAGTGAGCCGAGATCGTGCCACTGCATTCCAGCCTGGCAATGGGGGGGGAACCCGTAAAAAAAAAAAAAAAAAAAAAAAAATTCACAAAATAAATTTGATAATATAAAAGTTTGAATATATTATAATCTCAATTTTGTGAAAACATATTTAATATTTTAAAAGTTTGTAAGAGTGACATAGCTATAGATTGTCATTATCTACCTCTTCATTGATATCTAATTAATTACTGAAAAATCTCCTTGGGCTAAGGATTGAGGCAGGGCAATATAATTATGGTAATTTTTATTACCATCTGTTTTATTTCTCTACTTTAATAAGAAATATAATTAACACAATTAGTTAATACCATATAAGTCACTAATTTGCAGACACGGTTTTCAGATTAGCTTAGGTGACCAAAAATCACTTTTGCTATTTTTCTGGTTTCTTGTAGATAGTATAATAAGGAGGGCTCATGGAGTTTTCTAGCAATTGTATTCATTCTTTGTGACTAAACTATTTTATCACTAAAGAGTGTACATGTACATGCACACTAGATAGTGCAAATAGGAGGGAATATAGAAAAACTACACTTTAATCATCATTTGTCTTTGATTAGTACTCTTCTAACGTTGAGGCAGCAGGAAAACTGAACCATATATGTTAATTTTCGTCATTTGTTTCACAGCATATGGGACATTACCCAACAAATGGGCTTAATTTGAAAGTAAATGAAACAGGTAGAATATGTCTTAACACTGCCTCATCTTTGCTGACTCTAGTGGCGTTCTTTAACAAATGCTACCACTTATAGAAAAGCTGACAGGAAGACTTACAAATTAGGTTTTGCAAAGTCCATGGAAGTAATCTGGCTACAGTGTGGTGTGCACAGCTTAGAAAGTTGCAACAAACACAAAAAGTTCTCATCAATTATTCAGAAAGGTCATTTTAGATGAGTTTTTGCAGGCTGATAGAAAAAAATTGCTTTCAACTGTCGGTTTGATATAAATTGAAGTTTCAATAATGGAGAACTGTGTATCTGTTGCAATTTGTACCTTTTTTAATTTTTAGGGGAAAAAAACTTCCATAGCATAAAAAATATTGTTACAACAACTGGATGCTAAAGCAGGAAAATTGATAAAGTGTCCGGAGTAATAAAGGAAGTCTACGTTTGTTTGGTTGTACTGGCTTGTGGTTTTGGCTTTGGCTTTTACTTTAGCATGAGTTTGGCTTGCTTGGCTTGTTCATTTTTTGCAGATGTGAAGGTTTATGATATATATTTCCAGAGTCTTCAGCCCTCTCGGGTCCTGGACTTTTTTAATAGGACAAATATAGCCTTGTTAGAAAATAGCAGGGATGGGAAGGCAAGACAAAAATTGCAGGAATCATGAGATGAAAAGAGCTAAAAATAACTTCATGTTCAGAATTTACCTTACTCTGTATCTCCCTTTTCAAGAAATCCTAGAAGTGAGAGTCAGGGAAGCACTGAGAATATACAATCCAGTCATAGAACAATGTTTCCAGTGGGAGAAATTCTGGAAAAATTGTGTGGGTAATGGTGTTACACGATGTAGAACAGAAGAAGAATAGGCCTTTTACAATTTACTAATGAATTGGTTAAGGTTGTTATATGATCTTGAATTAGATTCATGAAAAGAAGCATCATATTAAGGGTACAGAAATACACGCTTGAATAATGATGTTTCTAAGATCTTAGCATTAGCAAAACTTTTATAAGCTGTCATTTACTCTTAAATAGGAAATAAAACCACTTACTCTTATTAAATAAAAGCAACACTACCTACAGTTCATGCTACATATTATTATTATTATTATTTTTAAATCCTACTGGAATAGTGGAGATACTGGATCTTAGGATCGGGGTATGAAGAACAATGCAAAGTCATGTATAAGAAAATAGAGCAATGTATTATGAGATTTTTGTTAGAAATGCCAGAAATTAAATTGTATTTGAGAAAATTGTGGAAAATGAGTAATTTCTTAAAACACCTTTACATGACTACACAGCTTTAAAATATAAATGGTATAACTTCTTGGTTCAGAAAGCTGTCATTAATTTAACAAATACAAAGCCAGTGAGCTTAGATATACTGGGTAATCTGCAGGATACATCAGACGGAAATGTGTGCTTTCAGGGAGCTCAAACCCAGAATGGAAGCCAAGGCTCACTGGGAAGATCTCTTGCTCTCTCTTCCATGCTCCCCTTGTCAATTTAGAAGACAGGCAATTTAGGATAATGTGATAATGTATTCATTAGGATAGTGGAAGGGAAAAATAAAGATTGTTTGTTTGCTTGTTTGAAGAAGTGAATCATATAACTAATCTGTTTTCCCTTTCCTTTCAATACTGTTACATTTTTTAAGTTCAAACATATGAACACATCCCCAAATTAACACCTATCTCGCCTTATTTGCTACTTTAATATGTCTTTGAAAAAGCTTTGTAAATAATTTGCTTTTAAAATCATTTGGCAGAAGCCGCTGTTGGAAGGAATTCTAAAATCCTCATGGGAACTCTGGGTTTTGTAACAGTGTGAGAGCTGCAGCAATATTCAAACACTACTGGAAACCTTCCGAAAAGCAAAAAAGAAAGAATGCTTCTTTTGTCCTATTTTAATTGTGTTATCTAATAAACTATGAGTGTGTGCCAAGAGTTGAACTTGTCTGTCATTTCTTTTTTTTTTTTTTTTTTTAGACAGAGTCTCACTCTCTTGCCCAGGCTGAAGTGCAGTGGTGCGATCTCGGCTCACTGCAACCTCCGCCTCCCTGATTCAAGCAATTCCCCTGCCTCAGCCTCCTGAGTAGCTGGGATTACAGGTGCACGACACCACGCCCAGCTAATTTTTTTGTATTTTTAGTAGAGACGGGGTTTCACCATGTTGGCCAAACTGGTTTTGAACTCCTGACCTCAGGCAATCTGCCCTCCTTGGCTTCCCAAAGTGCTGGGATTACAGGTGTGAGCCACCATACCTGGCATCTTATTTCTTTTGACTAATGCAGAAGAAAATAGTTGTTTTTCTTCAACAAATCAAGCTAAATTTCTTCACCTTTTAATGGGATTGAGTCATAGTTGCTTTTCCTAGTAGTGTTAGATTTATAGTCCTTTCCAAATACATGTGTTATCTTCAAATGGCTTGACCCTAGTTAATAACATAAAAATGGAGAACTGAACTGAAGAAGAATCTGACATTAAATGGAGTTTTCGTTGATGTTTAAATTATATGTTCATTAATACTTAACTACTGAAAGAAATGAGCTACCCTAATGGATTCCCAAAGTTAATCAATAAGTAGAACCACAATAACAATAGTGGTTCTTAGCCATGGCTGCACATTGCAATCACCTGGAAAATATTTTAAACTAGTGAAGTTGAAGTCCATCCAAGACCATGTAAATTAGGATGTTTGAGAGTGAAGTCTAAGCATCAGTACATTTTCTGTGATTCTAATGTGCCATCCATTTTGAGAAATATTGGTACAAAAGAGTATTCCCAAATATGTGCTCTGTATTCCTCCCACATCAGCATTATCTGGGGTGCTGGTACCAACTCAGATATACTGAATCAAAATATGGTGGTCAGGAATGACATCACTAACATGGTGGAATAAGAAGCCTCGGACCCTTTCTTTCCATGGAAACACCGAATTAACAGCAATATACAGATCAGATGGCCTTTCTGAGAACTCTAGAAACCGATTAAGGGATTATAGCACCCCAGAAGAGTACACAGGCAAAAAGAAACTCATCAAATTGGGTTTAGAAAAGTTTGTTACACTTACTCACAATAGTACCTTCCCTTAGCAACCTCCCAACTCATGGCTTCTTCATTAAGAGGGAAATAGAAAAGGAGAACCTACATCCAACATTTTGTCTTTCCAGAAGGTTTCCCAAGGGACTTGCGTCTGTCTTGTTTGTTGTGGAGTGCTAACAGAAACTGGCAAAATATTGATGCTGGTGGGACTGCTGAGAACAAAGGTGAGGGTAGTAGCTTGTTGCAGCATCAGAGACTACATTACTCTAAAAAGACACTATAGAAGCAAAAGATTGTGAACAGCTAAAAACAATAGGGGAAAACTCTTTAGCTGGGAAATTACAGCACAAGCCAAAAGAAGACGCATTCCCAGATAACTTTTGAGAGAACCCCATCATCTCTAGCAGCTTTGATTGGTGAAAATCTTCTCATATATAAAACCAATAACTAAAAACTGGGAGAGATGGCTATTTTCTTCAAAGGCACAAATTTTTACAAAGGACAATGAGGTGTACAAAGAAACTGGCAAACATGAGCCACTTATACAACCAAAATAGATCTCTAGAAGCCAACCCTAAAGAATTTCAGATCTGTAAGTTACTTGACAAAGAATTCAAAGTAACTGCTTTAAAGATGTTCAGTGAGCTAAAAGTAAACACAGATAGACAATAAAATAAACTAAAACATATGGATGAAAAAAACTGAGAATATCAACAGAGATAGAAACTGTAAAAAAGAAACAAGCAGAAACTTTTGAATTGAAGCATAGAGTTACTGAATTGAAAAATTTGCTAGAGGGCTTTAATAGCAGTTGTGAACAAACAGAGGAATGAATTACCAAACTTGAAGACAGATAATTTGAAATTATTGAGGCAGAGAACCAAAAAAAGGAAAAAAAGAAAAACAAACAAACAAACCAAAACAAAACAAGAAAAGAAATAGAAAAAAAGAAAAGATAATGTAAGAAATTACGGGAAACCAGCAAGTGGATCATTATATGCATTATGTCTGCTTAAGAAATAAGAGGTAGACCAGGTGTGGTGGCTCACCCAGTAATTGTAGCACTTTGGGAAGCTGAGGCAGGCAGATTGCTTGGGCCCAGGAGTTAGAGACCAGCCTGGACAACATGGTGAAATCTCATCTCTACAAAAACATACAAAGCTAGCCAGGCATGGTGGTGCATGCCTATAGTCCCATTTACTTGGTGGGCTGAGGGAGGAAGGTTGCTTGAGCCTGGTAGGTTGAGGCTGCAGTGAGCAGAGATCCTGCCACTGCACTCCAGCCTGGGCAACAGAGGGAAACTCTGTCTCAAAAAAAAAAGTGAAGGTAAAATGAAGCCTATACCAAGACATATTACAATCAAGCTGTCAAAAGTTGGTGACAAAAACAAAGTGTTGAATGCATCAAGAGAAAAGAGACAGAGACAAATGATTCATTACACATAAGGGAGCTTGTATAAGATTATGACTGGATTTCTCAGCAGAAACACTGCAGGCCAGACTGGAGTAGAATGATATATTCAAAGTACTGAAAGAAAAAAAGAAAAAACTGTCAACCAGGAAATATATATTTTACAAAACTGTCCTTCAAAATGATTAAAAAATTAAGGCTTGTCTAGATGAATAAAAACTAAGGAAGTTTATCACCACTAGCCCTGCCCTACAGGAAACGCTACAGGGAGTCCTTCAAAGTCTGCGAGACAGCAACATAAAAACATGAACGAATGCGTGACTTCCTAGTGAAAGTAAATATGTAAACAAATATGGAATCTTGTAGCATTACAACATTGATGTATGCATCATTTTTCATTGTGGTATAGAACTTAAAAGACAAAAGCATAGAAATAATAAATTATCAAGCCTGTAATCCCAGCACTTTGGGAGGCCGAGACGGGCGGATCACGAGGTCAGGAGATCGAGACCATCCTGGAGAACACGGTGAAACCCCGTCTCTACTAACAATACAAAAAACTAGCTGGGCGAGGTGGCGGCGCCTGTAGTCCCAACTACTCGGGAGGCTGAGGCAGGAGAATGGCGTGAACCCGGGAGGCGGAGCTTGCAGTGAGCTGAGATCCGGCCACTGCACTCCAGCCTGGGTGACAGAGCGAGACTCCGTCTCAAAAAAAAAAAAAAAAAAAAAAAAAAAAATAAATTAATATTAATGGAAACACAATATGAGAAGATGTAATTTGTAATATCAGTAAAATAAAAAGAGGGGCATAGATATAAACAAGTACACTTTTTGTATGTGATTGAAATTAAATTCTTATCAGTTTATAACAGACTGCTATACCTTTGAAAATACACAAAAAAAGAATATGAAAAGAATCAGATCATGCTCCTACAAAAACTCAGTGAAATTCAAACAAGGCAGCAGGACAAAGAAAGAGGAAAAAATAGATTTAAATAGATTTTAAAAACCCAAAATGGTAATAGTAAGTTCTTCCCTACCAGTAATTATAATATCTTAAATTTAAATACAAAAATAGTTGGGGACTTCAACACCACACTCTCAGCATTGAGCAGATCATCTAGACAAAAGCTCAGTGATGAGAAAAAACAACATTGGATTAAAAGTGTACCATAGAACACATGGACCTACCAGACATTTAGAGAATATTTTCCTCAATAGATGCAGGAAACACATTTATTTCATTAGCGCATAGAAGATTCTCCAGTACTAACCATATGTTAGAACACAAAGCAAGCCTCAACATTTAAAAAATAATAATAAAATCATATCAAGTACCTTCTCAGGTCCCAATAGAAGAAATCTAGAGGTTAATAACAACAGGAACATATGTAACTACACAAATACATTGAAATTCAACAACATGCCCCAGAATGACCAATATGTGAAGAAATCAATTAAGAATGAAATTTTAAAATGCCTTTAAACAAATGAAAATAGAAACATAACATGCCAAAGCCTATGGGGCAAGCAAAAGCAATATTAAGAGGCAAGTTTATAGCAAAAATACTTACATCAAAAAACTAGAAAGAATTCAAATAAATAACAATGCACCGAAAAGAACCGGAAAAGCAATAACAAACCAAATCAAAATTAGTTGAAAAAAGAAATAATCAAGATTAGAGCAGAAATAAAATGGAGACAAAAAAGATACAAAAGATCAATGAAACAAAAGAAAAGTAAGCTCTTTTCACAGATTACATGTTATATGTATAAAATGCATATGTAGAATCTTTAGATTGTATACACACACAATTATTAAAACTATTAAATGAATTTAGTAAAGTTTTCATGATACAAAATCAACACACAAAAATCAGTCGTGTTTTTTCCTACAGCAACAATGAGCAGTCTGAAAAAGTTATTAAGAAAACAATTCTATTTACAATAGTATTTGAAGTAGTCTACAATAGGATCCAATAGTACCCAAAATAACCAGGAAGAAACTTAATCAAGAAGACACAACACTTCACTAAAACTACAAAATGTTGCTGAAAGAAATTAAAGACACATATCTAAATGGAAAGACACACATCTTCATGGGTTAGAATGGACATTCATGGTTCATGAAAGTTAACAATATTACAATGTTCATATAAACCCAAGCAGTCTACAGACTCAAGGCACTCTTCATCAAAGTTCCAATGGCATTTTTTTTTTTTTTCAGAAATAGCAAAAAAGTCCTAAAATGTATATGGAATCTTAAGGGACACCAAGTAATCAAAACAATTTTGAAAAAGAACAATTTTGGTGGCCCCACACATTCAGAATAAAGGAAATATATCACAAAACTACAATAATCAAACCAGTTTGGTATTGTCATATAAACACATATAGACACATGAAAATAATGAAAAGCTCAGAATAAGCCATCATACATACATTCAAGTGATCTCCAGCAGGGGATGCCCAGATCACACAAAGGGAAATGACAGTCTCGTGAACAAATGGCAAAAAATAAAGTTGGATCCATAATTTTCATCATATTTAAAAACTAACAAACGTTAATTCAAATAAACATCAGACTTAAGCTTTAGAATTTCTAGAAAAAAATATTGGGGAAAAGCTTCATGACATTGGAATTGGCAATAATTTCCTTAACATGATACCAAAAGCACAGGCAATTAAAAAAAAAATAGACAAATGGCACTATATCAAACTTAAAATCTTTGCACATCAAAGAAAACAATCACCAGAACCTAAAGGCAACCCATGGGATGGTAGGAAATATTTGCAAATATGTACCTGATGAGGGGTTAATATCCAAAATATATAAAAAAAACTCCTACAACTCACCAGCCACAACAAAAATAATCTAATTTAAAAACACATAAAGGACTTGAATATTTCCTTAAATAAAATATACAAATTGCCAACAGACATATGAAAAGATGCTAAGAATAACTTATTATTAGAGAAATACAAATCAAAATTGCAAAGAAAAATCACCTCGTAACCATTAGAATGGCCTCTAATACAAAAGCAGAAAATAACAAGTGTTGAAAATGTAAAAAAATTGTCACACTTGTGCACTGCTGGCGGGAATGTAAAATAGTACAGCTACTATAAAACATAGTGTGGAGTTTGCTCAAAACATTAAAAATATAATTATCATATTGAGGACTAAGCTATGATTTTTTTTTTATCTTGCCCAAATTCCTATCTAAGGGGTCTGGGAAGCCATGCCCTACAAGCCATAAATTCTAATCAGATGGGTTTTATTTAACCCTGTATATCATGACTTACTTTCCAATGTGACTCTGGCATGACAAGGAAGAAAATCAAAATGTTTTACCCCAAAATATATTTTCTTGCCATACCTTGATATTGCTCTGTAAAGTCTCTTGTGGGAAGAATCTAGATTCTATAGAGAATTCCCTTTCCCCTTTGTTTTTCTTCCTTCCTTTCCAGATCCAGGAGATAATCAACTAAGAGCCAGGCACCCTTTTAAGGTCCAATAAGAGGCATTTTACAACCTGCTCTCTCTCTGAAGTCCGCTATCTGGGAGCTTCCTCTGCACAATAAAACTTGGTCTTCACAATCATTTATCTTAACCTGAACATTTCCTTTGATCCCAGGTCTTCAGATAAAACTCAACCAATTGTCACCAGAAAATGTTTAAATTCACGTATAACCTGGAAGTCCCCACTTTGAGTTGTCCCGCCTTTCTGAATGAAACCAAAGTATTTCTTAAATGTATTTGACTGATGTCTCATGGCTCCCTAAAATATATAAAACTAAGCTGCACCCTGACCACATTGGGCATATGTTCTCAGGACCTCCTTAGGGCTGTGTCATGGGCCATGTTCACTCATATTTGGCTCAGAATAAATCTCTTTAAATATTTTACAGAGTTTGACTCTTTTCATCAACAATATGATCTAAAAATCATGCTTCTTGATATACTGTGTATCCAAAAATACTTAAAAGCAGGATCCTAAAGAGATATTTGCATACTCATGTTTATTGTAGCATTGTCCACAGTAGCCAAGAGGTGCTGGCAATCCAAATATCTGTTAATGGATAAACAGATAAAAACAAATGTGCCTATACATGCAATGGAACATTATGAAGCCTTAAAAAAACAAAGGAACAAGAAATCCTGCTACATGCTAGGACATGAATGAACCTTGAGAACATTATGCTAAGATGAGCCAGTCACAAAAAGACAAACACTAGATGATTTCAATATTAGGAGGTGTCTAAAGTAGTCAAACAAATAGAAACAAAGCACAGTGGTGGTTGCCAGGAGCTGGAGGTGGAAGAAAATGGAGAATTATTTTTCAATGAGTAAGCATCAGTGTTGCAGGTTATAAAAAATTTTTAGAGATATGCTGCACAACAATGTGAATGTAGTTAAAACTGCTCTACACTTAAATCAATAAATGCTATGCTATGTGTATTTTACCACAATTAAAATAATAAATACATAAATGAAAATCTGATGGTCAGGCTTGGGAAATTGCACTTTAAAGAAACTTTCCATCCTGTTATTATGTCAGCATCTTAGGCATAGATTAAATATGAGGAAGAAAAATTTAAGTCTACACAGATGAAATAACTCCATTTCTTTTGTTACCATATTATGTAAAAGTGAGAGAATTTTTTCAAATATAGATGGTTTGATTTTCTGACTTTAAAATTCAATATCTGAAAAGGCAGTTGCAAGAAATGCACAAAGACCTGAAACTTATTTACAAAGAAAGTCTGGTGTCAGCTGCATCCTGGAGATATTCCACATGTATGAAGATGACAGTAATAAAGAAAACAGATTAGTGGTTTCAGATACAACTCCAAATATGAAATCAAAAAGTCAGAACCTTGATTTGCAATTGAGTTTTCCTGATATAGATAATTCTTATTGAAAAGACTGTTCTAGAGTGAATAGCATCAAGGTTTAGTTATTTAATTATGATTGATGATTTCTCCCTGCAAAATCTGTTTAATTAAGCTATTCAAGAATGAGTCAAGATTGAATTGGCTGAGTAGTTCAATACCAAAGCCATGAAAGTGAAAATGATTGTTGAACTACTTACTAATAATAACTAACAAATTTTCTGCAGGTGGAATCTTAATGACTTAAGAAGGTGTTTCATAGATAAATAAAATTAAACTAAAGTGCTAATGCAGGGTTATGCACACATATATTTTTAAGGACACTTAAACTTTCCTAAAATTGCTCCTAACTACAATCATCATTATTTCTAAAGCAGAGGACATCTTAACACCAGGAAAGTAGAAAGAGTATAATTTCAGGAAAAAAACTTTTAATTGACTCATTTTTATTAAATATTTTAGTACCCTTTACTCATAGGATATTTACTCATAGGAAACTTTACCTATTTTAGCATGCTTCCTTGGAGTCAAAGATTGTCAAATAACAATCCAAGAAATTATGCCTTTTTTTAATGAAGTAAAATAATTTTGTGAAAGCTCAGACAGGAGAATTTAAGTTCCAAAAGTGGTTTTATTTCACTGAATCGGAAGTTATCTATAAATCATTACTCATAAACATGTACTGCACATATTCATTAATATGAAAATATGCATAGAATTCATTCTATTTTACTCATTCATTTATTTTCAAAACACACAGTAAATACTTAATATAGCACAAGAATTCTGTTAGGCACTGGTAGAAAATAGCTGAAGAGACTCATCTAGTTCATGTCTTCATGAAACATAATCTTCTAGGGAAGATAGCCATTGAACGAATAAAGTGCTCTGGAGAAAGTTTTGATCTGTATAAGAGAATTTCCAATTTACAAGGATAGCGCTTTTAAATATGTTCTATTTTGCTCTGCAACAACCATAGGCTTTGTTTTAAGTTTTGTGTTTTTTCTTAGGGTGTTGTTTGAATATTGCCCATAATTTACTAATTGCCATAACAATTTATATTAGTTCAGTAATCCCCTCATTCATTAAACATTTATAGAAGAGTAATTGTGCAAAAGGGCCCTAGTTAGACACAGTGAGGGAAAGCGACATTATTAGTCATGAGCATTACTATTTAGAAATTCTAAATGAATTGGAGGAAGCTGTAGGGAAAAAGAATGAACATCATTGAAAAGATAAAAGTTGCAAAAACCAAATGTCAGGCATTGACAGGTCTCAAGAAAATCAGATGAAAAGAAAGGGCTTCTGACTAGAGAAACCAAAGAAAGAATCCTTCTTTGGAGATATGAGTCCTCTCTTCTTGGACATCTCTGCTTGTTTCTCAGTTTGTCAAAAACAAGGGTGAAAATCTTAAACTTCTTTAAATGAGAAAACACTAATTTTGCTTCTTTAATCAGAAAATATTAACTATAGCAGGAATGGGATCCATGTTGGATCACTTATGCACAGTTTTAATTTGACTATCTATTACTTACTGTAAACTCTTGAAATGACCCTGGAAGAGGAATTATCAGTGCTCATGCCTCCAATGTGGTCATCACACTGACTTTCATAGATAACGCTGAAGAGTCTCTGTGTGGCTCCTTTTTAGTTCCTGTGACAGTGAAAGATATTACTGGCTAGGACTTTAAACATTGTCAGAATCAAAAGAGACCCCATTATTGGCTACATTTGCAACTTTGGACAGCATCAGATTTTCAGAAGAAGAAGGTCAGCAAGAAAGAAAATGTGTTCTTAATTGGATGTGACATCTCCCGGAGGAAGGAAAAGATGGAGGAGTCATCAGAACAAAAGAACACACGATGATGAATAAAAAACTAGAAAATTCTAGAGAGAATGTCAGTTTAAGTCTATTACAATAGCCAATATACATTCCATTCAAGCTAGGAAAAAAAACTGCATAACGTAAGCAGAAAAGGTAATTTGCTAGTTCAAGTTGGCAGAGGTGCTCAAACAAGAGTGACTCCATCTTGAATAGCGGCTGGGTAAAATGAGTGACACCTACTGGCTGCATTCCCAGAAGGTTGGGCATTCTTAGTCATGGGATATTTACAGGTAAGGGAACAAGTTAATAATATTTACTGAACAAACCCAGGATTTAATCAGTCCAGGAAATAATAGAACTGGGAAATGTCTTAATATTCCAATGTCTTAAGGACAAAAGCATTTTCTTAGTTTAAAATAAGTTTCACTTTAAAATAATAATATAGGTTCTTAAAGAAGACAATAATTACAAAAAAGATTAGCAATCCTGTCACAAGCTGTTGTAGTAGAGCACTTCTCCCTTATGATTTTATTTTGCTTTGTTATCTTATATAAAAAAAAGCATTGGACCTAAGGTGGACATGTTCCTCCTCTTGCTTTTGGAAATGCCCTGATCTGTTTATGGAGTAGCTAGTCTTTCATTCCTTTACTTTGTTAATAAACATGCTTTCACTTTACTCTGTGGACTCATTCCAAATTCTTTGTTGTGAGAGATCCAAGAACCCTCTCTCAGGGTGTGGATCGGTACCCCTTTCTGATAACAATGTAACTGATGCATGCAAAAGCTAGTCTTCCTTCAATCACAGCTAAGCCAAATGGTTCACATCAACTTATCAGGCCTTTCTCCCACTCTGTTTCCCTTCCTCACTCTCTCCTTCCTTCTCCATCTTCTACTTCCTCTCCTCCCTCTCAGATCTATCTATCTATCTATCTATCTATCTATCTATCTATCTATCTATCTATCTATCATCTTTCTATCTATCATTCTAACACAGAACAATGTAAAACAATGAAGCCCAAAATAGAACAAAGGCAAGAACAAAGGCTACCAAAACTCCCAAAGCTATATTTTACTGCTTGTAATTTTAAAGAAGAGCTATCAGTTATTTCTTTAAATTTCCCAGTATTAAATTGTAAGGAAGGTTTTCTGGCCTATTTTTGATAATCTTAACACTAATAACTGTATAGAGGTAGATCAGTTACCTTGATTAGTTTATGTAATTTGATGGATTGGATTCCATCATTGAAAGGAAAAACAGGAACATATTGATATCTCCTCCAGAACCATTTTTAATAGGGAAGGATGCTTTTTTCAAAGAACTTTTGCTGGCAGTAAAATCAGCATGCCACTCCTGGCCTCTTCTCTCTTTGGTGCTAAAAGCTAGTTAGTTTTCTCTTATTACAGGGTCTGTTTTCTTACTAGTGTTATAAAATAAATGTGTATTTGTACTGGAGAAGTAGAGGCACACAGAAAAAGGAGTCTCTGTCTACTACAGAGAAAGATGGGAAATAATGTGAATAAGCTAAGAACAATCTGTCAAGCTTGTGATTTGTAGAGATTTGCCAAAGCTGTTCAAACCCCTATACATTTAACAGGTGTGAAAATTACTCTTATTTAGTTAACTCACATATTTCTCTTTTTTCCTCTTGCACCCACTGACACAGGCCTGAAAGTTTCCTTTTTACTTTCTAATTGATTGTCTGCACTATATTTTCTGCAGACCCCCATGTCAACATTTAGGAAAGTGAAATGCCAGTGCTATTGCAAATTGGGGAATAAAGTGTAGCTTGGACATTTTTATAATAATCACATTAGACAAAAAACGCATTCCAGGGTGTTTTTAATGGGTCTAATAGAGGCCCAGAGACTCAGGGGAGCATAAGGCTATAGGCCAAAGAATTTCAACCACCCGAGAAGAAAACTAATGGCCCATTAAAGCACACCCTGGAGTGCTTTATCGTTGTCATTGGAATTAGAATATACGTCTTTGTTTAAAATAGAATGCTACTTTGATGACATTTTAACATGTCGCCTACTTTTTCTCCATTGACTATCAGTACCTTAAAAAGTCAAGCAGAAATTAGGCTACAACAGAAGCAAATTAAACCTTTGGTTTCACAGAAAACTAGAGGTATTATGACAATTAAATTATTTTAAGAACTATGAAGTTATTCTATAATCCAATTATTTTACCAAGGAATTTGGATAGTAGGTACTTGAATGGTGGGAGAAAACAGAATGTTAATGCAATCATAAGAAGTACGATATCTGGAATAACTTTCTATTGACTGACGTCAGATTCTTAAATTAATATATATTCAAGTATCTCTGAAATCTCTTTCATTAGGTGGGTTTTAGCATTTAAATTGATCCATAAAACTTGTGTGTGGTAGCATACATGTGGAAATTACAAAACTGATAACATTTTTTAAAGAAAATTATGTTTAGGTGCATGAAACTGCATCTTTTCCTCTGTTATATAACTTGAAAAACCATGTCCCTCTGCATTTGGTGACTATAAGATACTACTACTAAATCAAATGAGTTTCAGTAATGGATTTGCATACTTATATAGAAACATCTTTCATGAAAGCCTACTGACAAGATCTAATCATCAGCTTATATTTAATAAATGTTAATAGAAAACTCAGAGAGCTCAAAAAACGGTAAAAGTGACTCCTGGAAAAGATACTTTAAAAACTAAGGTAGGCAAAATGTTATCTGATCATCTTACATGGTGAATTCATGTTATTACATCATTTTATACTTAAATGTATGAAGAACGTATTTTATAGTCTGTGACCAGTTAGATACATTGTCCAGAAGAGATGCCTCAAAATGCAGCAGGAAATAATAAATGTGATTAGGAATTAAATTCTAATACTATATATATTAATTAGCAGTCTTATTAGAAAGAATAGTGTGGTAAGGAGTTAGAGACTGCTTACGACACAGAATAGTTTTCACAGCTTAAGGATCAGTGTGTACTGCTTCCACTCATTCTTAATGGGCAAGGAGTGTGTGTGTGCACGTCTGTGTAGGTGTGTTTAAATAATTAAATGAAAAAGGGGGTAAAATTGTTACCGGTAGAAGAGATCCAAATTACTCCGAGTCACTATCAGCGAATCCATACAGGTCCACAGCAACTTCAGTCCTTCCCTCCTCAGAAAAAAAAATTCGCCCAAGGGGCATAAAGCAGAAAAAAGAGACTGAGGCAAGTTTCAGAGCAGGAGTGGAAATGTAAAAGACTTTACAACAGGTAACAAAGCAAAGAACACTTGGAAGAGATCCAAGTGGGTGCCTGAAGGTCCAAGAGAAGAAAAGGGCAGAGAAAAAGATCCTTCAATCTTGATCCTAGGACGTTATGGGCTCGCCTTTTTCTCCGCATGCAGGATGCCCTCCTTACCCTTGGGAATTGAGCATATGCAGTGTGTTTAGGGAGTCATACGCATGCCCATCTGAGGCTTTCTTCCCTTTTCCGGTGGTGGAACGTGCCCCTGGAACATCATACTTTTTTCCGGTGGAACGTGCCCCTGGAACATCATACTTTGCCATTTTTCATTTTTCTCTCTTAAGCAACACAGTTGCTTCTTCCTGGGACCTTCATTCAATTTACTTTTTTTTTTTTTTTTTTTGAGACGGAGCCTTGTTTTGTCACCCAGACTGGAGAGCAGGGGCAGAATCTTGGCTCACTGCAACCGCCGCCTCTGGAGTTCGAGCGATTCTCCTGCCTCCCCAGTAGCTGGAACCACAGGAGGGCGCCACCATGCCTGGCTAACTGTTTGTATTTTTTAGTAGAGACGGGGTTTCACCATGTTGGTCAGGCTGGTCTTGAACTCCTGACCTTGGGTGATCCACCCACCTCGGCCTCCCAAAGTGCTAGGATTACAGGCGTGACCCACTGTGCCCAGCCTCAATTAACACTTTTAATGTTAACGTGTGTGGACAATCAGGAGATTGTCTCTCCGTGGCTACTGAATTATCATTTTTAGAGAGGCAATGCGGTAATTGACGAACCATCACAGAACATTCCTAGTGGGTGGTGGGGAGAGCCCTCTCCTGCCCTGCTTATTGCCGATCTGACTACCTGTAACAAAATCACTAACTAATGAGAGGTCAGACTTACATATGTGCACATAGACCCAAGTTACAATGATAGGCAGCATCTACTTGCTTTAGTCTGAACATACATCCTCCTAAGGAAAGTGGCCTTGTGAGCTGTGTGTATGGACCAGCTCTATCATCCAGATACCTATGTATGTATGTAGCATAACCTTGACCAAATGCATTTTCTCTTTAGTACAGTATTCAACAAAGAGAGCTGCCCAGCCACAAATACATACGTAAAAAAGGAAGAAGAAGAACAAGAAGAAGAAGAAAAGATTATCCCACTACTTAGTGAAAACAGTTGAAATTTTTTCTTGTTATATTCTTTTCAAAGCAACCAGCCCCAAGTCAGGCTGTGCTCCAAAGTTATAGATTTCCTGGAATATTTTGTTAAATCAAATTCTTAATTCATTCATATATGGTGCTCTGGATGACAAAGGAAATTCAGTTTGTGCTGTAAATCCCAGATATGGATAGGATGGCTTACAGTTATGGATAGGGTGACTTACAAGAATATCAAAAGGTGAAAATCACAGAAGAAGAAATTAAAAAAAAATCCTGCAACTATAGTTAATATAGAAGCATCAGTGATTGACAGCAGCAAGTAGCCATTTCTGGTCTTTGAACAGCACCAAATACCGCTATATTCCTCAAGCAAAAGTTGATCTTTTAGGACAATTACACCTTTTACCTTATATGTTTTTTATATATTTATATATATATATATAAAACAATTATAAAAATAATATGGCCTGGAAGTCAAATAAAGATAAATGACCATTGAAAAAAAGAATTTTGGAGAGCAGTACAGAAG
>NW_016821003.1:3063181-3064933 GCF_001698545.2 Rhinopithecus bieti
TATAAAATAATATGGCCTGGAAGTCAAATAAAGATAAATGACCATTGAAAAAAAGAATTTTGGAGAGCAGTACAGAAGTTTTCAATTTATTAAATTAATTGCATTTAGATTTCTAACCACATTGGTCGCTAATTTTGCCCAATAAATTTGAATTTTACTTCACCTTAGCACAGGAGAAGAAACTGAGAAAAAGAGCCATTTACTCATATTTATTTGAGATGCCTGTGAGTCTTCATTTTTTCCTTAGACAATAATCTGATGTTTATGCAAATAAATTAGTTAGAAAAGGAGAATTTGGTAAGCTTGTAACACAGATATATTACTAAAATAAATATAGCTCATGTAGCTCTCAGTTGATAATGAATCTTTTAGTAGTTACAAGTAATGGAATTTGGTACAAAAGTGGTGACTAAACCCATTCGTTATTTCTATTTATTTCAAGTGACTTATAAGAATGCAATTAAATGTAGGCTCTCAAATGCATTCTCTTAATTGGTGATTTGACATTATTAACTGTCCTTTGATGCGAAAGGAGAAATTGGTTGTTTTTTTAATATACATTTTCTAAATTTTTTGAACATAAAGAACAGTATAATAAATTGTTTCCTTTGTTAATAAGTGTTGATAATGTCCTTCTACTCTTCATAACAGTGTCCACGCAGGAAATAGGTGAGGTGAAAGGATGACAGGAGGGTGATAGGAGGAACTGATGCAAGCAAGTCTAAACTGATATTCCAGAATCCGTTTCCATGGTCATCATGGTAAGAGGCTTAACATCAGTTGCTCTTAGTTGGCTGATGAGTGGAACTAACTCATAAAATCAATTTGAAGAGTTTTTCAGGCTTGATGAAATGGGAAGACTGTTGCATTTGGAATCCAAAGACTCTGGTGCTGTTTTTGGATCTATCATCTATAAACCATGAAGAGAAGCAGAATGTGCCACCCCAAAATATGCCATTTTAGCATAAGGATTATTTTGAGCTGAAGGCAATGTAGAAAAAAAAAAGACACAGAAGTACCCTCTACCCTTCCCTTATCTGCCTAAAAGTGGGGCTTAAATTTTCTTTGTGAATGTATTTCCCTCTCTCATATCAGAAAGGGAAGAACAACTTTTATCAGCAGAGACAGGAACAGTACTGAGATGAGACTGCATAAACAACATCTTACAGAGCAACCCCATCTTTCTTTACTTTACCTCATATAATTATAATCCAATAATGTACCACCATGAGAGACCAAAACTTTTCTTCCTTGGTCTTTTCTTACAATGTTTTGCCCTTTGCTAGAATGGTATATAAACCCCCAGGTTTGAATGCTTCTTTGGGTCTTCATTTCTTCTCTATATACTCCTCTGTGCATGTAAAAAAACACAGCAAATAGTATTTATATGCCTTTTGATATAGTTTTGATATTTGTCCCCTCAAATCTCATGTTGAAATATAATCCCCAGTGATGGAGGTGGCTCTACATGTGCCTGAGCGGCTGCTCTGACAAGACTCCACATAGCTCTGCATGTCAGACTGCAGGCCCTGGTGGAGAGAATTCACAAGGAAATTTCTGACCATAGGGTTTCAAAGATCTGTGGGAGAAGTGTGAGTCCTCAGGGTTGCTCACTTACTCACCACTGCCCTGGGCAGGAGAGGCTCCCCTAGCTCCATGTCACTCCTGAGTGGGTGGTCATTCTGCCTTGCTTTTCTTCATTCTGTGTGGGTTGAACTGTTTTTTTTTTTTTTTTTTTTTTTTTTTTTTTTT
>NW_016821003.1:3066481-3073297 GCF_001698545.2 Rhinopithecus bieti
TTTTTTTTTTTTTTTTTTTTTTTTTTTTTTTTATGAATCCCAGTGTGCATCCCTGGATGTTTCAGTTGAAGGTGCTGTATTTACTTGCCCCCTCTATTTCTCTCTGCGAGAGTGGGGCTCTGTATCTGCTTCTAGCTGGCTATCTTTGTCAATTCACAATCTTGTTCTTTCTCATGATTGCATAGTATTTCTTTTCTCTCTCTCTTGTTTTTTTTGACAGAGTTTCGCTCTTGTTGTCTAGGCTGGAGTGCAATGGCGCCACCTCGGCTCACTGCAACCTCTGCCTCCCGGGTTCAAGCGATTCTACTGCCTCAGCCTCCCGAGTAGCTGGGATAACAGGTGACTGCCATCACACCCAGCTAATTTTTTGTATTTTTAGTAGAGATAGGGTTTCACCATGTTGGCCAGGCTGGTCTTGAACTTCTGACCTAAGGTGATCCACCCCGCCTTGGCCTCCCAAAGTTCTGAGATTATAGGTGTGAGCCACCACACCCAGCCTGGCTGTGCAGTATTTCATGGTGTATATGTACCACATTTTCTTTAACCAGTCCACTATTGATAGGCATCTAGGTTGATTCCAATGGCAGTGGCAGACCATCTGGAGTGGTTGCTGCCATGATACAGCTGCAGTGGAATAGGTGTGTCCAAGGCTGTGCACTCTGTGGAGCTGATGGGGACTAGAAACAGGTAATCCCAGCAGGAGCCCCATATCCTATTGAGTTGTTGGGGCAGGAGCCCATGTTCCTGGTTGCAGCTGCAGCTGCCCAGCTGTGGCTCCAGATTCAGGCATCCCTGTGCTCTTGGGGGATCAGGAAGCCCTGCAGGCTTGTAAGCGCCTGCTCCTGCTCCCTGGACTCTCCCTGCTCCTGGTGCCAGCTCTGGTGTGCAGCAAAGTTGTGGCTGAGCCCAGGTGCTGTTGTGAGTTGGCCAGGTGTGTGCATGTTCGAGATAGTGCTCATAGGCCTTCTTGAACCCCTCTAGACTTCAGGCACTGACAAGTACAGAAGGGAGGCCCCGGGGCTAAGGGTGGCTCATGAACATGCAGGTACCCCTTGGCACAGAGATAGTCTGGGCACCATGGATGGCATGTTGATGGTGGTGGGACACAGACAGGTCCCTAGGCAAGAAGGGGCGGGTTCCTGGTGAAACCACACCTTCAAGCCAGAGACAGCCTGAAGCCTTTGGGGCTGGGCTATCACTTCTGTGTAGAGTCTGCAACCTGGAGTAAGAACTTCATTGATGCCTTTTGGCCAATTTTATGGTGCTTTTTTCAGGCCTGCCCATGGATGCCCATGGACCAATCAGCAAACACTTCCTCCCTTCTGATTCCATAAAAACTCCTGACTCAGCCAAATTCAGACACTTGCCTACAGATAGTAACTACCAACTTCGGGTCTCCCGAGAGCCATTTTGTCAGTCAGTAAAGCTCCTCTCCACCTTGCTCACCCTTCAGTTGTCCACATAACCTCATTCTTCCTCAACATGGGACAAGACCTTTGGATCCACCAAATGGCAGGAGTGAAAGGAGCTGTACCATGTTCCTGGCCAAGCTGCAGGCAGTGACACACTCCCAAACTGTGAGAGCAAAGTGTGTCAACCCTTCTGAGGCACCAGACCTTGGGATTTCCCAAGCCAGAGCTGCTGTAACACCATAGGCCTCCTGCCTTTTTTCAGCTCTAGGCAGCTGCCCCATGTGACAGGAACAGTGGTATGACTGGGCCAACCCAGGAGCTGCAGGCTGGAGCAGGGTGGGGGACTGAAAGAGCTTAACACAAATGGGCTGAAACATGACCCCCCAAAACACTCCCCAACCTCTCACAGCAGTGTGGGCAATGAGAAGGAGAGAAGAGCTGTGGCCCTGCTGAGAGCCCAGACCTTGGGGCTCCCCAAGCCATGGCTGTGACACACTCTAACACCCTCTTTGGGGATATGCAGTTCCTGGCATCTCTGTACTTTTGGATGCCACTGTGTTCACCTCATCTAGATGCTGGTGGCCACAGCGAAAGCCACTTGTCGTACATCTGGTCCAGCCCCAGCCTTGCATGGAGCTGGCACCTGTGTCGGCACCTGGAGCTGCCTGCCCTGCCACAGCAGCAGGTGTGCCTGGCTGTGTGCAGTGGCCAGACCCCACACTCACTCACTCACACACCCCTTGCCACTCTGCACCTGGCTTGCATTGGCAGGCATAAGCTTGGGGTCGATAGTGTAAGCCAAAGGCAGCCTGCTGGACTGAGCAAGCAGAATGATCCCAGCGGGTGTGAGCAAAACTCAAGCAGAGGCGCCGCTGGCCACAGAGGTTCCTGACTGGCAAAGCCACAACCTAAGGGTCCTGTGACATTTGGAGGGGCTCGTCAGGGATCTGTGGAAGTGTGAGTTAAAGCAGACGTGCTGCTCTCTGTCCTTTTTTCAGAGTCCCTAAACTCCACAATAGCCAGAATGAAGGAAAAACACGGGGCCTCTGTCGGCCTGTTAAAAGAACTGTCGTAGCTGCTAAACTTAAGATACAGAGGACAGGCTTGCTAGGGAGGAAACTGGCAATCCTCCATCACCCTTGGGTGTTGGAAATGTTGGCTTTGTTCCAATCCGGTTCAGTTGGTACTTGGACCTCCAGTCCTTCCCATTGCACTTTCTTTCTTTTTTCTGGTGTTATCATGTCTTTACATACAATGTTTCTTTCTGTCTTTTTCTCTGGTGTTATCCTTTCTTTACATACAATGTGAAGGATGTTGTTGCAAAGCACAGAGATGATATTACACCATAATGGGCTTTCAGGAACTGGAGCCAGTCTAGGAGCCTTCATGCAATGCCAAGGTGTGGCCTCGGCCAGATGCCTTCAGTTACCCCAGGACCTTATTCCAATCCTGTGCAACAGCTAGACCTCCATGAAAGGAAACTGGATTGGAACAAAGTCAATATTTCCGTTTCCATGCCTTCTTAAAATCTTTTACCAAAAACACATTTTACTTTCCTTACACACCTTGCAAGTACACTTATTTTCAGTCATCTCAATTACATGTTATAATGGTAACTCTTAGTAATTTTTAATTTTGGTGTAAACTCTGTTAAGTTATTTTAATTATGTACTAGAGGTGGATAAGGTCTCACTTTTTCCAGCATAGTTAAGATTGTGGTTAACTCCATATGTCCCCAAGCCTTACCAAACTGTAAAGTGGGCGTGTCAAACAATTTTCAAAAGCCAAAGAAGCAGTTTAAGACCTTAAAGCATTTAGCCAACCTAATATTTGACCTGCATAATTTATAAGAAGGCATGGGAATGTAAATTTTTACCTTGTTTAGAGGATTAAAGAATTATTTTAAATTAGATAAGATAAAGCTAGAGGTTTAAGTAAGTTGTGGAAGGTTTGTAGAAATTAATCTTGTAAAAGACATTCTGTATGTGCACAGACTGATTAAATTCAAAAGGGTTTTCCAAAAGAGTTTTCAAAAGGGTAAATTCAAAATTTGGTTTTCCATAAATTGAACATTGAAATAAAAGCACAATACAGTTTTCTTAAGGCACTGATCTATTTAACAAAAATTTCTAAAGGGCTATAAAAGGGTTATAAGAATCTCACCTCATGGTCAAACTGATTACGGTTGGATAGATTTTTCTATAAGGTTTTATTAAAAATTGGGGTTGACATTAACAGCAGACTAAAGCATAGTTGAAATTTTGCTTTCTCTCTCTTGAATAAGGTTTTCATGTCATAGTAAAGGATAATGAAAGATTTCTGTTTGCCTTTTGAATAAGCTACTGAAAAAAGAAGCAAAAGACAGGTTGGAAAGTTAAGTCTTCCCTCTTAATGAGTTAAGGTTTTGGATTTTTTTTTTTAAAAAATTGAGTCATCATTTTGGCTAAATAAATAACTTATGGTAACCTGGAATGATTTTTCATAATATCTAGTGTTTTAAACCTTTAACATATTTGATAGGCTTTCCAAAATCAAATTGCAGCCTAAAAATTGTCTTTCCTGACGCCTAACTTTAGGATGCTACAGAGGACCCCCAAACATCCAAAAGAGAGGTAAACAAGATTATTTAGCATGTTAAGTTACATAGGATTTTCAAAATAAAACAAAAATTTGGATCAATGTTTTAGTTCTGAGCAATTATCCTGCAAATCTTGTCAGGTGATGGGGGTAAACGTGATGCCAATAACCCAGAGTTTCCTTATTTAGAAAAAAAAAGATCAAGGGAGCTAACCAAAACCAAGCCGCATGCATCCAAGTCTTAGCAGGCATAACTGTAATCACCAGTTATCTGGGTGTGTCAACAGCCTCAGGATTTTTAAGCTGTCTTTACCCCCTTTGTTTTGTTTTGATACATATCTTTTAAGAACCTGCTTTCTTCTCTTCTTGCCTTCAGGCCATCAAGCTCCAAATAGAGCCTTGGACAATGGCTTCCTTTTAATGGGGACCCTTGACAGGCCTCTGAGAGAGATCTGACTTTTTCCCAAAACAGTGTGCCCCTGTCAGCATGAGGCAGTTAAGAGCAGTCATCATGCCTATCTTAATGGCAGTTAGATGTATCTCTTCTGAGGGGGGATTGATGGCAGCAGGGGTTCATGGTGGCACATGGAAGCTGCCCACTCTGCCACAGAAGCCAGAGTTCTTGGCTGTGCACAGTGGCCAGGCCCCATGCTCACTCACTCTCACATCCCTTGCCATTCCATGCCTGGCTTGTCCTTGGCAAATGTGGGATTTGGACTAGTAGCACAAGCCAAATGCAACCTGCTGGGCCGAGTGGGTGGAAGGAGCCAGTAGTTGCAAGCAAAACTCAAGCAGAGGTGCCACCAGTCACAGAGGTTTCCAGCTGGCAAATGGACATCCTAAGGATCCCATATCAATTTCATGTCTTTGCTGTTGTGATGATACTGTAACAAATATACACATGCATGTGTCTTTATGGTCGAATGATGTATATTTGGGTATATTCTCAGTAATGGGATTGCTGTGTCAAATGGTAGTTCTATTTTAAGTTCTTTGAGAAATCTCCAGACTGCTTTCCACAGCAGCAGAACTAATTTACATTCTTACCGACTGTGTGTAAGCATTCCCTTTTCTCTTCAACCTCACCAGCATCTGTTATTTTTACTTTTTCACAATAGCCATTCTGACTGGTGTGAGATGGTATCTTGCTGTGGTTTTGATTTGAATATCCCTAATGATTAGTGATATTGAGCATTTTGTATATGTTTGTTGGCCTTATGTGTGTCTCCTTTTGAGAAGTGTCTCTTCATGTTCTTTTTCCAGTTTATTAATGGGGTTGTTATTTCTTCTTGAGGTCCTTATAGATTCTGGCTGTTCAGCTTTTGCTGGATACATAGTTTGCAAATATTTTCTCTCATTCAGTAGGCTGTCTGTTTACTCTCTTGATAGTTTCTTTTGTTGTCCAGAAGCTCTTTAGTTTAATCGGGGTCCATCTGTTATTTTTTCTGTTTTGTTGCAATTGCTTTTGGAGTCTTCATCATGAAGACTTTGCCAGGAACTATGTCCAGAATGGTATTTCCCAGTTTTTTTCCTAGTGTTTTTTTATAGTTTTGGGTTTTACATAAATCTTTTCTCCATCTTAAGTTGATTTTCGCATATGTTGAAAGGCAGAGGTCCAGTTTCAATCTTCTGTATATGGCTAGCCAGTTATCCCAGCACCATTTATTGAATAGGGAGTTCTTTCCCTATTGTTTGTTATTCCGAGCTTTCTCAAACAACAGATTGTTGTAGATCTGCAGGTTTATTTCTGGGTTATCTAACCTGTTTCATTCGTATATGTTTCTGTTTTTGTACCAATGCCATGCTGTTGTAGTTATTTTTGCCTTGTAATATTGTTTGAAGTTGGGTAGTGTGATGCCTCTAGCTTTGCTCTTTTTGCTTAGGATTGCTTTGGCTATTAGGGCTCTTTTTGGTTTCAAATACATTTTAGATTTTTTTTTTCAATTCCATGAAATATGTCATTGGTCATTTGATAGGAATATCAAACATTTGGTTTGGCTGGTGGTTCGCAATGAATCTATAAATTGCTTTGGGCACTATGGCCATTTTAACAATATTGATTCTTCCTATTCATGAGCATGGAATGTATTTCCATTTGTTTGTGTTATCTCTGATTTTTTTGCAGCAGTGTTTTGTAATTTTTGTTGTAGGGGTCTTTCACCTCCTTAGTTAGTTGTATTTCCAGATATTTTATTTGTTTTGTGACTATTGTGAACGGGACTGCATTCTTGATTTGGCTTTCAGCTTGGACATTCTTGGTGTTTTACTAGATATAGAATTATACTGTCTGTGAAGAGAGATGGTTTGACCTTCTCTCTTCCTATTTGGATGCTTTTTATTTCTTTCTCTTGCCTGATAGCTCTTGCTAGGACTTTCAGGACTATGTTGCATAGGAGGGTTGAGAGTGGGCACGCTTGCCTTGTTCCCGTTTTCAAGGGGAATTCTTCCAGCTTTTGCTCATTCAGTACGATGTTGGCTGTGGGTTTGTCATAGATGGCTCTTATTATTTTGAGGTATATACCTTTGTTGCCTAGTTTTTCGAGGATTTTTAGCATGAAACATGATTGAATTTTATGAAGAGCCTTTCTGCATCTATTGAGATAATCATGTGGTTTTTGTCTGTAGTTCTGTTTATGGGATGAATCACATTTATTGATTTGCATATGTTGAACCAATCTTGTATCCCAAAAATAAAAGCTACTTGAGCAAGGTAGACTAGTTTTTGATATGCTGCTGGATTTGATCTGCCATTATTTTGTTGATTATTTTGCATCTATGTTCATCAGGAATATTGGCCTGAAGTTTCTTTTTTTTTTTTTTTTTTTTT
>NW_016821003.1:3073574-3117038 GCF_001698545.2 Rhinopithecus bieti
TTTTTTTTTTTTTTTTTTTTTTTTCTGAACTATACAAGGTTCTATGTATTCTTAGTCCAGTCATTAGGTAGAGATATTTCATGCTGGATACTCTATAATATTCTTTGACATTGTTCTCTTATGATTTTCCTCAAGTCTGAAAATTTTAAAACAAAAATCTCCCTAAGCTAACCAAACCCTGAAAACCCTGGGCTGGTACCCATTTCCTAAATAATACAGTCAAGTATCAAATGTTCTCAGTTTTGACTGCTTCCCAGATACACGTATTGACCAAATTCTGCTTTACACATTCTGCGTAAAAACTCTGAGCACACTGTGCATTTTTTTTTTTTTTTGCTTCTGTATTCACTAATTCTTTTCCATTTTTGTCCTTTTCTCTTTATTTTCGACTTCTTATTCTTCAAGATTCAACTAAAATGTCATCTCTTCTAGGAAAACTTCCACAGCTTTTTCCCTCTAAGCTGGCAAAATTTATTCACCCTGCTTCTGAGGAAATTTCACTGCTATTTTTTTCATTTTATTTGCTATTGTTACAAAGTTTCCTGTTCACGCATGAGTCTCACTAAAGAAAAAAACAAAACTCTGTTTTTCTGTACATGTTCTTTGTATCACTTTACTTCTGACATCAAAGTGTGATAGACTCCCACACTAACCAATTCTCCAAATTTCAATGGACACCAACTGAGTGTCCTACAATTTAACTAAATTCTGACACTATATGTTGAGTCAGTGCAGACCCTACAAGTTAAAGGCTCAGTCCCATAAGACTGCTTCCTTCCTACTTCAGATGTCAATCACAAGTGCCAGGTTGTCAACTATACTTTTGACTAAATTGCTACAAATTGGCAATTCTAGTAATTCCTCTTCTTCAGGTTCTGTAACTTGCTATAATGGCTCATACATCTCAGGAAAACATTTTTCTGGCTTATTATAAAGGATATTACAAAGCATACAAAGACATAGCCAGATGAAGGGGTACATAAAGTAAGGTCCAGAAGAGCCCCAAGCACAACAGTTTCTGTCCCTATGAAACTGGGTTGTGCATCCTCCTAGCACATGGATGTGTTCACCAAACTGGACGATCTCTGGATCCCACAATAGTTTAGGGATTTTATGGAGGTTTCATCATCTAGGCACCATAGATTATCAATTCAATATCCAGCCCCCTTCCCTCCCTGGAAAGGGCAGTGGCAGGTTGAAGCTGAAAGTTCCAATCTGAGCATGACTTGGACCTTCTGGTAACCAGTTCCCATCTTGAAGCTATCCAGGAACCCACCAAGAGTTGCCTCACTAGAACAAAACATCCTCCTTATTACCCAAGAAATTCTAAGGAATATAAGACCCCTATGTCAGGAAAGGGGGCAGAGACCAAATATGTATTTATTATGCCACATTCACCTAGCAGTCTTAAAGCTCCATGAGAGCAAAGCCCATGTCTTAATTACTGAGCAGCTGGTTAATGTTGCAAAAATATATGTCTGTTGAATAGCAGAATTCATAAATGAGTCATCCTTCCTCAATAATCCTACATTTTCACGCTACAAGGAGGCTAATAGCCTTTACTCAAAACTCTCAATGAATAGTAATGGGATCACAGGTACTTCTGAAGAAAAAAATACATTCTGTAGCCATAATACTGCTTATCACATAGCAAATTTAATCATACATAAAAAATACATTATCAATAACTACTGCCTAATGAGGGAAAGCAGTTCTAAATAGTGTCTTCATATGAAACTCTTACAAATTGATTGAATTCACTATTGATCATTCTTTGGAAATTCTCTCTTCAAGTTATTTAGGAGTCAGAGGTAATACATGCTGAGAATATAATTAGGATTAATACAGAGAGAAAGACATGATTAACAGACCATCACCTCATAGATGCAGCTGGAGGCCATTATCCAGAGTGAATTAATGCAGGAATAGAAAACCAACTACTGCATATTCTGTCTTATAAGTGGGAGCTAAACATTCAGTGCTGATATAGACATAACGATGACAACAATAGACACTGGGGTTACTAGAAGAATGAGACAGGGAAGAGGGCAAGGGTTGAAAACTAACTGTTAGGTACTATGCTCAGTACCTGGGTAATAGAATCAATTGTACATCAAACCTCAGCATTGTACAATATACCCACAAACAAACCTGCACATGCACCTTCTGAATCTAAGATATAGATTATAAACAAACAAGCAAACCATTTTAGAATGTTTAAGTGGGCATCAGACCATTAGGATGCAAGGTTACAGTAAAACCTTAAATAACTGAATCCTGGCTGGGTGCGGTGGCTCACGCTTGTAATCCCAGCACTTTGGGAGGCTGAGGCGGGTGGATCATGAGGTCAGGAGATAGAGATCATCTTGGCCAACATGGTGAAACCCTGTCTGTACTAAAATACAAAATTAGCTGGGTGTGGTGGCGTGCACCACTGAGTAGTCCCAGCTACTCAGAAGGCTGAGGTAGCAGAATTGCTTGAACCCAGGAGGTGGAGATTGCAGTGAGCCGAGATCATGCTACTGCACTCCAGTCTAGTGACAGAGCAAGACTCTCTCTATATATACACAGCCTCCCCAAAATAAATAAGTGGCTTTTAAAATGGGGAAGTTTTAAATATTCCAAATGTAGCATGTAAAACAAAACACATAGGAGTTTTAGGTGACAGGTTTTGATGAATAATACTGTTAGAAATTAAAATGTGTAATATATTTTAAAAAATTTAAAGCCTTGCATGTAATCTGTACTGTTATTTGACTAGCTAATCCATACAAAATTATTTTTTTATAAAACTACACTGGGATGCTTTCAGAGAACCTAAACCGTTGCCTGGAAATACTGCTTTTACTGTGCCTAAACTTTTCATATACACGATTATATGATATTTGACTGAGAACATAGAAAACAGATTCTAAGAAGTTACATCTATATCTTTTAGAGTAGATTTGATAAATATCTCTTCAAAATATCTCTTCAAAAAAGCATCATTTATTGGTCCGAACATGGAAAATGTATACTTGCAGTATATTCAGTATTATTTCTCTCTCTCTCTCTATCTATGCATTTACTCTTCATCAAAATCCATGAAATAATTATTTTATCCTGTTTTATGAAGAAAGGAAAAGAAACAAACTCAAATTGGTTGAAACTGGAAAGAAAAGGGATTCAGGTCTAGGACTTTCACTCACTCACTTTCCTTTTCACTTTAACTTATTATCTGGTCTTGTAAAGTGATAAGGTAGCATGCTGTCTTTATCTGCCATTCTCTCCCTTTCCTTCCTGCCATCCCTCCATGATATGTTATTTCTGCATATATGTCCTAGTCTCTTATTTGGAGAACATATCCCAATGTGAGGTGCTTTATTTTTTCTTCTCCATAACGATTGATAGAATATGTCTCGGTACTGTGTTGCTGACTCTGGTGCTAACTCTCTGCTATTTAAATTTTCACCACCTATCAATAATTAATAACCTTCCAAAAGGAAAATACCAGGTCCATGTGGTTATACTAATACTTATGAATTTTACCAAATACTTAAGAAAGAAATAATGTCAATTCTCTATCATTGTTCCAGAAAACAGGAGCAGATGGGGCACTTCCTAACTTATTTTATGTAGCCAAGATTATCCTAATATCAAAACCAGATAAAGGCATTATAAGAAACAAAAGTTACCCACCAATATCTCTCATTAACAGAAAACAAATCTCCTCATATTGACAAATCAAATCCACATATTTATAAATAGAATTATAATTATATACGACAACCAAATGGGATTTATTTCACATATGTAAGACTAGTTCAAAATTCAAAAGTCAATCAATGTAATCCACCACATTTACAGGCTAAAGAAGAAAATCATATGGTTGTATTAATTGATGCAGAAGATACATTTCACAAAATATGATACCCACCCATGATAAAACTCTCAGCAAATAAGGAATAGAAAAGAATTTCTTCAATTGATAAGAATATCTAAATAAAACTACAGTTAACATCATACTCGATGATGAGAAACTGGATATTTCTGCCTGAGATTGGAAAGTAAGAAAAGAATGACTAAATAATCCATTAAGAAAAAAGATATGTAATCAAAATGAAGAAGTAAAACTGTCTCTTTAGCAAAATGGCATAGTTATCTGTGTAGAGCCCACCAATGGATTTACAACAACTACAGCAAAATCCTGAAACTAATGAGTGAAGACAGTAAGGTCACAAAATAAATGGTCAATATACAATAGTTAATTCCTCTTTTGCATGGTTTGAATTTATCATTATAATTTGAAATTTAAAATAATAATAATAACATTTAAAATTGTACCACAAAATTGAAATAGTATAAATATAACAAAATATGACCGATACCAACATTTTGAAAACTACAAAACTCTAAAGAAATAAATAAAATGAAAGCGAAATAAAGAGTCAGATATTCTGTGTTCCAGGATTGGATGACAAGATATTTTAAGATATCAATTTTCTCAACTTTATTTATAGAGTCCATGCAATCCTAAGTAAAATCCTGAAAAGTAAATTGTAGATACTGAAAACGAATTCTAACATTTATATGGAAAGGCAAAAAACCAAGAATATCCAACACGATACTGAAGGAGAACAAAATTAGAATACACACCCAATTTCAAGAGGTGTTATAAAACTGTAGAACTCAAGACACTGTGGTAATCGGCAAAATAAGAGAAAAACAGATCAATGGAACAGAACAGAGAGCTGAGAAATAGACTCACACATATATAGTCAAGTTACTTTTGCCAGAGGAGCAAAGGCAATTCAGTAGAGAAAGGATAACTGTGATGGTTAATATTAGCTGTCAACTTGACTGGATTGAGGGATGCCTAGATGGCAGTGCAGGTGGCTGGTAAAGAATTGTTTCTGGGCATGTCTGTTAGGCTGTTGCCAGAGGACTTTAACATTTGAGTCAGTGGACTGGGAGAGGCAGACCCACCCTCACCACCCAGTGTGGGTGGGCACCATCCAATTGGCTGCTATCACAGCTGGAACAAAGCAAGGATGAGAAAGGCTGTAAGTTTGCTTGCCAAGTCTTCTCTAGCTCTCTCTTTTCCTGTGCCCGAGCCTTGCTTCTTCTTCTGCGCTTGATATCAGACTCCTAGTTCTTCAGCCTTTGTACTCTGTGACTTGCACCAGCAGCCTCCTGGGGGCTCTCAGACCTTTGGCCTCAGACTGAAGGCTGCACTATTGGCTTCCCTGGTTTTGAGGCTTTCGACTTGGACTGAGCCACTACTGGTTTTCTCTTCCCCCAGCCTGCAGATGGCCTAATGTGGGAATTCGCCTTGTAATACTGTGAGCCAAGTCTTCCTAATAAAATCCCTTTTATTTATACATATATCCTAATGGTTCTGTCCCTCTGGAGAACTGTGACTAATAAAAGTCTTTTCAACAAATTGTGTTGGACCAATTGATGTCTAAATGCCAAAAATTATAACTAGACACAGATTTACACTTTTCAGAAAAATTAACATAAAATGAATCATATACTTACATATATGAAACAATGACACTTTTAGAAGACAGTATAGGAGAAAATCTACATGACTGTTGGTTTGGTGATGTTTTCAGATGCGATACCAAAAGCACAGTCCATGAAAGCCATAAAAATGGATAAGTTGCACTTTATTAAAATTTAAAACTTCTGTGTTGTGAAAGACTTCTTAAGATAATGAAAAGACAGTTTAAAGACAATAAAACTTGTGTCAAAAAATATAAAGAACAGTTAAAACTCAACAATAAGAAAACAACCCATTTTAAAAATGAGCAAAAGATCTGAACAGATATTTCAGCAAAAAAAAATAAAATATGCAAGTGGCAAATGAGCACGTGAAAAGATGTTCAACATGACTTGTCATTAGGGAATTTTAAGACCAACCAACAATGAAATAAAATTATGTAACAATTTAAATGTCTAGAATTTTAAAAGATGACTTTATCAATTAATTGCTGGTGAAGATCTGAGGCAACGGGAACTCTCATTAATTGTTGCTGGATACAGTCACTTAGAAGGTAGTTATCAGGTTCTCACAACACTAAATAATCACATGACACAGTCCAGCAATCACACTCCTAGTTATTTACCCAAGTAATTAAAAAATTTATGTCCCCACAAACACCTGCACACAAATGTTTAGAGTATCTTTTTTCATTATTGCCAACACTCGGAGGTAACTAAGATATTTTTCAATAGGTGAATTGTCAATACACAAACTTTGGAACATTCATATAGTGGAATATTATTCAGTGATAAAGATGTAAAATTTCAAGTTACAAAAAAGCCTAGATTAATCTAAAATATATATTGCTATGTGAAAAAAAGACAGTAAGAAGAAGCTACATACTATATAATTCCTATTATATGACCTTCTGGAAAAGAAATAATCTAAGAGATAGCAAAAATCTTAGTGGGTTCTACTGGTTCATTGGAAGGAGAGAAGGGATAAAAGGTAAAGCACTGAGGATATTTTAGGATAGTGCAATTGTTCTGTATTATACTTAATTTATGCATACATGACACAAAGCATCTCTCATAACCCATTGAACTTTACAATACAAAGAGTGAAATTTAATATATGCAATTTTTTATAATATAAGGGGTTGAAAAATAGATAGAATGAACAATATGACAAAACAATCTAACAGTATTTCAAATATATAAAATAATTTAATTGAATGGATTGGGAAAAAATGGTTCTTACCTGAGTAACTGTGACTTGATAAAGTCACACTTTATCAATAAAAGTAAAGTAAAATAAAGCAATAAAGTAAACTTAAGTAAACTTAAGCATTGTAAACTTAAGATAAAGTAAACTTAAGATAAAGTAAACTTAAGCATTGTAACATACTTTATAAAAATTTTTTCCCCATAGGGATGTGGGCGACAATTCTGATATTGCTATGCTTACACACGAGAGCTAAATTAAACAAACAGATGGTGGATGGTAAGAGCCATGTTTTCACTGTTTTCACTGTTATAGTAGAAGTTTACAGGTAAAGAAGGGGGAAAAGACTAGAATGATCCATGTGGTATGGATTAAAGTTGGAGACACCAGTATAAACTCATTTTTAGCTGAATATAGGAACAGATACATATAGAAATATTTATAGATATTTGTATATATGAATTAGTATACACACATATATCTCCTTTCTCTCTTAGCAGTGTGGCCTAAAATGAACTATACCCCAGTAACAGTGGGCCCATCTAGGGCCCGGATTGTGGTTACTAACTCTGGTCTCTCCACGAAAAGGAATCTTAGATCCTTGAAGAAATGGCTGACTCTGGAATTATGGCAGGGAATATACAAGATAAAGCATCTTGTGGTGCCAGGAAGTAAGGATGTGTTCACAACCGGCCAACCAACCAACCAACAACACTCAATGTTGCGGGTACATCACCAGGACACAGGCATCAATTGAAAGCAGGAACAATTTGGGAAACAAAATAATTTGGGCAAAGCTGGAACAATTTGGGCAACAAAATAAAGAAGTATTATATTGTAACATAAAGCATAAAATCAATATTCATGAGCCCATACTGATATAAATAAATGATTGCATAACAAATGGGGGAAAAGAGACAAATATCCCATGCAGAGAATTGCAATGCAGAAGAATAGTGTGTGTAGTTACTCTACCCTCAAAGAAAGAAAGCGTATCTCCTAGATGTGAGCTGCAGAGAGTGTCTTTCTTCCAAAAAGTACAGCACAGAAAGGTGCAAGAGGAATAACTTTACAGTGAAAAACCCTGACACACACTGTCTCAGCCGCTGATCAAGTTCAACATCAACAGTGATAAGTCACGTTGCTAGTATGTACCCTTGATATGAAGTGATGAAAATAGCAATTTATCTCTGTAGTCTTTCCCCTGCAAAGAAAATCCATAACCCCAATCTAATGAGAAAAGCATCAGACAAATCCCAGTAGAGTGACGTTCCACAAAATACTCGGCCAGTGCTACCTCAAAAATATCAAGGTTATCATAAACAAGAAAAATCTAAGAAATCCTCATAGCCAAGAGAAGCCTAAGGACGCATGACGACTAATGGGATGTTGCATCCTAAATTGGATCCTGAAACAGCAAATGGACATTAAGTAAAAAAAAGGAAAATTGAATAAGGTATGGACGACATTTAACTCTAATGAGTCAATAATTCATTAATTGTAATGAATATACCATATTATTGTAAGATTTTAATAATACAGAAAATAAGGTGTGAGGCTGAGGGAAACTATAGCTGTACTTATCTTTATAATTTTTCTGTAAATGCAAACTTGTTCTAACAATTACATTTTGTTAAAATATTCTAGTATTCAACACTTGCTAATTAAGTCAGCATGTCTCTATTTCAGATCACAAGAGAATATCTGACTGAACCAGTCAGATATTGCAATATCACAGTGCAATCTGGTTTCAATCAAAGTTATAGGTTTGTGGATACATGAGCATGTATATCACATAAGCATGCAAATCCTGGTTTTGTGGGACCTGAGGCTTATTCACTTTGAGGGATTGCCTTTAAAAAATGAATGCAAAACGGTAAATACAAGATTAAATTTGTACATAGGTTAGGGTCCCTTGGGTGCTAGTAAGTCTGTGCACATGAGAGGTCCTGAAATTTCATCTTCACTAGCATAATGGTAAATATACATCTACAAGTGAACCTGCTCTAATAGGGATTTGTACAAAGGTGTGAGGGTGAGAAGAACATTAGTATTAGAGAAAATTATTGGTATTCCTACTTTTTGTTGGTATCTCTCTTTATATACTTTTTTGTATTCTCTTATAAAATGGTCAGCCATCACGTGTGGTCACAAAAGAAATGTCTCAGGAAAACAAAGTTTATGAAACTCATAGGTCGTAGAGACGTGAGCTACTCAAGGGTGATACAGTTTGGATGTCTGTCCCCTTCAAGGCTCATGTTGAACTATGATCCACGATCTTGGAGGTGGGACCTGGTAGGAGGTGTTTGGGTCATGTGGGTGAATCCCTCATGAATAGCTGGGCGCCCTCCCCTCACTCTATTAGTTACCACAAGCTCTGATTGTTTAAAGGAGTCTGGCATCTCTCTTGCGCCCTCTCTCTTGCCAGGTGATGTGTCTGCTCTTCCTTTGCCTTCTACCATGAGTGATAGCTTCCTGAGGCCTCACCCAAAGCTGAGCAGATGCTGGTGTTGGGCTGTATAGCCTGCAGAAATGTGAGCCAAATAAACCTCTTTTTTTCATAAGTTATCCAGTCTCAGATATTCCTTTACAGCAATGCAAAACAGACTAACACAGAGGGCATCATGGAAAAGATAACAGGATGGTTCAGAGGCAGAAGACACCAGAGAGGGGAAGGTTCAGGCAACTGTCCTTGTTGGAGTTTTTGTGGAAAAGTCAATGAGGATGGGATGAACAGGATAGGATTGGCTAGTTTGAATAATTTTGGCAGACTTTGAGCTCTAAGAGTAACCTCTAGTTGCCTGGCACCTGGCCCTGGGATGATTAAGGCAGAGGAATATTGCCTCCTGGAGTATAGAAGACAAATAAGATCTGTGTCTCTGCATTGGTTAATTTGCACATCAAAGACACACTCCCAGGTGGACCTGTTGCTACCCCTAAGAACTGATTAGCTACAGGAATGGCAGTTTCTCTCCATCCAGAAAAATATTTTAAGACATTAAAACATAATATACAGGAAATTAAGAAAACTAATTACAATACACAGTTGCACGAACACACATACACCCAGAAATACCCACACACAACTAGACTTGTCTAATTTTTTTCATTATACGTTGATTTGGACTACTGCTGAGCGCCCAGTTCCTGATATTTAGCAAATATTCAGTGCCTTTTCACCCAACTTGGTATGAAGAGATTCTCTTTGAATCCATGAGAATATAAAACTCAGAGCATGGTGGAGGGGTTGGCTTTTGATGAAGTTTTTGATAGAGATTTTCCATTCAAAGAAACAGAAGGGAGGGCGGCAAATTCCAGTACAGAGCATGTTGGTTGTTTATGGGATGCAAATAGAAGGAAATGTCTCTTTGGTTCTATTTTATTAGTGGATTATGACTTAAATGGTTAGCTGAGAGTTAGGATAAGAAGATTGGTGTAGGAGTTTTGAGGAGTGATGGAAATGTGTGAAGTAATTAAGGAGAGTGGGATGAGAGAAAATAGTAGAAGTGTATAGTCGGATTGCTGAGCAATATTGCATTCATTTGGCATTTATGATCACAAAATTAAAGACTATTTATCACACTTGTGCTTCTCTGCAGGGAAAATCATTGCTTAGTGCAGTCATGAGGTGCATTCTAGGTAGGGATATTTACCAAATGAGTATGATAGAAAGAAAGCAAGTCAAGGGGTTAACGTGTTTGTGAAGGAGTAGATACAATGACAGATCTTACTGAGCTACTAGGACTTCCACTCACTCTCCAGTTTTTCTGGACCTCTTAGCTTTCATCTTGCTATTTATTTCTCCTTGCAATAATTCCTTGTTTCTTTGAAAAAGTGGTACTTAAAGACTCAGGTTAAATGTCACAATTTATTTGTTTGCTTTTCTATAGTCCCACAGCCTCTTGTGTTTCCTTTATCACAACATTTATAATAAAAATTCATTGTAATTATCACATTATATATATGATATTTCTTATACATACTCAATATTAATTACAATTATATCCTCACTCTCAGTATTTCTGGGGCATTAGTTCCAGCACATCCTGAGGATACCAAAATCCATGAATGCTCAAGTCCCTTATATAACAAGGCATCGTATTTGCATATAATCCATGTATACCTCCTGTAAACTTTAAATCATTTATATAGTACTTATAATACCTAAAACAATGTAAATAATTGTTATAGTCTACGTTTAGAGACTAGCAATAAGAAAAAAGTGTGTAAATGTTCAGTACAGATGCAACCATCCATTATTATTATTATTATTTTAATTAATTAATTTATTTTTTTAGATGGTGTCTCACTCTTGTTGCCCAGGCTGGAGTGCAGTGGACTGCAACATCCACCTCCTGGGTTCAAGCGATTCTCCTGCCTCAGCCTCCCCAGTAGCTGGGATTACAGGTGCTCACCACCACGCCTGGCTAATTTTTTATTTTTAGTGGAGACAGGGTTTCACCGTGTTGGCCAGGCTAGTTTTGAACTCCTGACCTCAGGTTATCCACCCACCTCAGCGTCCCAAAGTGGCGGGATTACAGGCGTGAGTCACCACACCCAGCCATCATCCATTATTTTAAAAATATTTTTGATTCACTATTGGTTGAATCTGTGGATATGAAGCCCACGGATACAGAGAGCCAACTATGTATTATTATTGTTGTTATAATTATTAAAACTATTGTCATTCACTATGGAGAAGATACTTTTACTTCATACATTTATTTTTCATTTATAGCCCCCTTTATTAGGATGAAACTCTGTTTCCACTGATACTTTTTGTCTTGCTCACCAAAATAGTGCCTGCCTCTGTAGTAGCAGTCACTCAATTCATTCTAAACAAAATGGTTAATATATGAGTGTGTGAATGAGTATACGCAGGGAATGAGTTTCTTTCTTACCATTTGTGAATTATTGAAGCTTAGCATAGCTTCTATTATTTTGAAGGCTCATAATATATGCTTGCTTAATAAGAAAATGAACTTGTTAATCCTGTACTGTACATAAAACTTGACATTGCTGATATGTATTGACTTGCTCAGTGAGCCTTTCCCAAGCACACTAACAATGAATTTCTTTGCTGGTAATCCATTCAATGTAATAATATAGGTTTGACTCTCTTGATGTTGTAGATTGTTGTTTTTGGAAGAGTATTAAGGAATTCTCAATAATTGTTCATGCTCAAGCACTATTCTTTGAGGTGTTTAGGGATTAAATATGAGGACCCACAATATCAAATGTAGTATTTCTCTTTAGAAAGACTTATTCTTGGTTTGCTGAAACCACCTGGTGAGGGGAATTGTAACTTTTTCTCAAATCCTCTTTCAGAGTAATCTAAGCACAATTCAAATTTCAGTTGTCATTTTAGTCATTATCTTGAGGAGGTAAGCACACTTTAAAGGCTGTGTGCAGAATAAGAATACATGAATAGAAAATACTGCAGAGAGAGTAGCAGTACTCACAAACTAAACATCTCCAATGAATGACAAACTTTTATTATCTCTGTGAAGGCTGCATAAATGATACTTCAGGTCTGATATATAATCTTTCCATTAGATCCCTTATCCCCACTTGGAGTGCGTAGGGTACCTCACTGGGAAAACCTGCAATGGGAATGACCTTTATGTTACCTAGAATTGATCTCATGGATAATTGTCTTAATTATCCCGGAAAGTGCATTTCTACTGTTGGCCATAACTACTCCTGTAGACATAAAAGTGCCTTTATTGTTAATCTCCAACATTGTGAGTACCTCACAGGCAGTGCAGAAAAGCTCTAAAAGCCTGATAAGAATTCTTGACAGTGAGCATTTAATGGTGATGTGGACTTAATGAGGAAGTAAGAACTCTCCTGCAAATTGGATTCTGGTGTCTTTAATCAATCAGTGGCAACCACAACACTGTATCTTGAAATCCGGGAAGAAACATATTTTCCAGACAGATGGACATCTTCAGCAAAAAGAGGTAAAGAATTGAAGTGATGAAGATTCCTTGAAGCTTATGATCAACTAAAGATTTAAGATTTTCTTTTGTTTGAAGATTTAGAGATTGGTTTGATATATTTTCAAACATATATATTTTATAAATTATTTCTCCCCTCATTTATTTTTATTTCTTTATTTTTTTTTCTGACTTTTTTTTCTCTCTTCCATCTCTGTAGTTGATAGAACTGGTTTCGAACAACCACTTCATAAATTACCCAGTATGTAACCTTGAGGTAGTTTTTTAATCTTAATAAAATTTAATTTTCATACTTTCAATGAACAAGGTTATTAACTTTCCCAAGTTCCCAAAATTCAGAAAGAGAGAAACCTAATCTTGGTCAGGTACTGAACACAGCAGTGGGTATACAAAAATGAAAAAAGTGTGGTCTTTTTCTTAAGGGGAGAAATGGACGTGCAGAAGGTCAAATATTGTGGGATATGAGTGATTTCATTGTGCACAGAATAATACTACATTCGGTTTGAATTCTGCCAGTGTACAAGCTCTCAACCTCTGTGTTTCATTTGGCATATGAGAAGAATAGTCATACTTCACAGGGCCTTTAGGAAAATTAAACTAGTCAACATATAGGAAAACATAAATCATTATAAAAATGCAGTGGATTATTTTGATAGAAATATAAATACCATAAAATTCTGTGAAAGTGCAAAGAAGGTGTTGCAGATTCACGTAGTTTTCCCAGGAGACAGCCTACAAGATGAGAGATTAGCACCCAGGATATTTACTAAGAAGTGTTTTGAAGATTAACGACTGTGGAAAGGAAAGTGCAAAAGCCAGATCAGGTCAAAGCTGCTGGGCTGCAATGCATCTCCAACATAGACCAAACTCATAGGGAAGTCTGGAGCTGGGATGTTTCCTCAGAGTTGGGGTGAGGAAGTGCTTTTTATACCCACATTTTGATTGGTTGTTAATATGGTGTCCCCACCCAAAATCTCATCTTGAATTGTAATCCTCATAATCTCCATAATCCCCATGTGTCAACGGAGAGACCAGGTGGAGAGTAATTGGATTATAGGGGCAGTTTTCGCCATGCTGTTCTCGTGATAGTGAGCAAGTTCTCGCGAGATCTGATAGTTTCATATGGGGCTCTTCCCGCTTCGCTCTGAAGTTTTTCTTCCTGCCGCCTTGTGAGGAAGGTGTCCCGCTTCCCCTTCACATTCCACCACGATTGTAAGTTTCCTGAGGCCTCCCCAGCCATGCTGAACTGTGAGTCACTCAACCTCTTTCCTTTATATATATATATATTACGCAGCCTCAGGCAGTTCTTTATAGTGGTATGAAAATGGACTATTACAGCCTTTTGATGCAGCCTGCCTCTGAAAGGAGGCATAAATATGGACAAAATTTTTTTCTTTAAACTAAGTCGACCCTCCAGCGAGTGCTGGCAACTGACAGACATCTTCACTTAGCACTCCTAGAAGCTGGGAACATAATTTTAAATTCCAGACAGCAGATCGAGATGGTCCAGCATATAAGGAAAGGTGTTTGACTGTTCTAATTAGTAATAGGAGGTTGTAAAAGGCTATGGAGAAGAGGGAATTGTTTAATTTTTGCCTTAAATTTAGATTTGATAAATGCTACAACTTCTATTTACACAGACACACAGGAACACATATAGAATCAACCCCCTAAAAAGCAGATATTTTGTTTGATCTTCTATTTCTTAATGAGGAAAAAGAGAGAGTTCAGAGATGAAACATTGCATTTGAGTACTTTTTCTCTCCTGAAGAGGTAATTTCAACTGATAGGATGATAGCTTTTTATGATATATCTGTATTGCTTCTCTGACATCACTTAGACTTGCAAGTGTGAAGTGTTTTCTGAAGGAAATTGCTATTAGCTCATCGGCATACCCAGAGGTCACTGATAAATACTGAATATAACCATTTTTGGAAGAGTTAGCACAACAGTTTGTGTTTTTATCCAAGGGCAACTGCAGAAATTTGCTTTGGTGTTGACTTAACTGCTTCTTGATGTCTCATTTTTTTTTCCTTTCAAATGACCCTGTAACAGATGATCAAAAATTTGTATTCACCTGTGGTTTGCAGAAGATAAGCTTCCCACAGCATTTTTCTAATACAAGTTTCTACCACAAACTTATCTTTACAGGCTGTTAGGCCACGTGAGCACTATGACCTCGTGCTTTACAGGAAACTTGATTCCAAGGAAGGAATCCATTCAACCTATCTTATCAATGGCATTCTGTAGGATTTCACAGCATTTCTGTTTTTCACCGACATACCGATTTCCTTAGCACATACGTAATCACGTGGGTACTACTTCATTAACTTGAGTTTAGCCAATAGCCATTTCACTTGGCACTTAAGGAACAGGAGAAACAGTTTCGCTTCATTAAAAAACCTACACTTAACTGCTGTTAGACCATAATGGTTTCTAACTGACACAGAGATACCTTGTTTGAGTCACTAGAAATGTTCACTCACATTAGAGGACCCAGAATACAGACCTGATTAAGCATAACAACAACAACAACAACAACAACAACAACAGCAAGAAGACATTGGAGACATACCATCTAGGAAAAACCTAATAGATTAAACTCTTATTTTAGCAGAAACAGGCCAATTTATTTAACGGTAGATCTTAGCTTACCTAAATTGGAGTAAATAATGACAACTCAATTATATTCACAGGTTGGTGTTTTATGGCTCCCTCCATTCTAGGGAATTCTAGCCTTTCTCTAGTTTATCTCAAGGCTATAAGACATATTATTGTAATATTAGTAATATAGCTACTATCTTTAGAGCACTAGTTTATAAAACACACAGCCCAGTGGCCGAGATTTCATCATCTTCACTAGTGTCCTATGTATTTAATGATAGAAAGGTGAGAATACTGAGAGAAAGAGCAGCTTGGTAACTTTTCTAAAATCCTTAGCATGTTTTGCGTTTTACAGTCAGAGTCTCAGCTGTATACTTTCCTGCTATACACACACCATTCCTTTTGGCTAACTTGTTTCTCATTTATGTTCTGATTATTCACAATGACTTTAAAAAAAAAGATCACTGTCAATGCTAAATGTAGAAGCTATATCTCCAATGCAATTTGAAGGCACCCTTGCAGCTGGGACCCATCCGTGTTGTCACAACTGCTAAGGCCTGGGGTCATGAGCACTGATGGTAGTAAGAATGTCACCATTTCATCCCTGGAAGAACTCACTAGCTCTGTCCAGCAGAGATACTGTTTACTTTTGTTTCTCAGAATGATTAAAAATATGCTATTTAGGTTTTTTGCATTTGAGTTTCCTCTTGTGTGGAACTAAGAGTGAGGTCTACCAGAGTACTCTTCACCAAGACAATCTGATATAATAAATTGTATCTGGAAGTGGAGGAAGCTTAGATAAATCAAGGCATTCTAAATTTGTCCTGTAAATATGATCTCTACTGGTCTGCTCTGAGTCATCTCAATTTCAGGTGCATCTCCTTAGGTCTTTAATAATGTAGCCTGTTACAGTGGCCAGATATGAAGATGATACACTCACTGGTATCCAGCCAACTGAATTAATTAGCTAATATTCTCTTATTCTTAAAACCAAGACATCAAATCAGGGCAAAGCTAAAGAAATCTGCACATTTACTGCTGAGGACCTAACACTGTAGAAATTTGTCTCTCGGTCTGTGAAATATAAAAGAGTTAGTTTGGCTATTCCTTGCCAGTCTAAGGCCCCTTATACCAACTAGGTATTTATGACTAAATTGTCAGCAATAAATTTATTCTTCTAATGCCGCTGGTTCCATCTTGACTACAAAGAAAAATGGTCTCTCTGTGATTATTGATCTTTTAAGTAATGCATTGTGTGTGTGTGTGTGTGTGTGTGTGTGTGTGTGTGTGTGTTGGAGGAGACAGGAAAGGAAGATGATCTTTGAACAAAAATGTGGACTTTGAAATTAAACAGACTTGATTCCCCTCAATGTGAACTTGATTGGACATAGATATCAATATATAGACAGAAACCTAAAATCCATAATTCTTTCCCAGATGTCTGTCTAACTAGCTCTATGATTTTGGGAAAACTGTATCACCTTTCCAAGTCTCATCTGTAATATTGAAATAAATAATCATACCTAAATTGAAAAGTTGCTGTGAGATCAGAGGGTTAAACAAGATAAATATTTAGCAGTAAGCATTTAAACTCACTCAATAAATAGTTACTGGGAATGTCTGCACTGCTTCTTAAGAGACAGCAGGCTGGACCCTTTGCTGATGGTTCAAGTACCTATGTGAAGCCTCTCTTTATGTTAAAATGTGCTGAACCACTCTATTCACATTAGCCAGGATATGGAATAAACTAAGTGTATATCAACTAAGTGTATATCAACAGATGAATGAAAATGATATATGTGTATACAGAATGGATATTATTCATCTGTAAAAGAATGAAATTCTGTCATTCTCAACAACATGGATGAGCCTGGAGGATATTATATTAAATGGAATAAGTCAGGCACAGAAAGATAAATATCACGTGTTCTCACTCTTATGTGAGAGCTAAAAGAAACTGAGCTCATGTAAGTAGAAAGTAGAATTGTGATTATGGGAGATTGGAAAAGGTTGGGGATTGGGGAAGAGTGCAAGAGATTGGTTAATGGATACACAATTACAGTTACATGGGAAGAAGTATTTCTAGTGTTTTGTAGCACTTTTGGGTGAATATGGTTAACAATAATTGAGTGTACATTTTTGAAAAGCTAGAAGAAAGGATTTTGAATGTTCACAGCACAAAGTTATAAATGTTTGAGGTGATGGACATGCTAGTTATCCCAATTTGATCATTACATGTTGTCTGCATGTATCAAAATATCATTCCGTATTTCATAACTATGTACAATCCTTACATGGCAACTAAAAATAAAAGGAGAAAATGTGGTGAATCAATCTTTAGTATTTTTTTCTTGTCCAAAAACTAGTATTAGATTGCCAAACCAGTCAAGTAAACATGCTTAGTACATCAAAAAAGCAGGTGAGAGATACATTCAGAAAGTTGACAGAAGCCTATTAACCCATCATATTTTATTCATGACACTGCTGTTTAAACTGCATAGCAACATCATCTGGGAAGCTGAGAACCCCCAAGACAAAAGTGTGGAGTTCCACTCCAGGCCAGGAAAAATATATAATCAGATAGAAAACCACTTTGAGGATTCTTCTTTCACATTTTCTTGCGTTGTCTTATTAGAGGTAGCCTAGCTGTAGAAAACTGACTATCCTAGGTGTGGGAGGGATTAGATAATGAGTCATTGGAATTTTCTGTGTTGTACTCATAACCTACAGGGTAAAAAGGGCATAGGAAGAAAATTACTTATAGGGAGCACAGATAAAACCATTATGCATTGACTTTGAAAGAATTATAGTACAATCACAGCTAATAGATAATTATAGTACCATTAAGCTAATGAGTTAATTATTATATTAATTGGCAGGTTAATGGAACGCCAATATGGAATTTTAAAGTCTGCACTTAAATTTCAGAGAAATAATATATTACATTAAGAATTTTATCCAGATAATGTATCTGTACAAAAATACAATTTGTTTTCCCCACGGAGAATTCCTGATTGAATTTTGACTCCCCTTTGATCAATATGTTGGAAAAACTTAAATAAGAAAGCAGAATAGACAACAATATGTAATAATTACAAATAATTTTTAAAAAGTAAACGTGGGATTTGAGATATAACATCACATATGTTTTAGCTTGATTTTTGTTTATCAAAAGATAAATTAAGTAAAGATGTCATTTGTCTCTTTTCGATATTTGTTGCCTTTTGCATTTCTTTTGAGGACAAATCACATTCAGTTCAGCATGGGATAAGTCACTCCAACATGCATTATATTTGTTCTCCTTCCAGCTGGTTTACAGAGAATGCAAAGTTGTATAAATAAATTCCAGGCTAACAATGTTGGAAGTATGATTTGTTAGAAAAATTATAGGCTCTATAGTTTCAGAGCCAAAATTTTATATTTCAATTTAATTTGAAATATTTCATTTTCATAATTTCTAGGTAGATATTTTCAGAATTGAACTAAGTTATAGGACACCAGCTACTGTTGCAAAATTGATTAGTATAGGGAAATAATCCTTATACATTTGATGTCCTGTGCCTTTTGTGAATAGAGATATTTCATAGCACCAATATCACCAAAAATTTATAAGTTGCAACCCTAATTCTAATGCAGCAGTATTTGGACATGGAGCTTTTGGGTTCTAATTTGGTCATGAGGATGGGACCCTCATAAATGGGATTAGCAGTTTTCTAAGTAGAGGACAGAGAGATAGCTAGCTTTCTGCCATGTGAGAATAGAATGAGAAGCTGGCTGTCTGCAAATCAGGAAGTGGGCCCACACCAGAAACTAGTTCTACTAGCACCTTGATCTTGAAGTTCTTGGACTTTACAGCCTCCAGAATTGTGAGAAATAGATGAATGCTGTTTAAGTTATCCAGTCTATGGCACTTTGTTATAGCAGCTCAAACTGACTAAGACGGAAATTGCTACTGGGCCGTGGGGTGCTACTGCAACAAATACCTAAAAATGTGGAAGTGGCTTTGAGACTAGGAATGGATGGGACTAGAGACTGGAAGAGTTTTGAAATAAATGATAGAAGAAGCTGAAACTGTCATGAAGGGAATTTTAAAAGCAATTCTGGAAAGGGCTCAGAAAGGGAAGAGAGATCTGTAGGAAAAACTTCTGTGTTTGTAGAGAATACAGAAATAGTCATGCACAGAATGCTGGTAGAAATGTGGACAGTGAAGGCCATTCTGATGAGGTTTCAGACAGAAATGAGGAACATGCTATTAGACAATGAAGGAAAGATGATCCTTGTTATAATGTGGCACATAACTTGTCTGAATTGCATTTGTGTTCTAGTGCTGTGGCAGGTAGAACTTGCCAGCAGAAAAATTGCATATTTATCTTAAGAACTTTCTAAGCAAAGAGTTTTTGGAGCAGCTCAGTTCCTCCTGGCTGATTAGGGTAAAATGCAAGGAGAGAGAAATGATTTGAAGTTGAAATTATTAAGCAAAAGAAAACAGAACTTAACAATTTAGACATTTCTTAGCCTGTCCGTATTGGCAAAAGTCAGAAAATGTGTTCAGAAGAGAACACCAAGTCTGTGACCAAGCAACAGTTTGATAAAGAGTTTAATGTGGATGTGAATTATGGACTTAGATTATCCACTATCCCAGCAGGAAAACTGCTAGTTTGAACTAAAGGGGAAGGAGACTGGGAAAAATCAAGGAAGATTTTTGAGGTTGTTGTACTTCCTAGATTTATAGAGCAGGACCATAGAGCTGTTCAACTGTGGACATGTTCTATTCTGCAAAGCAATGGAAGAATAACCTTGAGGACAATTCAGAAATTATCTGGTCTGCCTTTTGGGTTTCAATAGCAGGGAGGGTGAAATTGCTTTGCTTTCAGCAGGCTAGATAATCTCTGCCTAAAGTCAGGAGGTTGGTGCTAACCAAAACTGTGGGGCTCAAGCACTGCCTGACAGAACATGGGAAACAGGACCCCTACCAAGCTGAGCCGTGGGCATGAGGCCACTTCTCCAGTGAGTATGGAAGGTGGAATCAGAACCACCTTCTCCAGTAGTCCTGAAGAGCTGAGAATGGAACCAAAGGGGATTATTCCCAAGCCTTACCATCTTCTAGATTTGGGACTTGTTGGTACCCATTACATCTTCTTTCTTCCTTATTTTTCCCTTTTGAAATGGAAATGTCTGTCCTATGCCTATCCCACCATTGTATGAGGAAGCACATAGTTGTTTGGTTTTACAGTTGATACTGTGAAATATACAATTCATCTTCAACACTCTTTCCTGGCATACAACTCCTAAAATTCTTAGAGACTCCAAAGTGATGTCCTGGAGAGTCATATGCCCTGGGAGAGGATGGAAGCTCCATACCCTTTCTCGTATGCCTTGCCCTATGCATCTCTTTATCTGTATCCTTTGAAATATTCTTTACAATAAAGTAGTAAATGAGTAAATGTGTTTCCCTGAGTTCTGTGACCTGCTCCAGTAAATTAATAAAACTCAAAGAGGGGATTGTGAGAACCCCAACTTGAAGCTGGTCAGTCAGAAGGCCCTGGTTTTTGGTGGGGGTATTTTGGGTTCTGAGCCCCAGACCTGCAGGATCTGACACTATCTCCAGGTAGATAGTGGCAGAATTGAATTGAAGAGCACCCAGTCAATATCTGCTACAGAACTGATTGCTCACTTGGTGGTGGGGAGAACACTTCAATCCCTACATTTCATCACAGAATTCTTCTTATGTGTTAATGATTGTTGTATTGACTGAAAGAATAGAAAAGACAGGATTTCCCCCTTCCCCCCAACCCCCAAACATACAGATTCACAGCTGGAAAGGAATTTTGCATCAGGATAAAGTGTACTTCTAGTCTCAGTCGTACCTGATTTAGATATTTAAAGGAGATTTTCACTTAGACTTCAGAGTTTATGGTGGGATAAGCTAAGACTCTGGGGGCTTTTGGAATGAAATAGATTTTGCATGTGAGAAGAATATGAATTTTGTGAGGCTGGAAGCAGAAGACAATGGACTAAATTGTTTTTTCCTAAAATTCATATGTTGAAACCCTGATCCCAATATGATGGCATTTGGAGGTGGGGTGTTTAGGGAATAAGAATGGAGTTCTCATGAATGGGATTATAAAAAGAGACCCGAGAGCTAGCAAGCTCTCTTTCCACCATGTGAGGATAAAACAAGAAATTGTTTGTCTGTAAACCAGGAAGTGTGCCTTCAGCAGACACTGGAGGTACTGGCACCTTGACTTTAGACTTCTGATAAAACAATAATTGCTAACACTTTTCTAAGTTCTGTGAGTCATTTTAGTGAATTATTGAAATTGCATATGGATTGTGGAAACCCCTGAATTTGTAGCTGTCCTGGGTGAGAGAACTTCAGAAGAAGTAGATTAAGCATAAATCCTGAAGCTATGACCAAATTGCATGCATGTATGTTTTTTACAGTTGATTTCAGTGTTGTTTATAATTTTATACAGTTTCTGCTGCTCACAACTCAACCATTGTCCTTTTAATAACCATGCTAACTCAAGATTAAATATAATGACTGACTCTCAGTTTAAAGCATCTCTAAAATTTCGCTGTCCTCTTACAATACTTTTTTCCCCAAGATAATATGGTGCTTTAGAAATACTAGTGATTTCTCAAAGCATGTCTTGACTGGTGACTTCATTCCAAGTTTTACAAAGGTAAAATTAGAGAAAAATCTGTAGTTACTCTAATATTCACCCTTAAAGTGTGAAATAGCTGCCGGAAGACTCAAGAAAAGAGCATGGTTTAGATAGCGTAAGCCAGGCAAAACACAGAACACAAGAGAGCATTTTATGGCCTGAAATTTTATAAATTACCCTTTCTGTAAAATGGCATCATTACAAGATGAAAAGTATCTGTTTACCTATTTTGTGTATACCCCAAAGATGCTGTTGCATGGTATCTGAAAAGAGATTGGCAAAGAAGGGAAATATTATTCTTGAGCAAAGAGAAGTCACGTATATCAGACCATAAACATTTAAAGTCACAAGAAGCTATAGGGAGATTTTGTATTTTCTCTTTTCTCTCTGAAGTTTCAATAATGTTAGTCTATCATCAAGTGAACTGACAGTAGACAGATTAACCAGAGGGAAGAAAGCAAATACAATGTATTATGTGCATAGACACAGAAGCCACACACAAAGTATAAGACTCAAGGAAGGGCCAGATGACTGAAGTTTTTATACTAAACAGAAAGGAGTAGAGGCTTGGGGCTTCTTTGGAGGTGGTAACAAATTATGGGAGGATGAGGGGAGAAAAAGCATGGTGAGCAATGGCTGTCTTGTCATGCAGATAAAAAGTCTCCCAGATAACAGCCCTCAGAACATATAGATGATTGCCTGTGGTCATGTCTGTCTGGGTAAGTGTCAGACTTTTATTCATGATTAGGTAGGTAAAGGGGCCTCAGAGAAAATATCTGCTTGTATCTGCTGTTTACCCTACAAAAGTAAGATGACGTAAATTTCCTTTACAAAAGGACAGGTTTTCGGAGCTAATTTCATTTACAGTTTCTCTAAATAAACCAACTCAATTATGTCAAATAATTATTTTCTGGGTGGTATATTTTGGTCTCCCACAATGGATGCCATAGTATAGGATATACTATTTTATACCATGCAGGTGTAAAATGTTCTTGTAATAGTTGTTCCTATTCTAAGCATAATTGACCAGTAAGTATTCACATGCAGTGTTGATTTTGGTACATTTTATTTTTGATCTCTGCTGGCATACTGAATTTCTTTCCAGGCCTTTCTTCCATTTCTCATTTTTTGTCCAGGGAGAAGAAAAAAGTCAACACTTTAGAGGTTACTTGAGAAATGTTTTATATCAGCTGGGCATTGTGAATGTCACACTGCTTTCAAGATCACTGTCCCTCCACATTCTCTGATATCTTTCTGAGCAGGATCACAAATTTCTTCAACATTTAGGACATTGTGGCTTCTCACACTGAGTAAATTCCCAAAAATGGGCACCAAGAGGTTTAACAATCATGTGGGAAGTCAGACCCAGAGAAATATATTGGAAGGCAATTCTCCTTAAACTACTTTGCCATTTTTTCTCTTATTTTTGAGTGCCTCCAAGAAATGTAAGAAAGAGAGGTGGCCCAGAGAACGCTCACTGCCATAGGCACCGAGGGAAAGACACAAAGATAATAGTTTCTGTCACAGAGCAGAACATTCTGTGACAGCTTTTCTGTAGGAGTTACACAAGTGAGGCTAACACACTCTGCATGAGCTCTGTCGCTTGCCTCTGCCACGGAGATGCAGAGAAGCTCGTGAATACTTAGTTTCCAGCAACTGCCAAAGCTGCCAGGCTCCACAGAGAGCAGTTAGTTGAGATGTCCTTGCCCATGCTGGGCTCATATCTCCAGGTGACGCTTTCAGGCACACATGGTCAACATCCATGGGACAAAGTTCACTCACTTGCTCTGGGCTGCTGCTGTTGTTTCTATCATTGTCTTTTTTTTTTTTTTTTTAGTTGATTTTAACTTCTTCTACTTGGCTATGTTATGTGACTGTTAGTGAATTTAAATACGTTCTTGGAACAAAGTAGGTTATTTCTAATTGATCCTCTAAAAGTAAGACTAAGCTCCAATAATGCAAGTCCTAAAGATTTGCCTCTGTGGTCCATTTTGCCTGCTTTCTGCTCTTTCCCCCTCTGAGAGCTCTCTTGGGTTGACCAGACTTCTGATCTCTTGTATTCACCTTTTATTTTTTTTCCAGGGTTTTAACTTTTTCATCAGATTTGGCAAGTAGTCTTAAATTTTCATTAAAATTAAAATATAAAGATCCTTGAATCATCTCCTAGAATGTTGTTATTTACTTAAGACTGGTAAGATTCTGGTTATATCAATGAACCAACGCCCTGTGGGATTCGTTAGAAAGGGAAATCCTGTGGCTACATCCTATACCTACTGAATCAACTAAGATATTCAGTAGGGGATATCTACTGAATGTAGGGATGGGTCACAATAATATGTCTTATAGCAAGGCCCCCAGGTGATACAGGTGAGGACCATTTGGCTATTCAAATTCTCCTACTTTAACCAACCTTAGGCCCTGAATCTAAATCTGTTTTTAGTATCCCAGCATTAGTCTTCCTTAAAGGGGCATAAGGACCAGACAGAATGCAGGCAGATGCCTCTAAGTTGAAACAGGTGACAATGATCATAAAACAGAAGAATAAGCATATGCAATGATCTTGAACTAAAAACGGTATACACTATGGCAAGCAGAAATTATTGCCTAAATCCAACAAACTGACATTCATCTTAAGGGAGTGTATGTTGCTATTGTGGAGCTGGAAATAAAATGGCATAAGAAAGGAAGGGAAAAAGGAAAGGAGAAAGGAAGAAAGTCAAGCAAGAAGGAAGAAAAGAAAAAAAGAAGGAGAACAAAATAACAGCAATTTGATTTAATAAGACACAATGGTTGGTGGACTTTAAGAACAATCGTATGGAGAAAAGTAAAGGCTTTCTAACTCTTCTAACACAAGAGAGTAGTATCTCAAGGCTTTTAGTTGGTAGAAAGTTTAGACTTGGGGCTGGGTGCGGTGGCTCAAGCCTGTAATCCCAGCACTTTGGGAGGCCGAGGCGGGTGGATCACAAGGTCAGGAGATCAAGAACATCCTGCCTAACATGGTGAAACCTTGTCTCTACTAAAAACACAAAAAATTAGCCGGGCGTGGTGGTGGGCACCTGTAGCCCCAGCTACTCGAGCAACAGAGTGAGACTTTGTCTCAGAAAAAAAAAAAAAAAAAAAAGGAAAGTTTAGACTTATTGCTCTGATGCTCTTACTCATAAATTAAACTCTTTGAAAATTGCAAAAAAGTACAAGAAGAAAGCAACTGCTTAATATGATCAGGAGTGATCTGTCACTGGAACTGCTCAAGTAATAGTTAAGAATACTCACATATGCATTAGGGTATACGTGGAAACAGGTGTTGCAGAGGTGTCTTGCTACAATTTTTAAGTTGAGCATCATTGGAACACAAAACAATTCAGTGTTTAAGAAATATAGGAGGTAATCATCTCACTAAAAGTAGTTTTAATTAATGAAAATCTGGGACTCTCCGTGAATCTTGCATGATTTCTTAATTGTAAATGAGGAGTTAGAAAGTGTCTGATGCAGATAGGTAAGTTCACATTTCTGAAATATTTATTTATATTTGTACCCAGAACATTTCAGTATAGTCAAAAGAACCCAAAACGTGAAGAATCTAAAAGAAACACTGTTCCAAGAGGAAGATCAAGGTGGCAGAGGAAGACCACCTCAAGAGAAATGAATGCATGCAGAGGAAAGAGACTACGGGGAGGAAAGTAAGAAGAAGGGTACATTTAGCATGAAACCTGTGACATCTGACCTTTCATCAAGATCATAGCCCAGCTCATAGCTGCATATTTAATTGGATCACTTAACATCAGTGCAGACACATCAGTAGGGTGTCTTGGAATGGCCTTGTTTTTTTCTCACATCCAAGTCAGGAAGTTGATAGCCCAAAGAGATGACATAACAGCAGAAATTTAGATTCCATGTGAGTATTCTCTACTTATAACAAAATAATTAGGCCATGTACCAATCCTTTTTCATCTGCCTTTATCAGTGTTGCCTCAAAGAGAAAGCAATGAATGCCGTCTCCAAAGTTAGCTTGAGAACCTCCACTTTCTTAGAGGTCCTCTTATGATAAATAGAAGGCGGGCTTTCAGGTCCAAAGTGGTGTCATCAAAGTACGGCCCTTCCAGCTGAACAGCTGAGTGACAGCAAATTCCTTTACCATCTTAGCCAGAACATATTCATCTGCAAAGTGGGATAATACCTTCTGTAAGAGTAAATGAGGAAAAATACGTCTAGTTGCTGTGTGGCTGAGTAGAAGCCTCCCAAAAGGGAGTAAAATTATGGATTTTATTTCTCTCCAGAACCTGACCTGAAGCCTTACTGACTCAGAAACTACCAGTGAATCAGTGTGGCTGGATTTAGTATTTCAAACTCAAAAAAATATTCAGAAGAGATGAATATGTGGAACTGAATATCTGTGCTTTTATATATACTGTGATATATAATTGCCTAGAAAATTAAAGACTTTTCCTAATAATGGCAAACTTATTTTAAGAAACAAAATTATGACCAGAAGGGGGTTTGGTGGATTAGAAATTAGGGGCAGGAGGAGGATATGTTATGTGTTCCTGTTCTTATGTTTCATGACAGCTGGGTAAGAAAACCCAGTTCAGCTGCTTCTGCAAAAAAATTGCCTTGAAATAGAACTAAAATATTTGCATTGCATTGTCCAAGGCCCTATCTTTGAATATGTACTGTGTACCTTGATATCCTTGGTTATTTGTTATTTGCTGACTTCCTAAGCAACTATCCTCTGATTAACAGTTTTTATTTAATAAAGGATGATGCTAGGTGTTAATTTAAAAAGTGAAATTTGAAATATAGCAGGCCTATTCCACTCTGGCTCTGCTAACTACAAGTTTATCACATTGAAAAAATAACAATTGGTATTTGAGTTTCTTATATGTAAAATGTTTTTAATAACAATTCCTGATTCACTGGTTTGTTTTTTTGGAATAAGTAAAATAGTATGGTTCTCTATTTTGGTTCTGTTGTTGTTCCCACTTTATAGATTAGTAAACTCAGTTTTATAGAAGTTAAATGACATAGCCGATACTAAAACACTGCTAAGTACATGACTCAGGAATCAAACACAAATGTAGTGACCTGACAACTCACCTGCTTAACCACAATTCCATACGGCAAGCTGGCAGGCTACCGTATCCAACCTTTTAAAATGGAGAATGAGCTTGATGTCATAAACTCTTCTGAAATCTGCTCGCCACACATAATAAGGAATATGGTGAAGAAAATCTCCCCTATTTGGCGTCTTCCTTAATGCTAGACACCCACTTTTTTTCTGTTGGTTCCTTGGATTTTCATGCTAAACTCCCTTGTTTTAACTACTTTTGTTCTGCTAACATTTTGTGGCCATTATTAGGAAAACCTCCTTCCTATTTATAAGAGGAAACCATGTTATTTTTATGTTCATGTTAGATGTAAATAAACTCCATTTTGCTTAGATTAATGCTAACATGAGTGTCTTCAACTTTCCCCCAGATCCCTCCCACTTTCCTTCCCCTCAAATTCTCCCTGATCGTCTCTGCTCTCTAGCCCTCTAGGGTGTTCCTTAAGAGGTCCCAATGGTATGCGTAAAAAGCGTGTGTATGACAGGTAGTAACTGCCAAAAACCTATGTATGCAATTGCAATTCACGTAAACCAATCCACCTGCAATCTGATTCAGCTTGCCTGCCATTCTTCCTAGCCCTAGGTGTAATTTCTGTGGCTGGCTTATGTATTAGTCTGTTTTGTGTTGCTATAAAGGATTATCTGGCCGGGCGCGGTGGGGTGGCATCAAGCCTGTAATCCCAGCCTTTGGTGAGGCCGAGGATGGGCGGGATACGAGGTCAAGAGTACTCGAGGTCCATCTGGCTAACACGGTGAAACCCCGTCTCTACTAAAAAAATACAAAAACTAGCCGGGCGAGGTGGCGGGCGCCTGTAGTCCCAGCTACTCGGAGGCTTGAGGCAGCGCAGAATGGCGCGTAAACCGGGAGGCGGACTTTCAGTGAGCTGAGATTCTGGCCACTGCACTCCAGCCCGGCCGACAGAGCAAGACTCCGGTCTCAAAAAAAAAAAACAAAAAAAACAAAAAAAAGGGAGTCTACATCATGGTTGAAGGGGAATTGACATCACAAGGCCAGAGGAAGGAAAGCAGACGAGAGGAAGAAAAGCGGGGGGGGGGGGGGGAACTGCCTAGAAGACTCTTTTTTACAAATCAGATCTCATGGGAACTAATAGAGCGAGAAGTCACTCATTATTACCAGGAGGACAGCACCAAGATATTCATCAGAGATCTGCCCCCATGACCCAAACACCTTCTACCAGGCCCCACTTCCAACACTGGGAATCAAATTTCTACACGAGATTTGGAAGGAATAGATAGCCAAACTGTATCAGCTTGTTTCCTTTTTTGCCTTGGTATCGCCCCAAAAACTATGTAAAATTCAACACCTCATTGACTTTCTCCTTTCCCCAGAAATTCCTCTTTTTCTCATATTTTGTTGAAGCTGCAAAGCTTTTTCTTATTATCAAACATACATTTTATTCATTTATCTATCAATTTCTGATAACCAATTATGCAAGGTCACCAGAGGACGAAAAGATTAAAACATTGGTAACTTTAGTTACCATTGCTTCCTTTTCTTTTGCAGCTTTGAAATCTAATTAAATGGAAGCTATCAACTTTCCAAGCTTTATCTTTTCTTACTCACATTTGTCTTACGTTTTTTGTTTGTTTGTTTGTTTTTAATTTGTATTGTTACCCAAGTTCAGTACTCTATTTTTTTTACTTTATGGATATTTCAGTAGCTTCCACTTAGTTTCCATAATAAAAATGAACTTCTGGCATTTATGACCACAGATAGAAAGACAGAAAGAGAAAGAGTATCTTATATCATATGAACTCATTTTTTCTGTTCTTAAAAACACCCAGTAGTTATCATCAATTATAGAATAAAATTGAAATTCTGTTGTAATGCTATTAATTCCAAACACTCCACCTATCTAACATTATGTTTTACTACTTTGTAAATTATTAGCTTTTAACTCTCTTCATTCTTAGGTTTTCTCGAACCAACAATGCCCTTTCTTATTCTAAAACCATCCATTAAAATCCTTTAATTTTTTCTACCTTAAGTAGTTCTGCTAAAGCTGTACCATGTATAGAAGGAATCTGCTTCCCTGTCTCACTCTCTGAACTCCAATTCTTCTTTCTGGAATCACCTTCAAAATAAATTACGCACATGCAAGCTGTTGTCTCCAGCTGTCATTTTAGGAAAATCAAATCTAATACTATAACAAACAAATCTAACACTGATTCAGTATTATTATTTAATATCCTATTTATGTTCAGATTCATTTAATTGTCCAAAATGTTTTCTCCTCAATCCAGAATTCAATTAAAAATCACACATTCTATTTGGTTGTATTTTAAGTTAAAACACCTCTCCTCCATCTTTTTTCTTTTTTCTTGTGGCTTTGACAATTTGAAATAGTTTAGGCCAGTTTGTTTGTAGAGTGCCTCACAATCCAGATTTGTCTGATTTTTTTTTCCCTGTGGTTACTTTCAGGTTAAATATTATGTCAAGTGATATATAATTCCCATTGAGTAGTGAGTGTCAGAAAACATTTTTCCAGTTTCTGAAGACTCAGTTCTACCTGACCTCTGTATTATAAAGCACTTTTTTCCTTCTCATTCTACAAAGTTACCATACTGTTTGTGAACTGTGAAATTTTATAGCATGTGTTCTGTTTCACACAAACAGCTTTCCATGTATATCTGAGCACTCCACCATAATTGATAAGCCTGGAGAAATTCATGATTATATTTTGGTAACCTTTGCTGTCTCTCAAGTGACTTTCAAAATGTTCATGGTTTTCAACTGAGTTAATGAAAATATAAATAACCTCAATATTAGTTTTAGGTGAAAACTTGAGTTGTTAAAACTAAACTTTAGTTGTTAAAAAAATTCAACTCCTTTTCCTAGAATATTGATTGGCATGATGATAATGATTTTTTCACTTAATAATCTCTAAGAATAAATAAATTAGCTTCAGCATAGGTAGGGTCATCTAATCACAGGATACTTAATAAAATCTGCTTATCCATACCCTCATACACAAATGCATGTATGCCCACAGATACATATTTGTATATGTATTTCTTTTGCTTGTTTGTTTGTTTAATTATACTTTAAGTTCTGGAATACATGTGCAGAACACGCAGGTTTGTTTCATAGGTATACATGTGCCATGGTGGCTTGTTGTACCCATCAATCCATCATCTACATTAGGTGTTTCTCCTAATGCTATCCCTCCTCTAGCCCTCCACCCCCATATGCGCCCTGGTGTGTGATGTTCCCCTCCCTGTGTCCGTGTGTTCTCATTTTTCAGCTCCCACTTATAAGTGAGAACATGCGGTGTTTGGTTTTTCTTTTCCTGTGTTAGTTTGCTGAGAATGATGGTTTCCAGCTTCATTCATGTCCCTGCAAAGGGACATGAATTCTTTCTTATGGTGTCATTGTATTCCATGGTGTATATGTGCCACATTTCTCTTTATCCAGTCTATCATTGATGGGCATTTGGGTTGGTTCGAAGTCTTTGCTGTATATGTTTTCTATGAGTTTTCATGTTTTCTGGGGAAAAAAGTAGTCTTTTTTTTAAATGATGAAAAATGGTCTGTTATTTTAGTAATTGGGCACTAAATTTTTTTTGACATTTTCATCTTTAGAAATTTAGCCTATTCACAATCAGTGATTTGTTAAATTTGGAAACTGTTCATTTTCTTGGTAAATTTGTCCCCTTCAGAATGCACATACAATGCAAGCTATTGCAACATGATTTTTTAAACACATCTTACAGAGAATTGAACTTGAAATCCATGTGGTGAAGAAAATAAATTTACTCTTTATCCTAGTTTTTGCAATGACAGGGTATCTTATTGATCTCCCACTCTTTGCTCACCTGCACAGCCATTATGTGCTAACCAAATATTACCTGAATTGGCTATAGTTTTTTTGCGTATTTTTTCCAGGTCTATAATAGCACCACAAAACCTGCTACTCAAAATGTCTCTACAAGGGGTTATCTATTTCAAGTTGTAAAGGAGATTGAATAGATGGAAAAAAGAGAAACTTCTCTTAACAGAAGTATCACTTTCTATTATAATATCACCCTGTCAAACATTTTATCCTGTGGCTACTTGAACTTTGAAAGGAATGCCATACTTCCATCTTTCCAAAACTCTAACCACTCTAGTCCTTTGGATAACAATCTAGCAAAACAGATTTTCATGTTTGTTGTTAATCTATAATATTAGCCATGTTAATGTTACATTCTTTCAGTCTAGCCCAACAGAATTACAGAAACACCAGACCTGTCAGCCCTTGCAGATTATCTATAACCAATATCTAAATTCTGTATCACTCCTTAATTGTATTTTCCTGTTTCTGTTTCAGCTAGCTTTCATCTGATTTCTGGCTTTTTCTTCCAAATGCCATTTACAGTATGGGCTTTTGACTTTTTAATTTATTATCTGCATCTATCCCCTCATGTCTTCACTCTTGTTTCCTCATCAAAGACTCAGGCTTCATCTATCTGATTATCAGTAAATGGACCTTCACACTAGGGAATCCATTAGATCAATCAGTGTTTCTTTTTTTTTCTTCTCATCTGCCTTGGCGTCAGTGAAAATTATACCTTATATTAGTATACCTTAAGAATACCTCTATTTACAACACATTGTATACCTACAATCTTTTCAAGTACTGTGCAATATTCCCAGGATACAGGATATAGAAATAATGAAGAATTAGTTCATTAAAGTCAGATAATCTATTGGTCTCCACTTGTTTTAGAAACAACTCTCTGAGCTATGTAAGACTTGGATTTCTTCATCACTGCGTAGCCTGATAAAAAGTTTAAGCAACTGGTTCAAGATCACGTGTCCAATAATTTGCTGCTCAGGACAGCCAGAGACCAGATCCTAGAGTCTACCACCCAAACCAGACAACAAGAAGTCAAGGAACATATTTCTATCACACAATGATTATCAGCATAGATTGACTAGTTGTGTCATATTTCAGTTCATTTTTGTCTGGTTCCTGGAATCTGTAAATATCAAAATGCACAATTAGTTATATGACGATGTTAGAACTTTGGTGCAAATGGTTAGATTTATTCTAAATGGTACACATTTCTGTTATATGGCTGTAACCCTGTTGAATGAAAACTGAGTATTAGTTGGGAAGCATTTGTATATTCCCTTCAAGAATATTTCTTTTTAAAAGTAAATCATAAATCTATTTGCAGATACTTTGAAAATGTTGCAAGTAAAATATGAGTTTACCATGAAAATGTTGTAATTACTTCCTAGATTTTTTTTAGGAAAATATTTTGGAAATTTTTTTAGGAAATATTTTAGGAAAATTTTAGGAAAATATTTGTTATATAAGTACCTAAGTATGCCTGTGAATGGCAGATGATCTTTTTACTTTAAAGGCAGCGATGTCTCACTTTGGTCGTTTATACACTCCTTCATTCATGCATCATTGCATTCTGTATTTCTTTATCATTTTATTTTTTTGAGTACTTACTATTACCAGGCTCTCATCTTACTTAAAACTTATGGCATCAGTAGATAGTTTTAAGAACATTTGTCCTTCATGTAGTGCTTTCCACATTTGAGAGGGAAACAGAAGTTTTGTTATTGTCATTGTTTTTAATCTGAACTTACATTTTCCCCTTGGCCCTTTCCCTCACAACTTAGAGGGCTGAAAGTAGGAAGCAGCAAATTTGAACCTTAGGAAACAGAGAAATTAATGCTAAAGAGATTTGAATTACATTTCAATCTCGTCTATTGGGAAACTATTAATATTTTCAGTCATTACCATGTCTTTCTCAAATCTCTAGAGATTTACCTACTGAGTATTGTGCCTTTTCAGAGGGACAATAAGTTTTATTCTGCAGTTAATGGTAACATTGGGCAAGGTGAAGTGTTGACAGAAACAAGAAATAACAAAACATAAAAACAAGGCAATTGTGTTAGGTTGAAAATGGCTTCCCCAAAAGATATCCATGTCCTAGTGCCTGGAACCTGTGAATGCTATCAGAGTCTTTGTAAGTGTAATTAAGTTAAAGAACTTTAAGTGAAGAGATTATCCTGCATTACAGGGTGAGCCTTAACTTTAATCACAAATATTGTTATAAAAATGAGGCAGAAGAATATTTGATATATGTACAGAGGAGACAGAGTAGACAGGGAATTGAAAGTGCTAACCTTGAAGATGAGGGTGAAGCAACCACAACCAAAGAAATGTCAGCAGCCACCAGAACCCGAAAGAGGCAAGAAATGAATTTTCCCCAAGAGGCTCCAGGTAGAGTGTGCAGCCTGGGCCCTGCCACACCTTGATATTGGCCCAGTGATGTTAATTTCATACTTCTGGCATCCAGAACTGCCAGAGAACAATGTGCGTTATTTTCAAACACAAGGTTGTGGTATTTTGTTAGAGCAGCCTCAGAATATTAATACAGTAATATGACCTAACCTGTGTTAGATAAATTTCCTTTTAATAAGAACACTGAGAAAACACAGTGAGTTCATTGGTGATTGGCTAGAGGTGTGTGACTCTGATAGTTGACAAATTTGTAAGCATTCTTTTCTTTAACTTTAAAATGGTGGTGATGTAGTACCTTTTCCTACTTTCAGCCATGAGGGAGAACTAGCTTTACATTCTCACCTTAGAAACTAGAAAACTTCAAATATACATATTTTACAATATAATGTATTAATAGAAAACTTGAAGTATAGTAAAGCCAACACATTAGTAGACAATTCTCATTGAAAAGATAATTTATTACATTTTCCAAGAGTAGGGGGTTTGCCTCACTATTTTTTTTTAATTGTACTTTAAATTCTGGGATACATGTGCAGAACGTGCAGGTTTGTTACATAGGTATACATGTGCCATGGTGGTTTGCTGCACCGATCAACCCATCATCTAGGTTTTAAGCCCCACATGCATTAGGTATTTATCCTAATGCTTTCCCTCACTTTGCCCCCCAATGCCCGGCAGTCTCCTGTGTGTGATGTTCCCCTCCCTATGTCCATGTTTTCTCATTGTTCAACTCCCACTTGTAAGTGAGAACATGTGGTGTTTGGTTTTCTCTTCCTGTGTTAGTTTGCTGAGAATGATGGCTTCCAGCTTCAAAAAGCGGGGGTTACAATCCTAGTCTCTGATAAAACAGACTTTAAACCAACAAAGATCAAAAAAAGACAAAGAGGGTGTTACATAATGATAAAGGGATCAATGCAACAAGAAGAGCTAACTATCCTAAATATATATGCACCCAATACAGGAGCACCCAGATTCATAAAACAAGTTCTTAGAGACCTACAAAGAGACTTAGACTCCACACAATAATAGTGGGAGACTTTAGCACTCCACTGTCAATATTAGACGGATTAATGAGACAGAAAATTTACAAGGATATTCAGGACTTGAACTCAGCTCTGGACCAAGCAGACCTGATAGATATATACAGAACTCTCCACCCCAAATCAACAGAATATACATTCTTCTCAGCACCACATAGCACTTATTCTAAAATTGACTACATAATTGGAAGTAAAACACTCCTCAGCAAATGCAAAAGAACAGAAATCATAACAGTATCTCAGACCACAGTGCAATCAAATTAGAACTCAGGATTAAGAAACTCAAAGCTGAACAACTACATGGAAATTGAACAACCTGCTCCTGAAAGATGACTGGGTAAATAATGAAATTAAGTGCTTCACTATTATAGAAGGAGGCACATTGGGAAGCAGTGGGGTGCACTCAGGGGCAGAGGGAGAGGGAGGAACTGCAGGCAAGGGCCTTTTTGTGGTTTCTGTAGGAAGGCATGAGCCAGGTGAGGTAAGCAGGCTTAGGATTAGCCATTTTGAATAACTACAATGGTCTTTCAGGCACAGGGACTGTCACTAGTTTTCTGGTACCTGGCCCTGGGTGACTAGGGCAGGTAGATAATATCAGAGAGTGAAACCTGGACCTAGAAGGTAGTCAGAGTGTGGTCTATGGATTGGTTAGTTTGCATTTGAGAAGCCTGTCCCCTAGTAAGAGAATTTTCTCAAGAGGGTAAGGAGTGACAAGGGTTGCAGGAGGTCAAGGCAGGGTGACTCAGGCATACTATCAGGTTGTCGATAACAAGGCATGCCCAGCATATGCATGTAGGGCAAATGTTAAAGCATCAGATTTACAGAAACTAGAAACATAGTTAATATAACATGGAACAAAGATTTTTAGACACTGTATAACACATGGCATTGAACAATGATCACTCAGAGAAGGGAAACAAAAAAGATAAGCCCTACAGTTGCCCCAGCTTAAGTCCAAAGGGGAGGTTATAGGTCAAAGGACAGCGATGATAAACCTGATCTAAGTTAAGAGCCTTCATTGAGTTGAGGATGCAGAGATGAGTGCTGTGGGAAGGCAAAATATGGACTAGGAGGGCCCTGACCAGAATGAAAGCTCGTGAGACCCATGAGAAGGGAGCCGAGGAGGTTTTGGCTGAGTATTCATCTTCATATGCTTGTGAGTAAACCCTGAGCTATACTCAAGTAGGTTTTTACGCTACCTACCAAGTGGCACAATAATGTCTGAGGGAAAACTGTTTTGTGTTCAGATATATCTTATGAAGCCTAGAGAAACCATTAAAATTGACAAAATGGTTAATAGCTAAAAAGCCACTAGCAGAGATAAAACAGAATTTAAAAGATTCCGTTTGCATTGATCCAAAGAAGGAAGAGAAAGAGTCTCTTAATTTTCTTTCTTTTGGAAAGGAAAAAAAAGAAAGAGAACAAGTTTAAAAAAAATTGTAGTGAAATTTCTTCTGGTAGGTTTCCAAGTTATTATGACTTGTATTACCAGGGTAACAATGAAAATGAGTGCCTCTTTAAGTCAAGCTACTTTACAGCGAACTATGGTCCTTAATCACTGTCATAATCCAAAGGAAGACTCTGACCAATTAGACTCTAATACTGTTGAACTGTTTATATTGTCTGAACCTTAACTTGGCTAATTTGGTTTGATTCGTTTCATAAGAACTTTTATTAAGGAGCGCACCTTGGCATTTTGATGGTATCTTCTTGATAGTCACAATAATAGTGCCCTTGGCACACTGTATCCTCTCAAGTCTTAAAATGTTTTGTAAGCAGCTATACAATGAGAGTTGAATGGTGTCACTCCAACTGGATCAGCGGGAACATAAAGAATCGTTTTGCTGGTACAAAGCTGCGACTTGTGAATTCCATATAAATACCAAAGAAGACTTGTAAGAGTCCATAACGAAACTAAAGACGACTTGTGAATTCCACACCGAGACCAAGTAAATCTTCATGATGGTGACAGAGAGCAGTGTCAATGCCTAAAGTTTTGGTCAATCTCTCTAAATTGAGGGGCTGACCGAAAGGGGGAATTGTTTAAGCGGACTAAATATGGCCTGAGACGGACTCCGTACTTCTATATTTGAGTCCTTGTGGATGAGCTGTAACCTAGCTTAGTAGGCAGACAAAATTGGAAACCTAATTAGTAGTACGCATCTGTAATAACAGCTGAGTGTTGGCCAATCCGAGTGGCCATACTCCAACCACTCATAGACTGCTGAGTGTACAAACTGCGTTCAAATAAGGCAAATAATAAATTAAATTTCTACTTATACCTTTTTCACAAATAAAATACGTGATTCACATGGTTTTATTGATAAATTCTACTATACATGTAAGCAATGAATAATACCAATTCTACACAAACTCTTCCAGAAAATGGAAGAGGAAAAAACAGTTCTCCACTCCTTTTATGACACCAGCATCACGCTGATGTCTAAATTGGGCAAAGCCAGTTCAAAAGAACTTCAGATGAATATCTCGGATGAATATAAAACAAAAATTATTTAATAAGATATAAGCAAACCAAATCTAACAATGCATAAAGATAAATCATGACCAAGTGAATTCTATCCTAGGAAGAAAAGTTGGTTAATATTCAAAATTAATGTAATTCACCACATTCATATACTAAAATATGATTATCTCAATAAATTCAAGAAAGATTTGACAAAGTTCAACATAAGAATAGAAGCATTCTTCACAAGGTATTAAAGGTTTCCATAAAAAATCAAAAGCTAATGTCATCTTAATGGTGGAAGGCTTCATTGTTTCCTTCTGTGATCACAAACATGGTTGTTGTCCCTTTATATAAATTCTATTTAACATTGCATTGGATTTCTTAGAAAGCACAAAATTGAAAAAAAGATAGAAACTGTAAAGATTGAAAATGAAGCATAAAACTTTTATTTACAAATAATGTGTTTATGTCAAAATTCTAAGTAATCTAAAATTGTAATAGAATTTATAATTTAGCAAGGCTGCATAGAAAGTTTTGAAAAAAGTGAATTCTATTTCATTATACTAGCAATGAACAAATAGAAATTAAAATTGAAACAATCCCATTTATAATGACTTGAGATTTATTAAATATTAAAGGAAAGTTTACCAAAAACTGTGCAAGACTTGTACACTGAACACTACAAAATGTTAGGGTAAAAATTAAAATACACATGAATGAATCAGAAGATTCATGATAAGAAGTTTCAACATCTTAAGATGCCTATTATTCCCAAATTAAGCTATAGATTCAACTGAATCACACTCAATATCTCAGCAGGATGTTGAGATAGAGACAATATTCTTGTCAAAAAGACACACCCTGAAGTTGCCCGAGCTTAAGCCCAAAAGAGAGTTTATAAATTAAAGCTTATTAACAGACTGATTCTCATATTTCAGGATTTTCGCTATCTGATACCATGTCATACATAAAGTTAGTATAGGTAGTGTGCTATTTGCACTAATAGAGACATGCAGATGATGTAACAGGACAGAGGGTGCAAAAACAGACCCACACATTTATAGTTAATTGACTTTCAACAAAGACACAGAGGCAATTTAATGGGAAAGAGTAATTGTTTCAGCAATGGTGCTGTAACATTTGGATCTTTATATGCAGAAGTGAACCTCACCCTTTACTTCTTTCATATAAAAATTATCTCAAAATCGATCATAAACCTAATTGTTATTTTGAAAACTATAAAACTTCAAAAAATAAAATATAGGAGAAAATACAAGTGACCTTGTATTTATTTAACTATTATAAACAAAGCTGCCTATTATTCCCAAATTAAGCTATAGATTCAACTGAATCACACTCAATATCTCAGCAGGATGTTGAGATAGAGACAATATTCTTGTCAAAAAGACAAGGGAAAATACTTTAAAATGAGAAAAAGAAAGCATGAAGAATACAAAATAATATATTAAACATCATTAAAAATTTAGTTCTTCAGAAATCATTGTTAGGAAAATGTAAATGCAAACTATGGAAGGAAGAAATCTGATAAAGAATGTGTATCCAGAAACTGTAAGAACTCTTACAAGTTAATAATAGCAAAACATCTGATTTTTTTAATGGCAAAGACTTAGAGACATTTTACCAAAGGATATATCAAATAGCAAATAAACCAATTAAAAATGGAAAAGTATATTTGTTATTTGTGAAATGCAAACAAAGACCAAAATAAGATAGTAATATATATCCAATAGATACCTAAAATTAAAGACTAATGGAGTTTTGGCAAAATTGAAGAATAAGTGAACATTTGCTCCAAACATTGCTGATGGTAATGAAAAACTGCAACAAGTTTGGAATACAATTTTTTTTATTATAAAGCTAAATATTCACCTAACTATAACCAGCAATTTCACACCTAGGTAATTACCCAGGAGAAGTAAAAATCTATGAAGATTTGTATTCAAATATTCATAGCAGCTTTGTTTATAATAGTTAAAGCCTGGATAAAATGTAAATTTGTATCAACTGGTAAATGCATAAAAATATTGTGGTATATCTATACAAAGGAATTCTACTGAGTGATAAAAAACAAGGAACTAGTGATGTGTGCAACTATATGGATAAATCTCAAGGGTATTATACTAAGATGAAGAAGCTGGGCACAAATACTGTATACCATATGAATCCATTTCTATGAAATTCTAAAAAGGGTGAAACTATAATGATATAAAGAATAGTAGTATTTGTCAGCCCAGGGGATGGTGAGAGGAACTGACTACAAAGAGATAGCATGAAACATTTTGAAATGATGGAAATAATCTCTGTATCTTGGTTTTTGTGGTGGTTATACCACTATATACATTTATCAAAACTCTTCTAATTCGATACTTTAAATTGGTGAAATTTGCTATATATATATCACCACAATAAAGTAAATTAAAACAAAATGCCTGCTATAACTCAATAAGATGATACCAGAGAAAAATGGACTATGTATATGAAATGTAAAGTATCTTTTTTACATGGGCTTGCTTTGTTAGACAAAGACATAGCTGAGATTCAAAGAGACCCTGTTCCCTGATGCCTGTTACAAAGCACTTTGCTCTTACTCTTGTGGAAAGGAGTATGATTCAGTCAAATATTCTCCACTGTAAGAGACTGCTTTCCAGGAGAAAGAAATCAATGTTCAATGTAAGCAACACAAATGCTTCAGACATTTGTTGATTTGAGGTTACTTGGCCAAATATTAATCTTCATTTTCATTAAAGATTTGATGTTTGGCATTGGCATTGCCAATAAATTTAATGGATTAAATTATGTGGAAGAAATCACAAATTATTGATCGTCATTCCAAGGTTGAGATGGAAATTACTTATATTGAGATCTGAAAGACTGTACCAAAGTCATTGACTTTAGAGGGAGTTGCATGAGCATAGAAAACATAATCCTATTAAATGTGCAAACAATTTACCTTAGGGAATGAGAAAACTGCAGTCCAAACTTGTATTTTCAGGAGAGTGCATAAGATTTAACAAGTATATTTTCCTAATGTAACTAAAGTAACACAACATAAAATAAGATGTGACAAAATATATTGGGATATAATTACACAGAGAACCCCTTGAAACTTTAAGCATTTGCGTTTTATTTCAGACCCCTTTATCTCCTGAATTGAATCCTATTAGAAATTCCAGAAGATAAACCAATTAACTTCCTGTGGAGAAAAAAAAAAAAAAAAAAGAAAAGAAAAAAGAAATTGAAACTCCTCATTTGTTATTGCTGAATATAATCTACATTCTGAGCAGCCTCTCTGAGCAAGCACCATTTTATCAAAAGCAATCCTAAGAGGGTATATTGGAAAATGATTTCTCCTCATTTGCACTCATTTCAAAGGTGACTCCATCACCATTGTCTGAACGACAGTTGCCCCTCAGTAACAAATGATCACCGTTAAATGAATCCCAGAGGTTTGAAACTAATGTAGAACAAAGGAGTAAGAACGCAAGTGATGACTCAAGATCTATTTTTCATCACTGCATAATGTTTTGCTTCACTGATCTATCACTAAACAACAGCTGCTGGGCTAGAGGCAGAGTGACAAACACCTCTGTTAGTAACTGGGAATCTGGGCTTGCCTCGGGCCTTGGATAAAGTCATGGACTGAAGAAGAAAAATGGGTGGGGTGTTACTTCGAATCTGCTGCAAAATGGTTGACTGATGCTCTACACATCAGCATGACAGTCTGCAGCAGACCCAAATCCTCCTGGATATTCATTGTTATCACTGCAGATGTAGCTCATCTATTTCAAAGGAAAGAGTCATTTTGGAGGATAGCATATTTAACAAATATTTTCTGCTTTGTCCACAGCAGTGGTGTTGGAGATTGCCTTGTTTTTACTTTTGGTAAGGCATTCAGATCTAGAATCTCTTCACTCCTTTTTGCCTATGCCCTCATACCCTGCCCTGTTTCTGCATTCTAATCTTCTCCTGCACCCTCACTACCATCAAATACCTGCTTACAAAGTAGATTTTGCTTCATCTCTATTATCCTTATTAACAGGAATCTCTGTTTCCATTTCCAGATGTTAGAGAGTGACCTTCACATCAGTTTTCTGTGTGTAATTATTGCAAACAACTAGAATTTTTTTTAAAAAAGACTTTTCAAAGCAAATTCATTAAGAATCATAGGAAAATGAGCACTTTTTTAAAAAAGGCAATAAAACAATATTTTTTGAGAGAGAAAAAAGTGCATGAGAAAGCATGAGAAAAAAAAGAAGCCTATTTTCAGTGTATATTTTCATTATTTGAAATGAATATCTCTAACGCGATAATTTCTCACTTATCGAGTTGCAAATTTTAAGATCGTATTACCAATTCCAAGAAAAGAAACGCATATGTTTATTTAACAGTTTTAGGATATGCCTACTTAAAAAAGAGCTTTTGGTGAGCGAGATGCTGTTAAAAGTTCAGTTATAAAAAAAAAAAAGAATAATTTAAAATTAATATAGTGGAGTCCAATTTCTTTTCCAGGATGATAGAATTGTCCAGCATTAAGTTTAATTACAAGGGATTGTTATGACAGAGAAAATACTTCCATACTTGTTTCTTCTTTTCTTTCTCATAATTATGAAATCTATGATTTTTGCAATGTGAACACAGAAATTTTATAACTATACTATAGATTCATGTATTCTTGATAACAAATACAGTTATCTTACATAAAAAACTCTCTTACTAGAAAGATTAATTTGCTTTATAAATGCAAACCCTCCATCTACCTACTCATCCATCCACTTCTTTTCTTGATTTATTTATGCACCCATCCACTCATCCATCAATCTATCCATTCACCCATCTCCCATCCACCCATTCACACCATACATACATACATACATACATACATTCTTCATTTGTTTAGATAATTAATAAGTCAGGAAGCACTTATACCAGGGACAGAATGAGGCACTAGAGATGTGAAGGTAGGAAGGTGGTGTTCATGCTTCACAATTGAGCTTTAATAGAAAAACTTGCAAATATTGTAACCACTGCACACCAGGTAATTGATTGAAATGGACCTGCTGTGCACTGTAAACATATAATAACCTCAATCATTTTGATGTTATCAAGGACAGATTTCAAGTAGAAGTAGTATTTTGAGTACTGAAAAATTGGAAGAGATTTTCCAATTGTGCAAGAAAGAAAAAGTAATTTTAGGCTGAAAAAAATATTAAAAGTGTGTGTGTGGGTAGACAGGTGGATTTCAGTATATTTAATTATCTAGAAATGGATCAGCATTGCCAAATACTGGTGTTTGAGATGAGGTCCACGAGAAGTAGATGAGGCTGGGTAAATAGCCAGGGAGCAGAACATGAAAAACTCGGTAGGACAGATTTTGAAGCTTTAATACTTTCAGTTGGGAGCCACTGAAGAACTTGGGGTGAAAAAGGGGACATTATCACTCTCCAAATATATATAAAAGCTACTAGTGAAATCTTTTTATAATAGACTTGTGAAATATCTTAAATATAAAAACTAAATTATATGTAGCACATATTGTGTGTACACACATACATATGCACATGCACACACACATACATGCACCCACACATACATGCACCCACATATCACCAGGAGTTAGGCCAATATTCATGTAGAATATATTATTTTCTTGATTTTACTTACTTTTGTCTTAGATTATTTAGATGAGCAATAATTAAGAGTAAATTTTCACATATTCTTCATATGAATAAAACATTTTAATCTAAGCATATTAATCTTAGGTTTGTTTAAACCCATCTGGAAAAGTAAGAAAAAATTAGCACTTGCTTTCAAAATCGCTTATCTTTTTCTCCCCCTTATTCTCAAGCTTTCTGGCTCTTTCCTGTACCCCCAAATACAGTCATATATCACTTGATGAAAATACGTTCTGAAAAATGCATTGTTAGGCATTTTTGTCATTGTACAAACATCACAGAGTGTACTAACACAAACGGAGAGGGTACAGCCTACTGCAAGCCTACTGCACACCTAGGCTATCTGGTATAGTCTATTGCTTCTAGGCTACAAACCTGTACAACATGCTACTGTACTGAATACTGTAAGTAATTATAACACAATGGTATTTGTGTATCTAAACATAGAAAAGATGCAGTAAAAATAGGAAATAAAAGATAAAAAATGATAGACTTGCAGCATAAGGCACTAACTACAAATGGAGCTTGCAGGACTGGAAGTTGCTCCAGGTGAGTCATAATTGAAGACCTAGGACATTTATGGTATGTGACTGTAGACATTATAAACACTGTACACTTTGGCTACACATTTATTTCAAAACATTTTTATTTCTGGGGCCTGGCGCCGTGGCTCACGCCTGTAATCCCAGCAGTTTGGGAGGCTGTGGCAGGTGGATCACCTGAGGTCGGGAGTTCGAGACCAGCCTGACGAACATGGAGAACCTCCGTCTCTACTAAAGACACAAAAAATTAGCCAGGGGTGGGGGCATGCCTGTAATCCCAGCTACTCAGGAGGCTGAGGTAAGAGAATTGCTTGAACCTGGAAGGCAGATGTCGCAGTGAGCCGGGATCATGCCATTGCACTCCAGCCTGGGCAACAAGAGCCAAACTATATATATATATATATATATTTATATATATGTATATGTATAT
>NW_016821003.1:3119623-3164293 GCF_001698545.2 Rhinopithecus bieti
TTACTTTTCAAAGTTTTCTGAAAACTAAGACAACATGAGCCTAGTTCTCCACAGGATCAGGATCATCCATATCACTGTCTTTCACCCCCACATCTTCTCCCACTGGAAGGTCTTCAGGGACAATATCATACATGGAGCTGTCATCTCCTATGATAACTATGTCTTCTTCTGGCATACCTCCTGAAAGACCTGCCTAAGGATGTTTGACAGTTAACATTTTTTTATAAGTAGAAAGAATACACTCTAAAATAATGATAGAATGTACAGTACAGTAAATACATAAATGAGTGACATAGCAATTTATTATAATTACCAAGTATTATGTACTGTACATAACTGCATGTGCTAGACTTTTATATGACTGGCAGTGCAGTAGGTTTGTTTACACCAGCATCACCAGAAACATGTGAACAATGCATTGTGCTATGACAGGCCACAACATCACTAGGCAATAGACATTTTTCAGCTCCATTATACTTTCATGGGACCACCATCATATAAGCAGCCTTTTGCTGCCCAAAATGTCATTGTTTATGGTGTATGAGTGAACATTTGCCTTTCTGTCATTCCGTCTCCATTTTGGTACTCCTCACAGTAGTAGTGACCCATTTAAAATACACAGATAAGTCTGGGGAGCAAGATTTTCTACCATTCAGGCTTTGTACACTTCCAGATAAATGAGATAATACATGCAAAAACATGCAACATAATGCTTCATAGAGTCTAATATAAAGAAATTAATGTATGTAAAGCAGCTCAGACATTTCTTGGGCAGATAACACACGGTGATGGTGATTCATACCTCTGTGTCTAGGACAGTTAAATGCCAGTGTAGAGACAAAGAATGAGAAAAATATCCCACCCGCCCGGAAGGTGCATTCCATCAGCTATTGCATCTACATGTGCTGTTGTGACTTTGTTTTTCTTTCTGTTCAATCGTGTGATTTTAAATGGCCTCAGTATTAGCAACTGTGGTCCAAGGAAAGGAAATATGGTGATTTCAAGGCTAGCTGACACATTGATTCTCATAGATATATAATACACACAACTGTAGGTAGTAGCCTTGTAAATGCAGCCATGCATGTTGGCAGCTGTTTGAGTTCACAGAAATAGCACCAACATACTGCTTGCTTTATTACAGATATCATCTGAACATACCAACACCAAGTTCCAGCATATAGGTCTTAGATTCTCTCCTAGTGAGACTCCAGGAATGACTGAACAAAAAGGAGTCAAATTCAGTCTCTGATCTCATAATCTTTCTCTCTCATGCACACACACAAACACAAATGAGCATGCCAGAATGGGACTCTAATAAGAGCTATTAAAATTTCAGTTACCAAAGTCAGACAAGAGAGTTTAGGGCATGATCCCAGGATCAAGAAACATTATAGATTAAAATAATATGGAGGGTGGAGAAAGAAAGAGAATAGATGCTATGACTTCGGAATCACACAAGCAGTAAGACAGATCCCTTGGGCAAAGGATCCCAGTTCTGCCAATGGACACATGGGTACAGTAACCTTAGTTTTCAAATATGCTAGATGATAAGAAAAAGACTACTGCTGATTGTCCTATTCTGATCAGATTTGACGTAAGAATTGGTTTCCGTATGTATATGTCTGTATGAGAAGGAATGTTTGCTAGCAAACCCAACTGAGGATTTATAATGAAAAAGGTTAGAAAACTATGTAAGAACTAGAATATTGCACAAGGAGAAATATAAAGAAAATCTCAGGTTCTGTTTATGTTTTCTTTGGAATTGTTCAAATTCATATTGCCTAATTAAATTCAAAATTCCAAATGAATTAATCATCAATTGAAATGAAAAAAAAAAACTTGGAAAATTTGATTGAACTAACCAGAAAGTTCAAACAAGAAGGTAAAATCTATGTACATGAAGTCAACGTTCTAGAAGACACACATTCTCGTTCATAATTATCCCCTTTACAAAACACTAACTTTACAGTTTTACTACCAGTTTACAATGTAGACACATGGTAAAGATACTGGCTATAGTCCTAAAGGTAATTTATTTTTGGATTATCTTGAGTTAACTTATTTCTTTAGAATGAATTTTGCACAGCAGCTAGTTAATTAATGAGCCTAAAGACACGGGTGTGAAGCAGTTGGCCTTACAGCAGTCCCTGTTTAATAGAAAATACATTTAGAACATTCAGTGTGCCTGATTAGTCTCCTCAGTCAGAAAATCCTGTTTCAAACCACATGTGGTGAGGTTTAAATAATTTTTTCCTGCCCTTGGGGGTTTGATATTCTTAATGACTAATTGTTTTCTGAGAAAGAAAAGAAAATGTAATGTTTTCCAGTAGGAAGCATAATTTACGTGACAATTACAAATCTAATTTGGAGACCTAAAGTAAAAGTAAGCTTTTCCTTAAATTCATATCGTTAATAATATGATGGGGCCTGGCTATACATATAATGCTGTAGAAAAATATAAAGATGTGCCTCCCAATCTTCGCCCTCCAATATTTGCCATTTCTCTGGGGACATGTGCCCAAGGAAGATGCATTTATACACACTGCAAAATAGAATATGATACATTGTTACTAAATAGGGGAGTATTTATTCAGGGGTGGGGATGGTGGGTGGGAACTATGTCTGGAGGGGTTCTTGGAGAACTCAGAGGACACAGGATACTCTTTTATGAGTGAAATAATAGGCCGGGCGCGGTGGCTCAAGCCTGTAATCCCAGCACTTTGGGAGGCCGAGACGGGCGGATCACGAGGTCAGGAGATCGAGACCATCCTGGCTAACATGGTGAAACCCCGTCTCTACTGAAAAATACAAAAAACTAGCCGGGCGAGGTGGCGGGCACCTATAGTCCCAGCTACTCGGGAGCTTGAGGCAGGAGAATGGCGTCAACCTGGGAGGCGGAGCTTGCAGTGAGCTGAGATCTGGCCACTGCACCCCAGCCAGGGTGACAGAGCAAGACTCCCTCTCAAAAAAAATGAGTGAAATAATAATAATAATGATAATAAATAAGTTCCCCTTTATTATTTTTGTGGAACCAGAACTCCACTTGCTGAAAAATGAATCAATATAATTATTCCAAGATTAAACCATAGCTGCAGATTCTCAAATGTGGGGTGGGAAGGGTGACAGTTTTATTAAAATGGAATACTATTTCCAGAGACTGAGGGAGGAGTGCTGAATGTGCAGGACATGACAGTAGTAGTTTGGTCTAATATGACATCCAAACTATGTGACTGCTTTCTTATGGATTGTCCCTTTAGCAAATTCTATAAAGATGACGTAGTCTTGTCTCTACCTGTTTCTCCAGCTCAGACTCTTTATAAGATCCATCTGTGCAGCAGAAGATCTAAGATGATTTGTAACATCTCAGCCAAAGAATAGTGAAAGAAGATACAGAGATCACTCCAGAAACTTTTAATGGCAAATCCAAAGTTAGACTCCCATTCAAAGCAGCTGAGCATGACCCAGAATAAAGAATGTTCAAAGCAGAAAGGGGAACACTAGGTTTAATCAAATGGATGTTGGGGAGATAAATAGAAAAGTCATGATTGGAAGGCATGCAGGTGTTCAAGGATCTCTCCCACCACACCAGACACTACATCACAATGAAAAGCCTTATTTCAGATCCAAACTGCTGATTGTAGCCTTACCTGTCTGTGCTGCATTAGGAAAGGATACAATTGTGGATGATAACAGGAATTTTAGCTTGGAGATGTAGGAAAATAGAAGCCATTAACATAGATGTCTTAAATACTAGGGGGTTGTAAGTGCTTAAGGTTAGATCACAAGAAAAAAAAACAATAGAGACTAAAATTAAGAGGTCCAAAGACATGATAGTTATGTATACTGTTCTAGGAATCTTACTATTTAAAATACATGATCCATGCACCATCTCTAAGATATTCACTATATTTTTTGTAGATACAGAGAATGAGTTGTATTCCTCGTTTTGATACAGACTAACTTGTGCTACTCAACACAAATGGTAACAACCAAGAAAAATAACAACCAAAATATGAAACATTTAAGACAATAACAGGTTAATCAATCATTTAAATACTATACCCTTTATTCTTTCTCAACATGATAGCCTTGCAGAAGCATAGAAAAAATGAGTAGCGAAAAACTATTATGAAAAGAAAGAGTTTATTCACATTGCTTTAATAATTGTATATTATTAGAATGTTTATATGTTGCTAAAATGACTCTTCGCAATGAGAATTGATGCCTACATTCTAAATAATTACAAGTACTATGAATGTCACCGCCATACATAACTTGAATTATTCCTGATCAACAATGAAAAATCCGTAAGTAGGATCTGTGTCTCAACCATGGGGTAAAATATTTCTGGCTAAAAGGAGTATTTACACAATAAGCTGCTACCTATCCTCTATCATCTTTCCTTTCTTTGCAGTTGTTTTTGCTTTTGTTTACTCCTTGCAATCCAGGTACCCTGATTTCTTTCTCTTCCCCCAGGTTCTGACTTGAGTCCAAACCTCTTGACTAGAATCTCAAATTATTGTTTGATCTTTCCTTGTTAACAAAACTGTGGTCTTTGAAACAATGAGGAGTCTCAGTACCATTTTGCTGTCAAACACCCAAATGAGAGAATTGACCCTACTCAGATCTTTCATGTCTCCTCCTAGACTGATTGAACACAGAGATAGGGACTTGGGAAGAAAGGACTCTGTACCATGTTAATGTCAAATATACTCTTAACATTTGGGAAATCAAATCCAATAGCCTGGATAGTTCTCTAGCCCAGCCCACTGATCACTTCCCTTTAACAGATGCTATGCTTCACGGTAGAGTTTATATGAGTCAATAGGCAGAGATAATTAGGGAAATTTGAGTTACAAATTTCAAGAAACTCAGAAAGAGACAGAATGTATTCTCAAGGAAGATAGAATTCTGTGGGGCGAGATGTCATTCTTGAAGTAAAATGAGAGTAATCTCTAGGAAAATGGGAATTTTCAAGTAAAGGACCGTAATTTTAAGCACACATTTCCAAATAATGAAAATTTATCAAGTCAGATAAATTGCTGGAGTGCCTGTTTCACCTTTTAAAGCTTTGTCTGAAAATAACAGTAGTTCCTTTATAAGTGGGGGTACTCTCTTGTCATAAATCCCAACACAGAGGATGACATTTATTATAAACTGAATGGTCTATAACTTAAAGTCAGAGAGTAAGAGAAAATGGAATGTTTTTCATATTGCTTCTCATCTCATGAACTTAAAAAATACTCTGGCATCTTCTATTTTGGGAAAAGCAAATGCTTTGCTATTTTGAAATTAAAATAGCTATTTCAATTAAAGAAACTCGTCAATACCAAGTTAAGGCTGAAAAAATGTAAACAGTAAATTCAGACCCTAAAATTTCATATTTTTAGGAGAATATAACATAGAGTATTTACAAAATTTATGTACAGTGTGACTTGCTCAGAATCTGAATTTTGTGAAATGTTTTTTCTTTCATGTACAATTACACAGAAAGTGACATTTTAGTGAGGTTGAAAACCTAATGAGGATAATCATACCTACACTTTACTGGGCACTGTGCTAATTTCATTATGTATAATATATCATTTGAATGTAAAACAACTGTATGTGATCTTATTATTTTCTACATTATAAACGAGAGTAGAAAAAGTAGTCAGCACCTACAGACTTCAATGTTACACAACTAAGAGGTAATGTGGTTAAAATATAAACTCAAGATTATAGGCAGATCTTGGAGATATTGTAGCTTTGATTACAGACCACCACAATAAAGCAAATCTTACAATAATGCAACTCATCAATTTTTTTTGGTTTCCCAGTACATATAAAAGTTACGTTTCCTGTTTACTGGGTCTATCGGGTGTGCAATAGCATCACGTTTAAAAAACAAAGTATATACCTTAATGTAAAGATATGTGGTTACTAAAAAAATGTTAATAGTTATCTGAGCCTTCAGCAAGTCATATCTTTTTGCTGGTAGAAGTTAATACCTAAATGTTGATGGCTGCTGACTAATCAGGGTGGTGGTTGCTGAAGGTTGTGGTGGCTGTGGCAATTTCTTAAAATAAGACTGCAATGATGTTTTCCACATTGATCCACTCTTCCTTTCACACAAGATTTATTTGCAGTGTGTGATGCTGTTTGATAGCATGTTACCATGATATAACTTCTTTCAAAATCAAAATCATTGTTTTCAAAGCCCTGCCACTACATGATCAACTAAGTTTATGTAATATTCTAGCTAGTTATCATTTCAACAATGTTCCCAACATCTTCACTAGGAGTAGCTTCCATCTCAAGAAACCACTTTCTCAGCTCATTCATAGGTAGCCATTCCTTATCCATTCATATTGGATTGATTATGAGCTTGCAGCAATTTAGTCATATCTTCAGAGTCCACCTCTGATTCTAGTTCTCTTAATAGTTCCACACATTTGCAGTTACTTCCTCCACTGAAGTCTTGAACCCCTTAAAGTCATCCATGAAGATTGGAATCAACTTTGTCCAAACACCTCTTATTATTGGTATATCAACTTTCTTCCATGATTCAGAAGTGCTCCTAATAGCATTTAGAATAGAGAATCCTTTCCACAAGATTTTCAATTGACTTTGCTCAGATCCATCAGAGGAAGCACTTTCTATGGTGACTATAGCCTTAAGAAATGTCTTTCTTTAATAATGAGACTTGAAAACCGAAATTACTCTAATTCATGAGCTGCAAAATGGAAGTTGTGTTAGCAAATATGAAAACGGCATTAATCTCTTTGTATATCTCCATCAGAGCTCTTGGGTGACCAGGTGCATTATCAACGTGCAATAATATTTTGAAGAAATTTTTTTTCTGAGCAGTAGGTCTCTACAGTGGGCTTCAAATATTCAGCAAACCATCCTGCAGACAGATGTGCTGTCATGCAGGTTTTATTGTTCTATTTATAGAGCACTGGCAGAGTAAATTTAGTATAATTCTTAAGGGCCCTCGAATTTTCAAAATGATAAATGGTCATTGGCTTCAACCTAAAGTCACCAACTGTACTGACTGACATGTAACAGAGAATCAGCCTGTCCTTTCAAACTTTAAAGCCAAGCATTGACTTCTTCCCTCTAGATCTGAAAGAAGATGATGTCTTCTTTCAACGGAAGGCTGTTTTATTTTGATGCAAAGTCTCTTGCTAAATCTCAGCTAGATCTTCTGGAAAACTTGCTGTTGCCTCTATCTCAGCACTTGCTACTTCACCTTGCACTTTTATGCTACGGAGATGACTTGTTTTCTTAAAATGAATGAACCAACCTTTGCTAGCTTCAGACTTTACTTCTGCAGCATCCTCACCTCTCAGCCCTTAGAAAATTACAGGAAATTAGGGCTTGGCTTACTAAACTCAACTTGAGCTAAAATTCACTTCGTAATCTTATTTGTAGGTTAACCTTTGCAGGGAATGTTGTGGCCAGTTTGAGCTTTCATCCAGACCACTCACTTTATCCATATTAGCAATGAGTCTGTTTTGCTTTTCTATAATTTGCGTATTCACTGCAATAGAACTTTTAATTTCCTTTAAGATCTTTTCCTTTGCATACACAACTTGGCTAACTCTTTGGCACAAGAAGCCTAGCTTTCAGCCTATTTCAGCTTTAGGTGCCTTCCTCACCAAGCTAAATCATTTCCAGTTTTTGATTTAAAGTGAGAGACATGTGACACTTCCTTACACTTGAATATGTACAGGCCACTACAAAATTATTAACTGGCCTAATTTTAATCCTGTTTTGTCTCAAGGAATAAGGAGGGCTAAGAAGAGTGAGAGAGAAGGGGTATGACTGGTTAGTGGAGCAGTCGGAACACACAATGTTTATTGATTAACCTTGCCATCTTATGTGGGAGCAGCTCATGGTGCCCCAAAACTAGTACAATAGTAACATCAAAGATCACTAGTCACAGTTCACCAAAACAGATGAAATAATACTGAAAAAGTCTGAAACGTTGCAAGAATTACCAAAATATGGCACAGAGACATGAAGTGAACACTCACTGTTAGAAAAATGTTGCTAATCGACCTGCTTGATGCAGATTGGTTTGTTGCCACCCAACTTCAATTTGTTAAAAACATAATGTCTGTGAAGTGCAATGAAACGAGGTATGCCGGTGTATGATTCCAGGACCTAACCTTCCCGGGTGATGCTGCAATTGTGAAGAATCAGCATGTTGTCATTGCCATAAATGGTTTCCACAATTTTTCCAGTTTTGAACTTAGAGTTATCTACAATTTTGAAAGTGAATACAGAGGATGGTGCTTGTTATGAACTGAATGGGTAAACGAGGTCCTCATGGTGGGCATCTCTCATAATCTTAACTAAGCAAGTTCAGGCCTTTGGAGGAGCTTTATTCTAAGTCAGAAAACCTTTATCTTCAGAGCTCTTTCTCCTCCACAACTTTTCTTTGCTTGTTCTCCTCTAGAAAAGTAACTGAATAAAACTTCAGATTAAGGAAATGTTTATTTAAAATCCATTGTGTTCTATCCTTTAAAAGCAACAACTGCAAACTTAAAGTTGGTTTGTTGAAATGTGAGCCAAAGGGCAATGCATTGGATCTTAATAAAATATGTACAGAGGTCCATGTAATCAAGCACTTATTTGAGTAACAAAAATGCCCCTGCTGGTGAATTCATTGTCAGGAAGTTTGATCACTCAAAGCTGTGTTTTAGTACCCAGGCTACATTCTGAAGAGGAAAATGTTATGATTATTAAATAACAACATGATTATTAATTTCAATCCAGAAATTGTTTTCTACTGCAAGGAAAATACATTCATATCCTCCCCAATACTATTAGGGATTTTGAAGCAAGAGCAGTGTTTTAGGGCATGCAGCATAGATCGTATACATGAAAAATCTCAAGATTTGAGTTCACCAAGCTACTTTATGTGTAGAGATCTGGATAAAGAAATGTTTTTGTGGTCACAGTTCTGCCACTTAAAGGGAGTGGCGTGATGGGGAGTGGCAAAACTAGGTAAACAACAAAATTCTTAAAGGATTGCTTTGACAAATCTGTTCATTTTTGTTTTTGTTTTCAGTTTTGGACATACTTCAAATTATACCGGCTCTTGGAATTCACTAATAGCCTTAGGAGATCATCTAATTTCTTATATCAATTTGTCCTTTAATGACTATGAGTTTGGGTTGAGCATGCAAATATACTCTACCTCAATTTCCCTGACAAAATCATGCTGATAGAAAGCTGAATAATTACTCAGGATTTGATAAGGATTAAATAAAACTTTACAAAGAGAATGCACCTTTTCTTTTCTTTAACTTAACTTCCCTGTCTGAAGCAGTAACTGAATATACAAAATATAAAAACTTTTTTACACGTCATCTCTACTTGAACCTCCCCAAGGTCACAGACAGAAAGGACCATGACAGATTCTATTAATTCAATTTAGGAGATGGGGGAAATGAGGCATGGGGAAGTTTAGCTATCTTTTCTCATTTTTCTACTTTACATAGTTTTATAAGATGCAAATACCAAATAATGCACCTTGCAGTCAAGCACTTAAAAGATTCTGCTCTGCAGAACCCCATTTTGAGGTAATATTAAATGGGCCAAATAAGTTTGGAAAACTCCAGTTTAAATATAATTAAACTCTAATGTGGGGGGTCCTGAAATGAAATGCTAGACTGAATTGCTTTTTATCTTTCTTAGCTAGAGGAGTTAGCAAAGCATCACAGATAGGCAAGAACATAAAATAACCTTGAAATATACTTCCTGTTTTCCTGCTTTTGCAAATAAAAAGTTGAATGGCTTTTCTTTAATATTTAAGCATAAGTTTAGTTGGCTTCTGTTACTTGAGGTTAACATGTCAAAACCTCATTTTTTTTTAGATAACACGATTAAAGCATAACTCTAACCTTACAGAGCTTGGTCATCAGGGAACAAGAAATGTGCATATGTGTCAATATGATGGTGGGGAGGGGATGTTTTGGGTGTGTAAGATACCTGATTCCAAGGTGGAGTGGTGATACCAGGGTTGGCTGGCACCCGAAGTAGTTTGACATGAGAACTCAATGTGCTGGGTGCAAATAACTACACTTTTATCATTCAGCCCTTTGTTCATGAAGCCCCTTTAAGTGATGTTGCCATCTCCCTCTAATTACCACTGAAAGGGCTCCACTATGGTACCCAAAGAAGCACTCAGCTTCTGTCTCCTCCCTTCAGCCAGCTATTCAGAAACAACTTCATAGGTATGGTCAGATCTTCAGCTCTTAGTGGACTGTAATTTATACTGGAGTCTGTCCATTGCCACTTGACCAAGTAGCTCCGTCTGTTCCAACAGAAATACTCAACTGCCCCTGGCTTTCTGAGGTCCCCCTGATCCCACAGTGAGGTTTTCAGCACTCTGCAGTACTGACCCAATGCAACAGACATCCCCATAACATCATAGTCTAGAGGACAACAGACATAAAACTGGCCGTATTGTGCCAGGCCAGCAAATAGACCTTTAGAAGTACTGACGAAAGGAGTGGAAAGAGCTTAAGCCGTGTTGGGGATCAGAAATTGATACCCCCAAATATGGTACTTTGACATGCTGAAATGAAGAAGAAGCCACAAGATCTTTCTGACCTTCTCCCCGACCTCCTGTCTCAATCCCCTGTGTCTCACAAAACACAGGATTAAGTTCTCTGCAGCTCCTTATCCACTTCAAATCCAAACCAGACAAGGAAGAAAATAATTACATCGGGTTCCTTCCCTGAATTTTCATTAATTGAACTCATGTTACAGGAAGAAATATTAAAATCTGTCAACACACCTGGACAGACTTTTGTCACAAATTGTTGTCCACTCTGCTGGCTCAACAGACTTTGTCCCAGGCCCTTGTATGTTCTCCAAGCCCATTGAATTTCCCTAAAAATCATCCACACTTACCCATTCCCTAAGAAGGAGTGTATATAAGCATCTACACCCCTTTGGGATATGGGGCAATCGTTCTGTGATTCTCCCTGTGTAATATTAATAAATGTGTATGCCTTTTCTCCAATTAAGCTGCGTGTATTGAGTTGATTTTTTTAGCAAATCTTCAGGGGTCAAAGGGGAAGTTTTTACCTTGGCCTCTATAGTGGTTAGTTGACAAGTTTTTAAACCTCAGTGGATGATGCTACCAGTCTTTATGAGAATAGGCTACTTACCTTTAACAAATACCGTGACTGCTGTGAGAGTCAGAAATGTACTCATTTTCTTCCCTTTGGGCTCCACTTTCCAAGAAGGCTCTCTTCAGCATCTATAGAGTCTATAGTGTCTCAATATAGTGCCTTCAATCCCACTATAAAGTCTACAGTATCTTCAATCTCATTATAGATTTTATAGTGTGATTGAAATGAGCCACACTGAATTCTTCTCCTTACTGGGAATTAGTAGGCTTTCAAAATCTTAGGCGTATAATGAAAAGGAGGTAATCTGCCATCACTACCAATTTAAGGCTGATGATAATGTATCATTTTCACCCCAAACTATAACCTAAACAAACAAACAAAAAGCCTCCAGTTATAATGTATCTTTAATACAGGGATGTTTTTCAGAGCTTTACATATGCTAACATACATTGCAAATATCCAGATATAAAATGTGCTGTATTTCCAAGTATTCATCATAGAGGCCCTTTTTAAAAAAAGCATTACATGAAACACACTTTGAGAAGTGTTGAATTCATATTTCTTTCTCCATAAACCATTGGTGAGGCTGTGAAGTATTTTTACCCACAGCGATTGTCTGGGCTGCTGCTGTGGTTTAAACAGATCTATTCATTCCCCATCTTTCTTGCTGATATTAAATTACTCAGATTCCTTTCTCCATAGCCTTTTCACTTAGAACTAGATAGAAATAGCTTCCTTTGCTGAACAGTGTACAGACTATCTCACTAAAAACAGCTCATGAGAGAATTGTTTTAGTTAACTTAGGAAACAGCTTTTAAAACCAACAACATGCATTTTAGAGACCCATATTAGTTAACTTCTGTGTCCCTTGGGCATGTTTTATAGGTAGAGAACATGACCTTCTCCCTTCTATATGGAATATTTTTATTAAATAATACGGAACGGTTAGGGAAAAAATACTTTCTTTATTGGATTAGTTGCTGCTATTATTTCTGAATTCTTAGGCAAATATAATTAAGGGATCTTATCAACTTATTCTAGACCAAATGTCTCCTCTTCCTCTTCCTCTTCTTCCTCCTCCTCCTTCTTCTTTCCTTTCTCTCTTCCTCTCTCTCTCTCTCTCTGACACACACACACTTTCTCTCTCTCTCTCTCTGTCTGTCTCTAGGAAAAAATCTTGGCATCTTTCCTAGTGTACTATCATAACACAGAATGCTTCTGTGATCAAATGTGTGGGGATGTTTTACCCTATTCGTGATGTAAGTAACTAGTTCAGCAGTGAGCACCAGATGAGTGTCTAATTCAATTCAATTCTGACAGTATCTACATGGTCATAGCACCAGATCCCACAGGTTGAAAGCTCAGTCCCACAAGACCGTTCCCCACTTCAGATATCAGTTGCAAGTCTGTGCTTCCAGAACTTCTGATTGACTGGCTATAAATTGGGGCTCCATTAATCCCCTTCTAGAGTTTGATTAATTTGGTAAAGAACTCAGAGTAACACTTTACTCATATTTACTCATTTATTACAAAATATATTTTAAAGGATGCAAATGAACATCCATATGAGAAAATACATAAGACGAGGTCTGGAAGGGTTCTGGGCACAGGAACTTCTGTCCCCAGGAGTTGAGGCACACCACCTCCTGGCAGCTGCATGTTTTTGGTAGCCAACAAGGAAGCTCCCTAAACTCAGTCCTTATAGATTTCTATGGAGGCTTCATTATGTAGGCATGATTGATTCAATCATTGGCCATTGGTGGTCCACATAGCTTTCAGACACTGGCTTCTCCCCAAAGGTTAGGGAGATGGAGCTGAAAGTCCCAATCTTCTAGTCCTCCCTTGGTCTTTGTGGTGACCAGCACCCATCTTGAAGGTACTGAGGAAACCCTACCCACCAGTCATATAATTAGCATAAAGAAGACACCTATTCTGGAAATTCTGAGAGTTTTTTCCAAAAAACGAGAATGAAGACCAAATATATATTTCACACAGGTGCAAGGTGGATGCGCGCGCGTGCGCACGCTCACATACACGCACACACACATTTTCCTTCTTCAAAGACATATCTCCCATGTACATGTTTTCATTTAAGAAGCACTTTCTGTAATGGCTCCTATATTCTTTAATATTACAAATGTTTACTTGAAGAGGAGGTGTGTTCGAAATGATTAAGCTAATATTTATTTGTTTATTTTGAAACATTGTCTTACTCTGTTGCCCAAGCTGAAGTGCACCAGTGCAATTACAGCTCACTGTGGCTTCAACCTCCTGGGCTCAAGTGATCCTCCCACTCCAGCCTCCCAAAGAGCTGGGATCACAGGTGCATACCACCATGCCTGGCTAATTTTTTTGTTTGTTTGTTTTAGTAGAAATGGGGTCTGGCTATGTTGCCCAGGCTGGTCTCCAACACTTGGATTCAAGTGATCCTTTCACTTCAGCCTCCTATGCTGGGATTATAGGCATGCACATGGAAAAGTCCTGTTTGATAATTATGCCATTGTATTATTAGAATATCAGAACAAAATATGATACTTATCACATCTCTCTTTTTGCAAAGACTGCCTTTTCAAAATTTTATTTATTTTTTCCTAATTTCTTAGCTGCAACCTTCTTTAGAAAAGGTCTGGGGTCCAATTATTCTCCTCAATTTTCCAATTCTCCTAGTATATATCTTTTGCTCTTTTATCATTATTTCAAAGGTCTGATTTTACTTTTTTGTTTTGTTTTGTTGTGAGTCATTTCAAATTCTTTCTGTAAGTAGACTAGATAAATAGTAAACAACTAAAAATAGGGAAATATATTAATCCAATGGCATGAAACAAATATGGATAAATGCAATACCTTTGCAACTAGAGTACTTATATAATCAAAAAATTACAATTTTTTCAACAGAAGAGTCCATTAAAGGTGACATTTATAAGACAAAGTTTACCACAGTGCTCATTTTGCATAATAATACACATTTTAATTTCATCTTTCTTATTTATTAAAGTAATAATTCTTTAACATATTTTCACAAGACAGTTATGGAAATATTATCAAGTTCAACCATATTCTAAAAACCTTTTAATTTAGGGAAAGCACCCATTGGTCTTGACAATGATTATTCTATCTAACCAGGCACTTAAAAATGACAAGGTCAGAGTCTTGGATGTGGCATTTAAACCCTTTGAATGCCCTAAAACAAATTATTCATTATTCATAAATCCGAAATAAAATAGCAAGGTCAGCAAAGTGCATCCCCCACATTTACAACCTGAGCAAATCATTAAGCTTCTATAATTATCTTTATCTTATCAAAAAGCCACTAACTCACTGCCCAGCCTCAGCCTGGTCATCTAGGTCATTTTGTCCTTTTGCCATTTCTCAGAAAAACTCATCATCAAGAACTATTGACCCAATTTGGGACAGGAAGGAAAAGAAATAGCAAATGGTCAAACATTATTAAGAAAACAAACAGGGTGAGCTCTGGGCAAATTTTTGAAGTCCAGCTTTATTGCTCCTGCTTCATTTTTTTCTTTCCTGCTATTGAAGTCTGTGATATGAAACAAATGTGTGCTGTATTCTTCATGTGAAGTAAGGTCTCAGCTGCATTGACTGTACAATTCTGGTATTTGTGTGGAAAGCTTTTTAGCCAAGGTGGCTGGTGCATGGGTAACCCTAAGTACTTCAGCTTTTGGCAATCATCATTTGCTTTAATGGTCAGTTAAAATGGCTCGTAACTCCGTGACATTTGCTGTGGGAAGTCTGTTTACTAATCAAGATTTCTAAGGCTCTCAGTGTGACAAATGCGTTTTAAGGGTTTCTTCTCATAACATCACACACATGGCTCACCTCTAATGGTTGCTGATCTACTTTCTGACCACTTTTCCCCCAAAAAATATTCCAAAAGCTCTTCCTTTTTTTTTCTAATATGGCATTAACATAAATTGTGGTAGGTAGAACAACTTTTCTAAAGGTTTGGTGTAACAATGGAGATTACAGGATAAAATAAAACCAGGTGAAACCTTGATATTAAATATTAGACATGTCTATTATGAACTCTCTCATCCATTTTCACCTTCATAAATTCCTCTCTACTCTGAATATGTTTTCATGAAATGTGAAAACTAAAATTCCATAATGAATTTGTAATAAAATAATAATTACAAAAATAATTTTACAGTAGCAGGCATTGCTATGAATCCTCAGGAATTACTTTATTTAATATTCCCCAGATACATGTAGAGTCAGTAATACCATTTTCAAGCTATGGGTGAGTAATGAATTGAGGTTTATAAATGTTAATTAAATTGTCCAGGCTCAAATTCATAGTAAGTAGTTATTGGGGACTGTGCCGGGGGTGGTGGAGAATGAACAGACACAAGAGACAAAGACAAACAGAGAACATGGCGGCCGCGCCTGGAGCCTCCGCCTCACTTTATTTATACTCCATAAATCCCACGTCAGCAAAATAACACAATGCAAAACAAACTTTCTGCACCCAGATGTAACCTTCTGCTTAGTTCCTTGTCTCTAAGTTCTTTCTTATTTTGTCTGCCTTCTTGGCGCCTACTAGAGTTCATTAAAAGTTCAACTAGAGATACTGTCCTTGACTACTGAAGTTCATGGAAAGTGCAACTAGCTAGAGATACTGTCCTTGAGCCTTATCTATTCTCAGCATATTATTTTCAATGGCCCCTGCAAGTAGTAGGGTCAGAATCTGAACCAAAATATCTCAGATGTTGAGGCCTTCTTTTTTAAAGAAATGATATTGTGGTTTGCGTAGCACTGTGCTACTTGTTGAGGATGGATAATGGACACTATCATTTTACAGATTTGTTAGAGCACAGAATAAACATAGATGTTTGCACAGTTCAGATCAGATTCTTCCACCCTGAGAAGAAGCAAGTCAGGAAGCTTAGTTTTAGTAGGCATCAGAAGGAAATGATGCCAACTACTTTAGCAGTAAGAACATCATATGCAAAAGTGGTGTTTTTTGTTTTGTTTTGGTCATAGAACTTTTGCTCTATCAGTAGCTTTATGATAAATCCTTCATGGTTATAAAAAGAATGAAGGCCTCAGTGTTAGGAGGTAGAGTCATCCTTGATTCCTTTCTTTCTTACCTTCCTGCTCCTCTAGCTTCAAAATATATCCAGAATTTGACGACTTACCTCCTCTGCTGCCACCACCTGGTCCTGGTCAGGGGTTGGTGGACTCCGATTTGTATCATTTAGCTATCTTTGCCGTCCTCCCATGGTGGCAGTTCCTAAGCTAGTAACAGGACACCTTTGAATGCAGAGTTGAGAAGTGCAACCTAATTGGCGCAAAGGAGCCTTAAGAGGCTTTTCCGGAACACCACTGAAAGCCTGAGAAAAAATGGACATGTTCAAGATTATCTGGTTATTAGTCTGGAATTAGAACTCAGGTGGCCCGAATTCTAAACCAGAGCCCATTTCACAGAGAAATATTTGCGTGTTCAGTCTCACTCTTCACATTGTTCTACTGAAGAAAATCTAACTGTTGACAAGAGAGTGCAACAGCAGAGTGGAGGAGAGAGAGTTATCTTAGAGCCCTAAGGACTTTGCGATGGCCTGAAGACTGTATTGGGGAGTTTTGGTGGCTCTTTCTCTCACTCATACCTTCACGGGTAAAGTGATTTATTAGGTCAGAAAAACAAGTTAAGCTTTCTCTGATGGTAGAGATCAACACCAAATCAATTCTTTCTAGGAAGGAAACCCAAAACATAATTTAATTATGAGGTTGTGATAGGCAGGATTGTGAATAACCGCATGGTATTTGAAGTAGACCAGAACTAATTTCAGTCACTCACTTCACCATTTACTGGAACTAAGACTTCGGGAAATTTAATGCCTCAAAACTATAAAGCCAATGAAATTGGAGTATCTACTCAATATTGTCATAGATAGGACGATATGATCACAGATCTGAGCACATTCCTGTTGCATGGTAAATATTTAGTAAATGCAGGAGCTATTATTATTGGTAAAAACATTGTTTCACAGAACTATTTTAAAAACAATCTATTGGAACTTGAGAAGAAAGCTTTGATGAATATATTCAATTAGAAATACAGAGGAATGAAATTATCAATCTGAACATTTGTTTACCCTACAATATTCTGTCTGACTCTACTTTATCCCTGAACCTTCTATATTGTGTTCCAAATTCCCTTTATTATAGTTTCAGGCCAAGAAGACAAAACCTTAATTTTAATCTAGAAATCACATCTTCCCTTAAAGCTGTGAGGTTCATTATGCAATACTTAGAACCAGGTAGCCTTGGGTGAAGTCTTTCAAACTCTCGTTTTATTTTCTTACAACAGGCTTACTATTATACCTAAATGACATGCTTAAGATTTGGGGGCATTACTAAAATCACAACAATTAGATAAATTTTCCAGGGATATTGTTTCTAACAAAGCCTTTATCCACTTATACAAAACTCATACATATTCAAAGGATTATGTTTCAGAAAGTGCCCCAGCTTAATACTAACTGATATATTCCAAGTAAGGAACATTACAGAAGTTCAGTGTTTGTGGAGTTTATTAAAAGCTCATGTTTTCTTTTCTTTACAATTCACCAATTGGTAAATTAGAAAAAAATTGATATGCACTAGGAACAATATAGGTCTACACTTTCAAATCTTTTATCTAACAAGCTGTTAAAAAGGTTGGCCTAATTACTTTTCTCTATTTAAAAGTGTCCAAGCATGTTGGAGTTTAGTTAAGTGATTCTGATTTTATTATAAGCTCCATAGGAGAAGCACTCCAGGGTGGCCAGCCATGCCAGTTGGGCTATCTGCTTAATTGCCTTGATTGCAGAGCATTTTCTAAGGCAACAACAGCCCAGGCAATGCTAGTATTGTATTTGAAAATTTCAGCGCTGTGGTGTTTTCACACCACATTGGTTAAATGGTACCAATTTTAAAGTAGTAAGGAGAGAGATGCTCTGTGAAATATGCTAACTCTTGCAACAGCTGAGTCTGTGACAGTGTATCTAATGGTGACAAGCATAGGGTTTGGAGTTTGACTGTCAGTTACAAGCTGCACTAGTTAACTAAAATTCTCTGATTTCCTGTATTCTTTCTTCTGGCACATTGACTATTTTGCAAGTAAATTAGAATCTATCTAACTACAAAAGGACAATTATAATTGGCTGGGCAATGGAGCTCCTTCATTTTGGTGTTGTAATGAAACTGATTCTAGAATGACATGATTTCTACATTTACATGCCTTATCTTTCCTGTCAGCATTGCTCACATCTTTTTATATCTTTCTGGTTTGGAAGCAACTTAGAGTAGTGACTGTGTTTTGATTCTGTTAATATTCCTCCAAGTTGTTCAGTAAATACTTAGTTATTTACACCATAGTATAAACAGGCAATTTGATGAGTTTGTAGTGGTATTGTTGCTCTTCTTCCTCCTCTAAGCCTGACATAGCCATAGTGAGACAGAGTGTGTATGTGTGTGTGTGTTTGTGTGTGTGTGTGTGGTGTCTACTAGGTAGGGACATGCAAGAAAATGAGATATTTAAAGGAGCAACACCTCTTTAATCCCTAGTTGACCTTAAGATAATGCTCATTCAATTTATTTCAATTCCACAGACAGAATTAGCACTTTCTGTGTGCAGCATCCTTTCTCCCCTTGTATGCAGTGCCGAGCCCTTGATAAGATACAGTAAATAATTAGTTAATACTTAAATCAGAATCTGAGCATCTTAGAAATGGAATGAGTAGAAGTAATCTTGTTTTGCTTTCCAGAAATGGAATGAGTGGAAGTAATCTGTTTCGCTCCCCTCAATTTACAGATATGGATGTTGGGTTCAGAAATATTGAGATATGACCAAACTGCAGGGCTGTTAGTAGCAGAAATAATCAGCTCTAAATCAGGTCTACAGGGCTTGCATCTACTTCGTACTCTATCTCTATGACTCTAGAAATGCCAATTTCTCTCTCTCTCTCTCTCTCTTTTGGTAGTACATCAATTTCAAAGAGCACAGTAGTTAAAAACATAGCATCTAGTACAGGCTGTGGATTATAGGTGTACCTATTAATTCTAATAATTTTACTTTCCAGAAAAGATCCTTTGCTTTGGGCAGCTACCTCTCCAGCAGTGGCTTCTGTTTTGCCTATCTGCTTCTGATCTGATATGTAGGCAGTGGTTCCCTTAGACTGCAGAAGCAGTTGTAATTCTCAGCTTGGGGCTCTGCCTCTTACTCAGCCTGCAGGTGATTAAGATTCTCACCTGGAGAGCACTCAGCTGAACATCTGCTGTGGTATGTCATAGTTGAGGGGGGTGCATCTCCCACTGTTCTCATTCTAACCTAGTAGCAGGAGATAAAGCAGCATATTTCACATCTACCCGAGATGAATACTTGCAATATTGAGCCATGAGAGTATTACTTTCTTTCCTCCTAATTTTACCCTAGGTTTTATAAATGTAGTTAATCTTTTTGGTGGATTGGTGGAGGTATCCGTTATGTTAAATCAAACATCATGGTATAGTTAAATGAGCTTTTAACTCAGAGAAACCTAGCAGAGTTCAAGTCTTAGTAGGTCACATGCTGGATGGGAAAACAGAAGGAAGTTGTTTAAGCTATTTCCTTACCTATAAAAGGAAACTCAAGTTTCTACCTACCTGAAAGAGCTATTTTGTGTGCCTGATGACATTTCCTCATTCATTCATTTAAGAACTATTTATTGAGTATACCCTGTCAGGAAATTCACTAGGTTGTGGTATGGAGTAGTGAAAATAACTAATGCTTATATAGCACTACAATTATAAAGACTTTTTTCCCCAAAAGATAATATATTAAAAAAAAAAAAAGCTGGCCCTAGTCAAATCAAGAGTTTACAGGCATTTGGATATTTTCTTTCCCGATAAGCAAATGCCTTACAGTTTGACAAATACAATTAAAATTTAAAATTATGGCCCGAAAGCAACTGAATATCTCAAAATGCCTTGTAAACTACAGGCAGTTTTAATGCTGTTAACTCCTTCATCGCCCTCAGAGGCTGTGTCTAATCAGTTTCCCAGTTCTGGAAATGAGTGATGTTGTGCACAATTTCTCATGTTAATCCTATTCTTTCTAGTCCCACTCATGCCATTGCAATTCAGATCCTTTACCCACATATACATTTTTGCAAATCTCTGCAGGCTGACTTCACTGATTCAAGTCTTTCTCTTTTTCAGCACATAAAACATGATGCTCTCTGATTACTCAGTAATAAATATTGAGAGTGTCACTTGACTGCTCAGAAGACTTCTAAGTATATCCTCTATCGATAGATTTAAACATTTTAACATAGCATTCAAGACCCCCAGTATCTTCTTTTACACATGCCAGTACTTGCCTATTTAAGCCTTTTATTTCATCCAATCTCAAGTACTCATCTATTCATTTATTCAAGCATCTGCTAAATCCAAGCAATTAATAAACACCCATGTGTTCTTGTCTCTGCTGCCTAGTAGACTAGACAAGCTGTTTAACTTACCCTAAAGTTAAGTTAAAGTATCATTTAACTAAGGATTGTAATAACCACCACACAAGAAAAGATAACTCTAAAGATTAGATATGCTCATGTACCTAAGGTATAAGTAGAGTTCCACCAATAATGTATACTTCTTATTGTTCTTATTACTTTGAGTATAATATTGTACAGATAACATTTGTTTAAATTTATAACATTTTTGGCAATTCATTTATGATAAATGAGTTAACTTCTAGAGTTTTCAACTAAATAAAACTTAGAAAAAACATCTTGTTTATTGTTCAGTAGCACTAATTTTGATTTTGTTTATTCTTATTTCTGGTGTTCACCTTAAGTCCTACAAGGTAGCACATGGAGCCTAACAGTTGCTTCTGGAGCAGATGGATAGATCTAAATAGGAGCTACAGGATTATAAAATTGCAGAGAAAAAGGGAGCTCAATGTTGGACCAAGAATTGGAATTACAGGGCCAAATAGTCACTGAGAGAAATAATAAGGGTGTTCTGAGTTAAGAACTGAAAGGAATTGTTAGAAAAAACAGGCATTGGAAAGGCAGCAATTGTTTGGAGAAAGGCCCAAGCTACAGATTTCAGATACTCCATTGACAATATTTTGTCTAAACATGTGGGATCCTTTGAAGTTCGAACCTGTCCTTCCTTGAAGGTGCTCAAATATCAGAGGGGACCCCAAAAGAAATGTATTTTATGCACATGTGTGTCCAGGAGAAGGGAGAAGGAGAGAGATTGATTGGAGTAACATTGAATTAAATAGGGAAGGTAGGTTGTGGGAGACATTTTCAGCCCCAACATTTCTTAACACTTCCTTTCTTTTTCCTTTCCTTCCTTTCTACATCCCTCTCTCCCTCCCTTTTGGCTCTCTTCTTCCCTTTTTTCTCCTTCTCTTCCTCCCTCTCACCCTCCTTTCTATCTTCCTTCCTTCCTTCCTTCCTTCCTTCCTTCCTTCCTTCCTTCCTTCCTTCCTTCCTCCCTCCCTCCCTTCCTTCCTCCCTCCCTTCCTTTCTCCCTCCCTCTCTCTCTCCCTCCCTCCCTCCCTTCCTTCCTTCTTCCTTTCTTCCAGCAATACCCTAATTTTATCCAGTGTAAGACCAAGAAAATGACTTGTCGATTAAAGTACTCCTTTCTGAGAAGTCTCACAATTTCTTACCAAGCCTACAGCTCCTTCTCAAAGAAACTGACAAACCAAAAACCTCTATGAATACTAAGTTGCCTATGGATATTGACAATGCATAGTAACCTCATTCATACCATATGACTACTTCCCAGAATGCAGCTGATGAGAACAAAAATAATACCATGATCTAATGGCAGGTTGCTCTCAGCTGGTTAGCAGCCTCTGAGCTTTGCCCAGCAGTGTTAACAGTGATTAACCATTAAGACTCTCATTTAGAGTGAGTTTGAATATAAAGCATACAGAGAAATGAAGAGAGTGAGATCAAGAGAAAGAAGACAACCCAGAGAGAAAGAGCAATGAGTAGAAGCCATGTGATAGTAAAAATCTAAGAGGCAGTGCAAGTCATTAGTGAGTGCAAACTCTGAATGCACAGCAGTGATAAGATGGAGACCAGGAGAGTAGAGAGAAGTTAATGTGCTAACTCTTTAGGCAGAAACAACAATTAGCTCTCACATTTTGATGCCAGAGGATTACAGCCCAGATAGCTTCAGGCCACCTGCTGAGCAACCCACATAAATACTTCAGTATATTTTGAACAAAATGCCAATCTCAGTCTTCTTTTTTTGTAAAACCAATGCCTTTTTTCTTTTTCTCCATGTGCAAACTTTCAAAAATGTGTTTGTTTCTATTGTTGGCAACTGGATGACTGTTCAGCAAACATCCACTGCCTCCATGACACCTTTATGAGAGAAGTAAACTTGTCCAGCCCACTGATGTTGAGATTAACCAGGTGAATTGCTTCTGTCGGTGGAATGAAAGTGGAAGTGATAGTTTGGTGGTTCCAAGTCTAGACATTAAGATGCATCTTATGCTGGTTGCAAGTCTAGAGATGAGGAAGCATTATTTGTTTCTGCTTGCCCGTCTGGGTGCTGCTTGCCTTTATCAGAAGAATAATATGCACCAAGTAGCTGCATACTGTCTAGTGGAGACCCCAAAATCAGACAGGTGCAGCCAACCTGAACTCGACCAACAGCCTGAAAGGGAGTTCCTGCCAATCTTTAGACCATGAATGAGAAATAAGTGTGTATTATTGTATGCCACTGAGATTCTTTGGTTGTTTGCTATGCAGGAAAAGCTGACACTAGAACTAATACAATTTCAAAAGTTCTAAATAATACTGCTTTAGAGTTAAAAAATAAAACCAGAACAAAGGATGTTCTGTGAGCCTCTGTGTCTACAATAACATATTTTATAAAAGGGAAGAAAAATGAAATAATCCAAATGTCCAGCAAGTCCTGGGTCTCTCATAGTCTTAGGTTTTCCTCTTCTCATCTTTCTGGATTAAATTTTTCTGTTTGAAATACTTAACCATGGTTAGTCTTTTCCGGGCTGACCATGACTAAGCTGATATGTACTATTTTTGCCCCCATGAAATAGAAAGAAAAATTAATAATTAGAGAGGTTGTATAACTAGGAAATGTGTATAACTAGGAAAGCGTGAGCAAGTTAGAGGGACTGCAGTCTGTTTATTGTCCTTTTTATTTTTTTTCTTCAAACATGTAGGGTGCCTTTTTAATCTTTGGAAAACTTGGTGCCATAACACAAGAGTGGTCACCTCACTCTTAACCAGTTTCTTTCTCTTCTTTCCTCCCTCCCTCCCTCCCTGACTTCCTTCCTTCCTTCCTTCCTTTTCCTCTCTTTCCTCTCTCTTTCTCTTTCTTCCTTTTTCTTTTCTTTTTTTTTTTTTTTTTTTTTTTTTTTTTTTTTTTTTTTGAGACGAGTCTCGCTCTGCCGCCCAGGCTGGAGTTTGGCCGCCAGCGTGGCCGGATCTCAGGGCCACTGCAAGCTCCGGCCTCCCGCGTTCACGCCCATTCTCCTGCCTCAGCCTCCCATTGTAGCTGGCGGACTACAGGCGCCCGGCCACCTCGCCCGGCTAGCTATTTTGTATTTTTCTTTAGTAGAGACGGGAGTTCACGGGTGCTTAGCCAGGATGGGCTCGACTTCCTGACCTCGTGATCCGGCCCGTCTCGGCCTCCCAAAGTGCTGGGATTACAGGCTTGAGCCACCGCGCTGGCCATCTTTTCCCTTTTTTATTTCTTTTCTTCTCTTTCTTTCTCCCTCCCTTCCCCTCCCCTTCTTTTTCCTCCCATCCCCTCCCCTTCTCTTCCCTCCTCTCCTCTCCTTTTCCCTCCCCTGTCCTTCCCTCCCCTCCCCTTTCATTCCCTCCCCTTCCATACCCTCCCCTTTTCTCCCCTTCCATCCCTTCCCCTTCCCTTCCTTCCTCTTCCTTTTCCTTCCTTTTCCTTCCCTCACCCCTTTCCTTTCCTCTTTCTGTTTTCCTTCCCTTTCCTTTTTCCCCTTCTATTTCCTCCCCTTCCCACCCCTCCTCTCCTTTCCCTTCCTTTCCCTTCCTTTCCCTGCCATCACCTCCCCTCCCTTCTTCTCCTCTTCCCTTCCCCTTCCTTTTGATTTACACTTCTCTGATTATCAGTGATACTGAACACTTTTCATATATCTCTTTTCAGTTTGTGTATCTTCTTTTGAAAAATGTCTATTCAGATCTTTTGCCCATTTTTAATAAGATTATTAGATTTTTTTCACATCAAGTTGTTTGAAATCCTGTATTGTTTATTAATCCCTCATCAGATTAATAGTTTGAAAATATTTTTTCCCATTCCGTGGGTTGTGCCTTCACTTTGTTGATTGTCTTCTTTGCTATTTAGAAGCTTTTAAATTTGAAGTGATCTCATTTGCCAGTTTTTGCTTTGATTGCTTGTATTCGTGGGGTAGTACTCAAGAGATCTTTGCCCAGTTCCATGTCCTGTAGAGTTTCTTCAGTTTTTTTGGGGGGGGACAGAGTCTCAATCTGTTGCCCAGGCTGGAGTGCAGTGGCACTATCTCGACTCACTGCAAGCTCCCCTTCCTGGGTTCACACCATTTTTCTGCCTCAGCCTCCCAAGTAGCTGGAACTACAGGCACCCACCACCACAGCTAATTTTCTGTACTTTTAGTAGAGATGGGGTTTCACCGTGTTAGCCAGGATGGAATGTTTTCTTTAAGTAGTTTCATAGTTTGAAGACTTAAATTTAAGTATTTAATACATTTTTATTTAAATTTTGCATATGAAGAGAGATAGGAGTCTAGTTTCATTCTTCTGCATATGGATATCCAGTTTTCCCAGCACCGTTTATCGAACTGGTTGTCTTTTCCTTAATATGTGTTCTTGGCAACTTTGTTAAAAATAAGTTTACTGTAGATATACGGATTTATTTATAGGTTCTCTATTCTGTTTAATTTGTCTATGTATTTGTTTTTATGCCAGTACCATGCTGTTTTGGTTACTATAGCTCTGTGGTATAATTTGATGTCAGATAATGTGATTTCTTTGGTTGTGTTCTTTCTGCTCAGGATGATTTTGGCTATTCTGGATCTTTCATGGCTCCATAAAAATTTTCAAATTATTTGTCTATTTCTATGAAGAATGCCAATAGTATTTTGATAGAGATTGCATTTAATCTATAGATTGCTTTGCGTAGCATGGACATTTTAACAGTATTGATTCTTTCAATCCATGAACATAAAATATCTTTACATTTTTATGTGTTCCCTTCAAATTCTTTCAACAATGATTTATAATTTTTTTCATTGGCCTATCCTTAAGAATAATTCATGTGCTGAGAAGAAGAATGCATAATTGTGTAGCTGTTGGATGAAATGTTCTGTAAATATTTATTAGGCCCATTTGGTGTATAGTGCAGACTAAATCTGATGTTTCTTTGTTGATTTTCCATATGGATGATACATGCAATGCTGAAAGTGGGGTGTTGAAGTCTCCAACTATTATTGTATCGCAATCCATCTATCACTTTAGCCTAATAATATTTGCTTTATGTATCTGAGTGCTCCAGTGTTGGGTACATATGTATTTACAATTTTTATATTCTCTTGCTGAATTGACCACTTCATCATTACCTAATAACATTCTTTGTAATTTTATAGTTTTGTCTTGAAATCTAATTTGTCTGCTATAACTACTCCTATTTATTGGGTTTCCATTGGCATAGAATAATTTTTACATCCTTTTATTTTTAGTCTATCTGTGTCTTTATACATGGAGTGTATTTATTGTAGGTAACAGATTGTTGAGTCATTTAACCACTCTGTGTCTTTCAATTGGGGCATTTAGTGTATGTAAATTCAGTGTTATTATTGATAAGCAAGGACTTATTCCTATCATTTCATTTTCTATTTTCTGGTTACTTTTTGGTTTTCTTGTTTTTCCCTGACTCCTTCTTGCCTTTCTTTTACTGAAGGTGATTTTCTCAGGTAGTATATTTTAATTTCTTGATTTATATTTTTTGTGTATTTGTTGTATTATTTTTGATTTGAAGTTACCATGAGGCTTGCCAATAATATCGTATAAACTGCTATTTTAAACTGGTGATTATACTATCCATGTCTTGAAAAGTTATTTTACTAGCAGCTATTTTGGTAGATTCATTTTTAGTCTTTCTACTCCAAGTGTGAGTAGTTTACAAACTGCAGTTACAGTGTTATAATATTCTGTTTTTCTGTGTACTTACTATTGCCAGTAAGTTATGTACCATCAGATAATTTTTTATTGCTCATTATCATCCTTTTTCTCAGATTTAAAACTCCCTTTAGCATTTATTATATGACAGGTCTCATGTTCATAAAACCCTTGGGTTTTGTTTGCCTTATAATATCTATTTTTCCTTCAGATTTGAAAGATATTTTCACCGGATATACTATTCTGGGATAAAAGTTTTGTTTCTTTAGCACTTTACACATATCATGCCACTCTCTCTTGGCCTTTAAGATTTCCACAGAGAAGTCTGCTGCCAGATGTACTGGAACTCCTTTCTATGTTATTTTTTCGTTTTGCTGCTATTAAGATCTTTTCTTTATCTTTGACCTTTGTTAAATGTTTTAAGGTGGTCATGTTTTGATTAAATCTGCTTGGCATGCTATAACCTTCTTATACTTGAATATTTATATCTTTCTCTAGGTTTGTAAGTTTTCTGTTATCTCATTGAATAAACTTTCTACCCTGATCTCTGTCCCCACTCCTCTTTAATGTCAATAACTCCTAGTTACCCTTTGGGAGCTATTTTCTAGATTATTTAGGCATGTTTCATTCTTTTTAATTCTTTTTTCTTTTGTCTTCTCTGACTGTATTTTCAAATAGCCTGTCTTCAGGCTCGCTGATCCTTTCTTCTGCTTCGTCAGTTCTGCTATTAAGACTCTGATGCATTCTTCAGTATGTCAACTGCATTTTTCAGCTCCAGAATTTCTGCTTGATTCTTTTTAATTATTTTAACCTCTTTGTTAGATTTGTTTGATAATATTCTGAATTCTTTCTCTGTGTTGTCTTGAATTTCATTGACTTCCTCAAAACAGATATTTTGAATTCTCTCTGAAAGGTCTCAAATCCCTGTCTCCCCAGGATTGGTCACTGGTGTGTTATCTAGTTTGTTTGGTGATGTCATGTTTTCCTGAATTGTTGTGATGCTTGTGGGTGTTCATCAGTGTCTTGACATTGAAATGTTAGGTATTTATTGTAGTCTTCACAGTCTGAGATTGTTTACACCCATCCTTCTGGGGAAGGCTTTCCCGTTATTCAAAGGTACTTGGGTTTTGCAATCTAAGTCCTTAGTCACTGCAGCCATAACTGCTTTAGGGAGCAACCCAACCCCATAATGCTGTGGCTCTTGCAGATTGGTAGAGGTACCACCTTGGTGGTCTTGGGTAAGATTCTGAAGAATCTCTTGGAATATCAGGCAGAGATTCTTGTTTTCTTCCCTTAATTTCCCCCAAAGAAATGGAATATCTGTGTCCTGAGCTGCGTGAAGCTGGGGTGACACAAGCATCCCTAAGACTACCACTGGGTCTGCACCAGGTCAGATCTGAAGCCAGCACAGCACTGGCTCTCATACAAGGCCTGCTGTGAACACTGCTTGGATATCATCTATGTTCACTCAAGGGCTGGGGGATCTAAAAGGGTCTGTACCAATTCCAGGAAGGCTTGTGCTTTTCCCTTCAGGGCAATGATTTCTTTTGACCCCAAGTGGGTCCAGAGATGCCATCTGGGAGCCAGGGCCTAGAGTCAGAAACCTTAGAAATCAATTTGGTTCTTTATTTGACTGCTGCTGAGCTCACACCCAAGCTCCAAGACAAAATTCTGCCTGGCTACTGCCAATGTTCACTCAAGGCTCAAGGCCCAAGCCCTCTTCATTCAGCTTGTGGTTAGTGCCATCAGTTCTCAGTCTGTCATTTCAGGGAAATGGGCTTCCCTCTGGCCCAGAGCAGGTCCATATATGCCACCCAGGAGCTTAGGTCTGGAACTGGGGACCCCAGAAGCTCACTTGGTGTTCTATATACTGTGGACAAAATGATACCCAAGTTGCAAGACAAAGTCCACATTACTCTTCTCTCTCCTTCCCTCAGAATTCTCTCCCCTTAGCTACCACACCTGGGAATGTACTGGGTCACACCCAAAGCCAGTACATTTCTGAGTCTCACCTGAGGCCCGTGGTGAGTATTGCTGGGCTACCATCGCTGATTATTCAAGCCCCAAGAACTCTTTAGTCAGCAGGTGATGAATCCTTCCAGGACTGGGTCCTTTCCTTCAAGGCATTAGCTGCCCTTCTGGCCCAGGATGTGTCTAGAAATGTCATTCAGGATATAGGGCCTGGAATGAGGGCCTCTGTACTCTGCCTGGTTTCCCATTCTACCATGGTTGAGCTGGTAACTAAGTTACAAGACAAAGCCCTCTTTACTCTCCCCTCTTCTCTCCTTAAGCAGAGCGAATGATGTTTCCCTGAGCTGCAAACTATGCTACCTGTGGTTGAGGGAAGGGTGGCATAAGCACTCCCTTGAGTGCCCTGGCTAGTGTCTCACTAGGTTGTATGCACCCCCAAGTCCACTGGCAGCAAGCCCAGACAGCACCAGGACTTTCCCAGAAATTGTAGTCCTTGTGTCCTATACTGGCTTTCAAGTTTACTTAGGACCTCAGAGCACATTAACCTGTGATGGTGGGGCTTGCTGAAACTCGGGTTCTGACCACTGGGGTTGGTGATTTGCCTCTGGCTAGGGATGGTCTAAATGCTCCCTCTGTGAGTGCCAGCTGAGTTCTGCCCCTTCTTACTTTCCCCTGTGACAGGGAAGCCCTGAGTTCCCCAGCAAAGTCCCATAGTCACTGCACTGTCCCTCACACAAGTGCACAGATTCTCTCTCTGCTACACAGCTGCTGCTGGGGGATGAGGGTGGGTGGTGGTGTAGGCAATTCAAGACTGTCTTTACTACCTCTGCAGTGCCTCTTTTCTTAATATATTGTAAAAACTTGGTACTTTGTTTATTCGCCTAATTTTTTGGTTCTTATGTAGGTGCTTTTTTGTGTGGATAGTTGTTCAATTTGATGTTCTTATAGGGAGACAATTGTTGGAGACTTCTATTAAACCACCTTCCCTTCTAATTTCAAATGATATTAAAATTGCCTCCATGATTATTAAAATTTAAAGATTCTAGGTTGAATTACCGTATTTCTACTTATTTTTTTATAGGAGTTCAAGTCTATTTGTACACAAACTCTGAGACAGAGATTAGTATACAGAACATTTTAGGGAGTGCTTTCTCACTTCCCTACAAATGTGAGAGTAAGGTAACCAGGATCGGGCAAAGCAAGAAATTGAATGGCAATGCCAAGTTACAAAAGGCCTCAATGTATCCTGTGGGAAGCTCTGGAGCTGGGGTGGCCTTGTAGAATTATCCTGAATTGGGGCAAAGGGAGCAAAGCCTTTATTCACTGCATCAAGGATGCAGGATGATCCCAGGAAAGGATGACTTTGAGAAGATGTCGTGAACTTGGGTGAGTCTTCTTTCCTCAGCTGGGAGCAATCTTCAGAGGAGACCAAGCTACAAGCCTTCAGTCAGCAAAACTGTCATCAGCTGTTGGAATGCATGCTCTCCTGATGAGGGGAAGATCTGGGCTAAGCATCAGAGGACCCAATCCACTTCCAAAATTTTTCTAGAATTGCACAACCAGAAGAGATTGTCCTGGAATACACAGGTGGCAGAAATACTGCTGTATCTTAAAAAAGAAAGTAAAGAAAGAAAGAATCATGCATCAACTTTTAATATTTGCAGACTTACCGATATCAGGGCTAGAAAACTGTTTACATCTTAGAATGTCAAAGAATTTCAGTTAGTTAATTATGCTGCAGGTGGGCAGATGTATCTAGGAGTAGATATTTGCAGATGCAAATTGAGAATTTTGCATGTGTAAAGGTAAATAGCTAAAATGATTATTAAAGCACAGTGGAAAATAAAATGATATATAAAATGCAAATGTGTAGTGACAAACACATGGAGGCAATTTGCTTGTGAACTTTGACCTCTACTAGTCGAATGTCTCTGTTTCCTTCTTTGCTCTGTTATTTGCCATAATGAGACTGAGTTTCAGAGTGCAGCTTCCCTGCCCTGCAAATGACATTCACTTGCCCAGGACACAAGGTTAGCATTTTACAAATTACCACTTCAAAGCAGGAGTCACCATCTGTATGCAATAGAACTGAGATGAGTGTCATGTGATAGCAACCCTACCATTTCCTTATTGTCCCATTTCAGATTTTATTAAACAAGTCTGATTTTCTTTGTAGGGGCAAAGGCTTTATTAAAGAAGAAAAATGAATTATTCAGAAATTTTGTTTTTTTACTATTTCTTTTATCTGCTCATGAATCTTTGACTATCTAGAACCTGATTCATTAATCCTGCATGCAACTTCATTACTTCAAAGACCCATGCAAATTTATCATCCACTGTGTTTTAACTTTGCACACTAATTCTTTCAACTATGCCTCCACATACTTCTGAACATAAAATCAACCTACTCCTAAGCCACTTCCTACCTCTATCCCACCTCTGTTGAATGTCCTTGCCTTCTTTCCTTTAAGCAATGCCATTCATCCATCCATTTATTCATTTTTAAATTATCATATATACATACCTTATCCCTGGCAATATATTGGGCATTAGAATCATAGAAATGAATGAAATATGACTCAAGTTTAGTGGGAGGCATACCTCTGTATCAATGAAAAATATATCTAATTGGGTTTTGGAGTTTGTGTAGGAGTATGTCTAATATATTACTAAAAGTATGTATTCCATTAGAGGGAGAAACATTTACAAAGCCTCCATAGTATTAAAAATATGGCAACTTCAGAGAACTGTAAAAGTTTTCTATGATAACAGCACAGAGTACAAGTCAGGGCAGGAGATGAGGATGAAAAGGTAAGCAAGTGCCATCTCATGGCATCTTTACTAAAGCAAATTCTACTTGCTTTAAGTCCCCATTTGAATATATGGAAATGTCAGTTCACATTAATATCTCATCTCTGTATTTTCTTACAGAATCAATTCTAAAAATTTTATATTGAAATGTCATATTGTAATCAAATTAGATGTGTATGCTATTTTCTTTGTAGATGATGTATGTTATCTCTGTTTTCCAAAGAGGAAAAAGATCAAATATGATCCATTTTTTTTTTTGTCAATTAAGTGAAAGTATCTCAATTCAAAACCTTTAGCCACCTAATTCACTCATTGAAAGGCTTGATTTGAGCTTGATATAGAGGCAACTCCTCAGGTTGAAGGAGACTCAAAGCCAGCCCTGTTTAAGTTGTTCATTGTAAGTGATTGATGTGTGACTGAACATCAGAGAGTGAAATTAGAGAGCATGGGCTCCACAGGTAAAACACCTATCAGTAGAAGCTCGTACTGCATCTTAAAATGCTATTTTGAACGATCTGTCTCTTAAGGCAGAATGTTGGGTACACAGAAGAGAATCTGAGTCTCTTTAAGGGCATTTGGACCTGGAGCATAATACAAAGCCCTTCAAAATTGGCCTTCCTGCTCGGTGCTGCAGGCACAATAAATGTCCTTCAAAACACCCAATCTGTTATTCTAAGTTGGCTTGAATTACATTGAAAACCAGTTTTCTGGAGGGCAAAACAGCCAAGATGAAATCTGTTGAGAGACACAATTCCATGGATTCTGAAAACTGCCCACGTATAGACCCAACATGTTGCTGTTCTCATGATTCCACTTAACAGATTTTTGTTGCTCTGCTCAAATGCACCCTTCTTAAGGACAGAAAGAATGCGTTATTTTTGTCAGATAAATTTTCCCATGGCAAAACCGAAGAGCAATATTTTTTCCCCTTCACAAATTAAATAGGAAGAAATTTACAGTTTTTAAGCTCAGTAGTTGGAAAGTCTATGGAGAAATATTATTGAATTCATGTTTCTGGTCTCGTAACAGAGTTGAAACAGAGCTAAGTTATCAGTAGACTGACCATTCATTTATAGATGATAACATTGAAGTTCATAAAGTAATATAATTTGCCTGAAGTCACTTGGCTCATATATTAGTCATTACTTAAACTTCATGCTGGTTTTGTGTTTTTGTGTGTTTGACTGTGGGTAATTATGTCTGTATGCCTACCACATATGATTATTCTTTGTATTTTCAATTCATGCCAATTTCTAGAAAAATAATCTCTTGAATTGATCTGATTTTTAAGATGTACAAAATCATTCTTAGATGGAATTGAAGATTTTATTTTAAAAGACCATATTGTGAATCAAAATTATGGATTGCACAGTCTTCCAGTTGGCGTGAGACACTAAAGGAATTATCTCAATCTTTGCTCCCAATAACTCTATCAAGCACAAGAAGTTAGTTTTAACCTTTTTTTTTTTTTTTTTTTTTTTAATCTTTTTGCTGATAAGGAAATGATGGCTTAGAGAGTTTAAGTAAGTTACCCGTAGCTGCAGGTCTGGCATGCAGTACAGACAATTGGAAATGCTGACCTCTGTTTTAAACCACAGATCTTCCACATAGTAAAACCAATTATAGTATAATAATCAATTATGATTATAGTAACCAATAGGAACAACAGAGTGTGGAGGCACCATAATTAAGGAGCCTGTGGGATTCTATATGAAAGACAAATTGACCGAGCCTGGGATCCCAGGCAGACTTGCTAGAGGAGAGGGTGCCTAAGCAACCAAAAGGAGAATTTGTTTTGTTTTGTTTTGTTTTTGGAGAGAGGTGTGTGCAAGGATATAGAGAAGCAAGTGAAAAAAATGAATTTCAGGAATTTCAAACTAATCCTTATGGTAAGAGTAAAGTTTGGGGGGAAATTCAGGGGAGTGTAGCAAAAAATGAAATGAAAGGTGGGTAAAGGCCAGAGTATGAAGAGATATGTGATTCTTACTTTATTCCAAAGTCTATGAAAGCTATTGAATAGCTTTATACAGGTATGTTGCATCTTCCTGTATTTTAGGAAGATCATTCTAGCAGCAGCATAGAAGATAGAGTGGAGGCATAAGGATGAACATAATCATTATAAATAATCACCACCCAGCAGGGCTTGTCAGCTCTGCTTGGGGGGAATGAGGTGGAGAACTGCTGAAAGTCGTAAGTTCAGATCAGCTTGTAGAATCCCTGAGCCACAGGGTGTCCTGATATCTTGAGAAAATCATTTCGACCAAAACTGTGGTGCCATCGTCCATTTATTTTGCATTTTTTAGACATTCCCAGGAGACTGTCTTAACATGAGGGAAATCTGACTTAACACAAAATATACCGTCAATTTATTTTTCACTTGGGTTTATAAGATATTGGGTTAGTAAGCAACATGCCATGTATTGCAATTTGAATTTGAACAAGAAATAGATTTTCTTTTAATGTTATTTATCTCTGCAATGGAATATATCAGATTTCAAATAACAAATAATATTTTGTTGCAGTTTCTCTCTTTGGCAGTGTTGTGGTCTATATATTTTTCATCACTATAATTAGTCTTTCATCTTAAACAGAGTGATAATTCATTGCATGACATTCAGTCAGAAGTTTTGTTGTTGTTGATAAGGCAAAGCTTATTGTTAGGAAAAAGGGGGGAAAGTCTAATTTGCTAGAAGAGAACAGAGTATAAAAATAACATTATCCATTCAGTTGGATTGAAATCTTGGCAGCTGCTCTTCAAAAATGTTGCTGACATGGTTTATATTATATTAAAATTCAGAATTACTGCATTTTCATCAGTTTCTCTGTCTACAGCTGGCATATCATGTTGTCAGCATCTTGGGATTTACAAGCCAATGTACATTGTAAGAATGTTCCTTTAAATGGACATTTTTATAAGCATGTTTTCTAGTTGATATGCTATGGAATTTTAAAGTGTAAACATATGTTATGAAAGTCAAAATGCTTTAAAGTGTAAGTGGCATGCATGAGTTGGGTTTTCTTAGCTCAATTTTCATAAGATTTGCTTAAAAGCAAAATAGTTCCTCTGGGATGATTTTAAAATGTCTTTTAATTTTCAAAGACATTGATTATTTCAATGAGAAAAATTGTTAAAAGATAAACTTTGAATAATGCATCCAAAAAGCTAAATTATTCTAAAATGGGTGTAAAAAATTTCTGGCACTCAGAAAAATACTATCATATAAAACATTTGCCATCTACAATACTATAATAATATATGGTGTCATTTTCATAGAATTATTAGTCTCACACATTAGATGGAGAAACTGCTACTAATAACATAAACACAGTTTGGAGAATGTTGGATTTTAATGTATTGTTAGTATGTATTTTCTGTGACTAATTTAGAGTTCTTTGGAAACTATAATCAATTCTAAGAACTTGACAATTTCATAAGGCTTTCGATAATGTTAAAATATGTATACTTACACGTGGATCCTGCAGATATTTATAAGCACTTATGTGGTTATGATGATAAAACTAAATTAGCATATTCATCTCGACTTTAGAGGATTCTTAAAAATTGGATTTGAGGCTAAATAAAGTGAATTTCTTTGTAGATTGAAAATGCTGGAAGGAACTTGGATTGTACCTGAAAAGCATGGCAGATGAAATTTTGGATTTGAAAATAGTGGTGTTGACTTTTCATAATGTCCATTTAGAATGCATATATGAAAGATCTAGAAATACCGCAGAACTGTTTACCATTTCCTGTAAAAGGGAAGTGCATAGTGGACACAGCCAGAATGCATGGAGCCCAGACTCTAACAGAACACCTGATGCTTGCACCTGATACTCTGGTGCTTGTACTCTGTCCCAAAGCTGGCTGCCTCCTATCTTAAACACACACACACACACACACACACACAGACACACACACTACTGGCTCTTCTTTCCACAACTGCCTAAGGATATGACATTAAATTGGTCTCTTTATTATATATACCAGCAACTGCCTAATCTCTCATTATGACTCCAGAAAGAAGCCGTTAATATTTCTACCACCAGTAAGCAAAGCTACAAGTGAACTAGAAAAGTCAGGTGCACCATTCCAATAGCTCAGTGTCCATTTTCAGCATGAATACAAATGGCTTTGTGAAATCAAGATGTTAATGGAAACTTTGCTAAAGCTGAGATTTTTTTCCGCCCTCAGAGAGACTGTAATAATTGTATTTCAATAGAATTGATATCATTAATTTATAATTATTACTTTCTTTAGTTGGAAAATATGCATGTGAAAGTTTTGGCCAAAGTGCACTCTCAGGAGGAAAATTACAACACTTCGTAATCAATAACAACTGGGCTTTTGGAATCTCTCCTTGGTTTTCATTAGCTGGAAGGAGAGCACATTTAAAGGAATGCTAACAAGTATTGATGTTTAAATTTGATTTATCAATGCTATTTAAATGTATACCTGCACTGTGCTGAGTTTATTTTTCTACATTAAAGATTATTCAGTGATATCTCCTGGGGTAAGACAACTTCTAAACAAGATAAAGCACCCTGTGAATTAATTTATTTCAGAAAAACAAGGAAACGTAATTTGTGTCTTCTTTTCATTAAATTATCCTTTAGTATATTGATTTAACAGGAACCAAAAACTTATTTGGCTAAGGAAACAAAACACAGACACGGCACTCTGTCACTTTGGTGACTCCTTTTTCTACTGAGGAAAAAATGCATGTGTGGGTGTGTACATATGTGTTGTGTTGTGTATGTGTGTTTGTGTGTAGTTCTCTGTGTTCATCATATTATAGGTGCTGTTTTATATGAGAAAAACACTGTTCACTTCCATTCAAAAACAGATGAAAGAAGCACAGTCAGTTAATACTTGCTACCTGGCCCCTTGCATTTTGATTATACTCTGCATAAATGATAAAATTATCATGATTACATCATGAAATCAAATAATAAGAATTGACTACCATTGGCAAGTCAGGGTGTACAAACACCCTGCGAGACCATCTGGGTTCCCAAATAACAGCAATTTTTCCAACCCTTTAAATCAACAACTAACCATGATAGGAGAGAATTTGAAAACCAAGACAAGTTTAACATGTATTGGAATAACTGTGTGTGTGTGTGTGTGTGTGTGTGTGTGTGTGTGTGTATTAAGACTTTATTAATCTGTTAATTTTATCTGTACCAAAAAGATGTAAATTACTATTTACTCAGGAAACATTTAGTCTTGTGAACTTGAATAGGTGAACCGTTATTAAATTTAGTCTCTCAAGAGCACTTACATTCTGATGGTAGCACAGAGACCAAGTCTGTATAAACTATTATTACATGTGAACAAAACTAACTTCTATAATTAACTTACAATATTATACATAAGGCTCCAGTTACAGTAAAATCCAATTTTCCATAGTATACACACTAGGCAGCTTTACTGAATATTAGATTTTAATGAGATTTATGACCTTACTCATAATTTATTTTTTAAGTTGGAAAAGTTTTGGTTAAAGTTCAAGGCGGTATCTTGAAGCATGAAAAAAAAAAGCTATACCAAGCTTTTCTTAAAGACATTTTAGAATGAATTCTGAAAACAAGAAGGGGCTTATTTGATTCTCAGAATATCTCATTGAAATTATTCTTGCTTTAACATGGAAGAATTCCCTGTTGACAATAAGGAAGTGTTCCATGCTTGTCCTTGGCTGAAGAATGATAGTTTATGATTCTTTTCCTCTCATTGGTTATCTAGCAGCTTTAATTCATGGAACTATCTAGTCCAGCAAGTCTCAAATTTGCATGTGCTTAAAAATCACTTGGGAATCTTGTCAAAATCCAGATTCTAATTCAGTAGGTCTGGGGTGGGACTCTCAAATCTGAATTTCTAATAAATGAGGCTGATGCTGCCGGTTGGAGGACCACATTTGGAGTAAAAAGTGTCTAGTACATACTAAAGATGATTCATGTTCTTCTCCTCATTTTCAAATGAAGAAAATGAGACTCGAAGAGATACACAACACCTTTCTATATGTGATTCTTCACCATGGCTATTTATTAGAATCACCTGAAGAGTGTTTGAAACATAAGAGACTGAGGCCTCACTCTAGACCAGTAAAACCAGAATCCCTGGGGAAATCTGTGATTTTTTTTTTCATAACTTCTTCGATGCAGTGAGGGTTAAGGATCACTGTATAGGTCTCACAGCCAATTAGTGAAAAGGCCGAGTTTCATGGTAGACTGACTGATTGGCAGCCTGATTGATTCATGATTGATTTCTGCTTACACTCAGCATATATTTGTTGAATTATGCCCCAGATGCCTTTGAGAGCCTTTAACATACAGTGTCCTCGTTCTTTAGGTCTCAATAAACGTTATCTTTTCGGAAAGGTCTTCCTTGAGCATAATATCTAAAATGGCTATTCCTTTCTTCTGAGGTCATCACATCATTCTGTTCTATGTCTTTTAAAATAATGTATTATCATTATCTAAAATTATATATATATACACACACACATATTTCTGTATTAAAAACCAGAGATGCCTTGTCCCTGTTCACTTTCATATCTTGCACTTAATAGGCTCAGAGTCAATATTTCTTTGACAAACTACATTTAAAAGGAAGCAACACAGTTAAGCAGCTGCAAGTATGAGTTTTAAAAAGAAAGAAATTAATTGTGTTTCTTTGGACAGTTTCCTTATATCCCAATAGCTTTGCTTACCACATCTGTAAATAGCATCTACCTCATACAATTTTTGCAATATTAAAAGAAAGGATTTGTGCATAGTGTTCAAGCCTGTGCCTGATATCCAGAAAACATTCAGTAAACAATACTATTGTAATCTTAATTAATGACCACAAAATCTCTGTACATTTCATATTGTAATCCTTAGCAAACTGTCACAAGAAGAGAAAACCAAACACCGCATGTTCTCACTCATAGGTGGGAACTGAACAATGAGATCACTTGGACTCGGGAAGGGGAACATCACACACTGGGCCTATCATGGGGAGGGGGGAGGGGGGAGGGATTGCATTGGGGAGTTATACATGATATAAATGATGAATTGATGGGTGCTGACGAGTTGATGGGTGCAGCACACCAACATGGCACAAATATACATATGTAACAAACCTGCACGTTATGCACATGTACCCTAGAACTTAAAGTATAAAAAAAAAAAAAAAGGTATCATTTTCTCAAGATCACAAATACAACTTTTGAGGTTTGACCTCAAAGCTAAGCCTAAAAGCTAAAAGAACCTAAAAGCTCATATGTTTAAAACTCTGTGCAAGACCCTTCTACTCATGTTTTCTGGTTACAACCTCACATCAGATGAGCCACCTTTTGACTTCTAATCCAGTGTTCTTTTGACTATACCACTGTGTTGTTTGATTGGCAGCAGAGAATGTTGCTTTTCTCCAGGTACACTAATGAGTGGGTTCATCAGTTGGTGTCCAATTCCAAAACCCATTGGTGAAACCAAGGTTTATATGTGAGGCAAAGATCTGAGCTACAATACGTCTTGCTACTGCCATGTATCAAGCACCCATCAATCCTCAGTGAACCCCTGTGATATAAGTACAACAATTCTCAATTCATAAATGAAGATATTAGATGTCAGACAAGGGAAGTGAATTAGCCAGGCTATTATAACCCGTAAGACCAGAGGTAGGATTGAAACTGAAGGCTGTGAGTAATAAAAAAAAAAGTTTGGTTTCGGGATGGAATGATTACACTTCATAGATGGTAAGAGTCTGCTCTTTGTGAGATGGAGAACATACGGAAATCACTTATTTTTTTGGTCATTACTTTGGAGTCCTCCCAATTTTTGTAGAGAAATTTACCATGCAATAAAAACCTCATAAAATGTGATAGTTTCCTAAACAGAAAGCAAGGGGGATCCAGTGAAGGAGTTGAAATGCATTCAGCATTGTGTATTTGTGTGTGTGTGTGCATGCACGTGTGTGCTTAAATATACTGAGTTTGCAGTAAAATGTCAACCCCATAAAAGAGGTACTGTAGGAGATACAATTCTTAGACTCAGGAAACTCAAATTAACAGGCACAATTTTATTGAAATATGTCTGGTATAAAAATGAACAGATGTGTGCTGTAGCCAAGGTAGAAACCTTGTGAAATAGGATGTCCATTTCCCTGAAGTCATTTGAGAAAGCCTTACAGAGAAAGTGACATGTCATTTGCTTCTTAATTTTGGAGTAGTCAGAACTCATTTTAAGGGTATCCCCATTAGAAAAAAAAAAAAAAAAAAACATGCAAAATCATGGCATATGAAAGAGTCGGAGTGTTTGAGGAACAGGAAGAAATAGTCCGTGGCTACAGCAGAGGGTGCGTGGGGGGAGTGCATAAAATGAAAGAAAACTTAGAATTTTATCAATAACATACTTTTTTTAAGTTAAAAATAATTCCTTCTGCAAACTTACAAGTGAGATGCTCTCTCCTCTTTACGCCTGCCGTTGTACAGCAGGAAGGCACCATAAGAAATATGCTATAAATTCTGCATGCATAGGTTAACGTTACTACACAGTTTTGAGAGCTGCTAATACAGCAACATTTTAGAACATCTTAAAAGATTTTTTAAAATTTATTTTTCATATGTAAGGGATTGACATTTGCCCCCTTTTCTTTACTTTCTGCTTGCTACTCTGTCCATATTTACCCAGCTCGCTTACAGGTTTGAAGAATCAGTTTACATATGGCCAAGAAAGAATACAAAGATTTGGAAAGTCTCTGAAAGAGAACCTAATAAAATCCTACCTCCCCGCAGAAGCTGAGAAAGTCTGCAGCTTGTGAAGGGCCGAGATCCCCACTGAGCCGGAAGAGGTCCCATCACTCTGTATCCCTGTCCCAGGGACTGCCTTTGACTCAACCCATTCCTGAAATAAGCCCTCTATAATAAAAGGTCTGTTCTTACCTATGAGTTCTGCAGTGAGTCCCACAGTCATATTATAGAAATATTGGGCTTCTGGGGTGTGCCACCCCCAACCTAAAATAATTTGCTTTGATATCAGAAAAAATACGTTTTAATTATGACTTTCTGACATTTTTTACTGGGTAAACTCAAGAAAGCTGATTAAGCACTCTGGACTGTGATATCATTAACTACCCCAAATTAGGATGTTTCATTTCTTACAAGATTGGTGCAAAGACTAGCTGAAATATGCAAAGTGTCTCATGCAGTACAAGTCAAAGAATAAGGTATTCAATTAATGGTGATTTTAATAAAATATATTGATAATGGGAGGAAATCGAGAAAGATGAAGGAAAAGATTTAAAGGGAACATGAGTGTCTGCTAAAGTAGTGCTAGGAACTGTTCCTATACTTTGATCAGTCATTGTACAAGCTGGACTTCTGCTTTGGTTTCAGATTGTGATTTTTTTCCTTAGACGTTTTGTCCTGAAAACCAGAATATGGAATATTCTCCCACCAGGCTATGCCCTGCTAATCTTCTCTTCTTAGGAGTCAGGCTCCAATTCCTGGACGCCTAAATACTATTTGTGATTCCTGGACCCCTAAATACTATTTGGAAGCCTCTTTTCAAAGGCTTCTAAAAAACACAAATCATTTATCCAACCAGTTTTAAATGTTAGGTATTATTCTAAGATCATAGAAGTGAATTATCTAATTGTTACAACAAATTTCTCATCTGTCCTACTTGTGGGTAAAGCAGAGGGATTTTGTGGTGTGGAAATCTATACCAAGGAAGTTAACATCCTTTCAGTTTAGTTGGCCTTTGGTTTTCCTTTTCTGAGAATTGCTTATTCATAATTTTTTTGGCAATGAGAGATACATCTTTTAAAATTATTTGTCTATCTGTACATATACACATATGCATGTTTGTATAGAGGTATATATATATATATATATATAAATATATATATATATGAAATGTGTTTATTTATTTATTTATTTATTTGGGACGGAGTCTCGCTCTGTCACCAGGCTGGAATGCAGTCGCGCAATCTTGGCTCACTGTAACCTCCGCCTCCCAGGTTCAAGTGATTCTCCTGCCTCAGCCTCCCAAGTAGCTGGGTCTACAGGCATGTGCCGCCACACCCAGCTACTTTTTGCATTTTTAGTAGAGAGGAAGTTTCACCATATTGGCCAGGGTGGTCTTGATCTCCTGACCTTGTAGTCTGCCCACCTTGGCCTCCCAAAGAGCTGGGATTCCAAGTGTGAGCCACCAAGCCTGGCCCGAAATGTGTTTATTTTATGCTATATGTATTACAAATACTTTTTCCCATTTTAAGTGATAAATTTGGTGTGGAAGGAGATTAAGAGACTTCTAAAAATATGGGATTGATAAGTAAGGTGAACAGGAAGTTCAAGACAATTGACTTTACACAAATGTAAAGGCTATGTGAGGCCCCTTGGCAGCCCTGACCAGCCTGACTGTAATGGGCATCACTGGGAAGGCGAGTCACCCTCTCCGAAAAATAAAAGTCAATAAAATAAGCAGTTAGCTAAGACACATGTACAAGGACACAATATAATTTAACAAAAGCCCCAAAATAGTGTGAGATACTGCTTTTGTTCATGGCGAAAAACCAGTTAAACAGACAAGTGTTATCTGTGGGTGTATTTGTTTTAAAAGTGGTGAATGAGGGGACAAGGATGAATTTACTCAAATACCAGTCAATTTTGTGAATTTTGTTTAGAATGGTCTTAGGTAGTTTTATTTTGAATTCCATTCCTTTTATTTGTGATCATTAATGTGTTTTCATTTTAGAAATTTTGAAATGCAGGTAATATGGAAAAATAGAAAGACTTACAATGTTACCCCCCAGAGGCAATCACTGTAAACCTTGTTTACATTTAGAAGGGCTTTTTTTGTTTTGTTTTGTTTTCATTTTTAGCAAGCAAACTGCCATTCATAAAGACAAGCTGCAATAAATGCAAAACCTTAGTACTATTGAGGACTGCCTATACTTTCATGGCCACAGCTAATGGGGCAGGCCTGGTGGGAGAACAGGGAATAAATGATCCAATACAATGCACCATCCAGTCTAAACGTTTCAGTTTATTGTTCCCTCTATGATCCCTTCAACTGTTATAGAAATTCCTCCACCCCAAAGCTGCATTTCAGTATATTACATAATTGTCTGCCTGCCCAAAGAGCCATCCTTTTCCAACAGTCGAGATCTATGCTACACAGAGCTCAGATGGGTGGACAGATTTGGGAAGGCCCTGAGGTACGCTAAGTAGGCATGATGAGAATTAATATCTCACCAGAGTGGGGCAGTGTTTGGGGATAACTGTTGAGAAGCTGTCTGGTGACATGGTCTATCTGTGGGCCAACGTTGAAAAAAGGACGTTAAACCAAATAGAACACATGTGAAATAGCTGCTCGATAGTAAAGAAAACAAAAAAGAAAAGAAAAGAAAAGCAGAATCCACTTAGCAAGGGGCAGAGATGGCCAGTCCATAGGATTGTATCCCCTGCTGGTCTAATAACAAGTTCTTAGAAACCCGAGATCTGGCCAGGTGCGGTGGCTGATGCCTGTAATCCCAGCACTTTGGGAGGCTGGGCAGATCATTTGAGGTTGGGAGTTCGAGACCAGCCTGACTAACATGGAAAAACCCTGTCTCTACTAAAAATACAAAATTAGCCGGGTGTGCTGGTAGGCTCCTGTAATCCCAGCTACTCAGGAGACTGAGACAGGAGAATCACATGAGTCTGGGAGATGGAGGTTGCCGTGAGCCGAGATCATGCCATTGTACTCCACCCTGGGCAACAACAGTGAAACTCTGTTTCAAAAAAGAAAGAAAGAAAGAAACCAGAGATCCTTTTAACATTTCCTTCACAATTTGTCATAAACACTCTTTCACAAATAATTTATTTGCCCAGGCAGAATGAGGGGCTTTCAGCCTTCCCACATAATTTTCTGGCCTCTTCGGGCAATGCATTAGAGTGGAGAATACCAGCCCTTTGGTGTTGTTCATAGATGTAGTTCTGAGCCACTCTCCTGGATGATTTCTTCCACCTCATCGTCTCCTGCTTGTCAGCAAACCCTGACACTGGATTGGTAGATATATATCACCCCAGCTTGCAAACTTGGTGTTCAGATGTCTCTCTGCCAATGTTCTTGGCACCTTTCAAACTATAGCCTGGGTTTTCCTTTTGTGGCATCAGGCTTTCCTGGGGGCTGGTAGAGGAGAGTGTGTGAGTGAGTGAGTGTGTGTGTGTGTGTGTGTGTGTGTGTGTTGCTTCTTGGTCTTCTGGAGGTCACAGAGCAAGTGTTATATATACAATTAATGGTCTCAAATCCTCAATGAAAATTGAAAGTAGACAGGGCATAAATAAAATGAATATCTTTCTACATATTAATCTTAATAAAGTTATTATTTATGGAGAAAACCCCCAATTCTCACAAGTTGTAGAAAGAATGCTTACCCTCCAAGTAGAAATCACATAGAACATTGAGAGGTCATCCTTCAAGAAACAGATAACTAACTTAAAAAAAGGGGCACTATCTTTGTCAAATTGCAGCATCTACTTCTAGCACTGTTTTTCTCAGACCTGATCATTATTTGTATTTTTTTCCTTCTTTGAGGAGGCAAATGAACATTGAAATTTCTCTCAAGTTTCTAGTGTAGTTAAGAAGTAGGATTTGAAGGTTGTGCTAGGTTTTGTTTTTATTTATTTGTTTGTTTTCAGGGAGGTGAAGCCCAGACTCTTCAGGTACTGCTAAGAAAATGTGCTCAAGATGAGGAATGTTACAATCAAGTAAAACCAATGGGGAATAGACGTACTAACTTGAAGTGAAAGAGAGAGAGAAAGAAGCAATGTGAGACTCAAAAAAAAAAAAAAAAAAAAAATTGTTGGGCTGCATGCAGTGGATCACACCTGTAATCCCAATGGTTTGGGAGGACAAGGTGGAATGATTGCTTGAGGTAAGGAATTCAAGACCAGCCTAGGCAACATAGCCAGACTCTGTCTCTAGAGAAAAACCAAACGATCAAAAAACTACGTGAAATTAGTCCTGGTGACACACACACCTGTAGTCTCAACTTCTTGGAGGCTGAGGTAGGAGAATCACTTGAGCCCAGGAGTTTGAGGCTACAGTGAGCCATGATTGTGTCACTGCATTCCAGACTGGGTGACAGAGCAAGACTTGAACTCGAATAAATAAATAAATAGATAAATAAATAAATAAATCAAAAGGTTCCAAACAGGCCAGAATATTTTCCTTATTTGTATTATTTGTTCAAAGCTAAATCCCACAGCATACACAACCAAGATAGGAATATACAAAGCAAGGGGCTGTAGATCATCATGTAAATATTTTAAAGTATACTTTTAAAATTTTAAATTGAGATAGGAATGAAAAGTTTTATTTAAACTTAAAATACCCTTATCCCAAATATAGGGTTCTGTCTCTTCTGGTTAACAGAGGCATTTAAAGATTTAAAAAGTAGAAAAGAACTTGAGGAAAATTCCTTTTCTGCAGAAGAAAGTCAGAGTCTTTGATCATACTCTGAAAGTTAATGATCATACTCTGAAAGTTAATGGAGTCTTGGAGGGGGCGAAGAGGGTCTGCTGCTTAATTTGGGGCTTTGGAGGACTTATCTGCAAATAAAATTT
>NW_016821003.1:3164341-3171035 GCF_001698545.2 Rhinopithecus bieti
TTCTGTCTCTTCTGGTTAACAGAGGCATTTAAAGATTTAAAAGTAGAAAAGAACTTGAGGAAAATTCCTTTTCTGCAGAAGAAAGTCAGAGTCTTTGATCATACTCTGAAAGTTAATGATCATACTCTGAAAGTTAATGGAGTCTTGGAGGGGGCGAAGAGGGTCTGCTGCTTAATTTGGGGCTTTGGAGGACTTATCTGCAAATAAAATTTGGAGTGGATGAAATATTTTCTAACTTTATCCAGGATTCTTGGAACTTCTTATGTTTCCTTCTCTCCTTCTGCTTTTTAAGAGGAGATTTAAATTTCATTTTCATGTCAGCAGATCCCCAAGAGTAAACTGAGATCTATTAGAGGAATCCTAACTTTGAGTACCAACCACCTTTTGTCCTATATCAAAATATAGGGCAAAATACAGAGCCTAAGGCAGCCTTATGTCACATGCCAAGTATAAATGGTGAGGGATTTCTCCACTGTAGTCAGGTTAGGAGGAAGCTTAGGAAATGGATAGCAGATGCCTTCATCTGCAACATTGCAAAGTGACTGAGACTGAAGGCCTCAGGAAAAAAAAATTTGGTCACAGCAAAGATATAAAATTCATGTCTAAATTCAATCTACATAGCAAGTGCAGCATAGGCTGTAAATACTAAGCATTAGCCCTACGTAAGAGTCAAGAAAATGGATTCTAGATCTTTGTAGGGGACTTGCTTTCTCTTCGACCTCAGTGTCCTCATCTGCAGATTTTGTAAATTTAGGGACTTAGATTAAATCATCTGTGCATGTATCACTACCTGTATATACTGTGTGACACTCCCCCTTGATTTTCCCTTTTGTTTTCCTAGATTTGATGACATCTGATGTTTGACCATCTCACTAGTTTGTCTCTTCCACTCCAACAGTCCACACTTTCCCACACCTTCTCCCTCTCACACCCATTTCAAGAAAGAGAGATTAAAGGCAAAAACTTTGCTAACTAACCAGGAGTTAATTCTCTAGGTCTAAGAAGTCTATAGTCTACACAAGAAGGTAGAACCCTAAATACTGAATTATTTTAAAGGGGAAAGTGTATTGAGAAAAACATACTTCTATAAGATGGAAGATCAAGGAGCACTGAGGAATGTTCTAGAAGCACAGTTCATATTCTAGAAGCTGAATATACTTTAATATATAGGTAATGTTTCTTTTTGCACACATTGAACAAGTTTGTAATGCATACTCACTTGTATCAGCCAGTGTGTATGCATAGATGAGTGAAGACATACAGCTTCAATCAGAGGGTAGCATGCTCCATCTTAGAATCCTTACTTGGTTGCACAATGATAATTGATAATTAAATTTATCAGATTTTTTTGCCTTCAGTCATTAACTTTTTTCAGCTTACTTGATTTTATGCATTCCACCTATCAGACCTTATGCTGGGCAATGGAGAATACAGCAAAGAATAAAAGAAAAGGGATTAGGATAGTTACAGAAGGCCTCTTTGAGGAGGAGATATTTAAAGAAGTGACTTCAAGGATGAAGAGGAGTCAGGAAGGGTGAGAGAATATCGTATGTGAAGTGTGTTTGAGTATGAATGAATATGTGTAAATGTGAGATTATACGTGAACGAATAAATATGTGGTGGTGTGGGAGGTAAGAGGATGTCTGCAAGCGGAAGTGCAAAGTCTTGGGGCAGGAGAGGAAATTCTGTAAAATGAAAAATATCAAAATGAAAGACAATGAAAGAACTAAGCCAACAGTGAGATTCAGAAACATGAAATTAGTCAAAGAACTTCCAATTAAGCTTGCAATTAAGCTTCTCTCTTTTAACTAAATGGAATCCTGGTTATTAAGAAGAGGATTCTTCAGACATGTGTAAGATGTAATATATGTAGAATTGCTTTTATGGAAATATTATACAGATAGTTGGATGTGCCTGGCAATATTTTAGGAGGTCTGTGAGTTTACAATTATACTCATAATAAAACTAAGACATTAGTCTCTCTCTCTCTCTCTTTTTTTTTTTTTTACACATTGATACTTGCACTGATGGTGCAAAAATAATAGTGAGTAACACTGCTGGGGCCTTAGCAAAATCAAGCCAGTAATATCAAACTATAGTAGTGGTCACTGTATTTTTTTTTTTTATTTTCATGCAATTACAGTTTAAGTAGCCAATGTCAGCCAGGCAGTTTAAAAAGCCAATGTCAGCCGGGCGTGGTGGCTCACGTCTGTAATCCCAGCACTTTGGGAGGCCGAGGCAGGCAGATCATGAGGTCACGAAATCGAGACCATCCTGGCTAACACGGTGAAACCCCGTCCCTACTGAAAAATACAAAAAATTAGCCAGGCATGGTGGCGGGCCCCTGTAGTCCCAGCTACTCAGGAGGCTGAGGCAGGAGAATGGCGTGAACCCGGGAGGTGGAGCTTGCAGTGAGCAGAGATCACGCCACCGCACTCCAGCCTGGGCCACAGAGTGAGACTCTGTCAAAAAAAAAAAAAAAAAAAAAAAAGTGCTAATGTCACTTAAGAATAGCTTTTGACATAGGTCTTTTTTAGTACATTGTGTGATGTATAAAACACTTCTGCTACATCCTGAAGTGTAATGATTGCCCCAGGGAAAAAACTATTCTGCAATTGTCTATGATCTGAACTAGCTGCCTTTGCCATGGAACACTATTGTTGCTTGAAAGAATGGTTAACAAATTGTGAAGCTTGGAAAAAACAGTGTTCCCAGGACCACTCCATCTTCTAGCACGGATTTCTAGTTCAAGGTTCCCCAAGACCACTTTTAGGTTCAATAATTTACTCGAAGAACTCCAAAAACTCAGTGAAAGCTATTATAGTTAAGGAGAGCTGAAAGATACAGATTGAAATCAGCCAAGAGAAGGGGCCCATGCAACAGAGAATAGGGAAATTCCATACAAAAAAGCTTTCTGTTGTCTTTTCTTTGTGGAGTTGTGGACAGCGTTGCTTTCCTGGCATCCATGTGTGACCATATGCACAAGAAATTTCCAACCAGGGAAGCTCACACAGCCTTGGTGTCCAGAGCCTTTACTGGGGCTTGATCATGAAAACTTGATTGGCTCCCTGCCATGGCTAACCTCTTTCTCCACCTTCTCTGAAAGTCAAGTGATAGGACATGACTCAAGGCTCATGAATCACATTACTGGTGTGGCCGAAAGCCTTCACTCGAAATCACATTGCAACTATTTGGCACCTTCCAAAGCTCCCAGGTGAATAAACACATACCTATCAGGCAGGATATTTTAAAAAACCTAGAAATTACTTCCAAGAAGCTAAGGACATAGGTTAATTTTTGTAAACCTCTTTTGGGAAAGATTAACTTCTTTTTTTTTTTTTTTTTTTTTTTTTGGAAATCGGGTCTTGCTCTGTCACCCATTCTGGAGTGCAGTGGTGTGTAATCATGGTTCATTGCAGCCTTGACCTCTCAGGTACAAGTGATCCTCCCACCTCAGCATCCTGAGTAGCTGGGACTACAGGCACATGCCACCACACTCTACTGTGTTGTTTTAATGTAGAGACAGGATCTCACTATGCTGCCCAGGCTGATCTCAAATTCCTGAGCTCAAGTGATCCTCCTATATCAGCCTCCAAAATGCTTGGATTATAGCCGTGAGCCACCATGCTGGGCCCAAATTCTTTACTATACCTAAATCACTTATGATTAACCAGACTTGGATTTTTGGCAAATGTTTTCTCAAAAGTGAATCAAGTGATTCTGTCATGTCAAGGTAAACAACTGACAGTATGTGTTACCAAAGAAAAAAAATCAACTTACAAGTAAATGTTAGATTTTGGACAATGTTATCAACTACCATGAGTTATAGATTTCCAATATTTAAAGACTTACCTGGAGAGATTGAAACTGGTGACCACGTAGCCCTTACAGATTAGAGAGACAGTAACTGAAGTTCCTCTAGGCAGTCATTAACTGTAACTTTCAGCTGTTTGCTTACCCATTGGTAGCTGTTCTCCTGACTCTTACAATGTCATATAGCCTAACCATAGTTTCTGCAGTCTTCCTATAGATAGCCTCTTACCCTTGTGTATAGATTACAAAATGTTGGCTACATTGTTTTCAGGGACTCAAAAGACAGTCCTGAATCCAGCTCAGAATGCTCAAGATCATCAACCCTTCAATTAATTTTGTGCAAGTGTCAGATGGGTAGCTTTTTGACATCAAAAGTCTAGACCTCACACCTAGAACCAAAAGAAAAAAAAAAGTCAAAAACTCAGTTGCTAGGACCATGTCCTCATGGACCCATTTCTGAAATGAGGAGTACCTCAAATAGTTGCAACTCAGTGCCTGATCCATGGACTCTGGAATTTCCTTCATCTCAGCCAATCAACTGATGACCCCTCATTACCCAATTCCCCACCCCCTTAGTCTGATCCTTAATGTCACCCCACTTAAGTAAGACTCATTGGGGAGGTGGATTTGAGGCTTGCTCTCATGTCTCCTCACTGGGCTGCCTCATGAATGAATCCTTTTTCTGCCACAAATTTCAATGACTCAGTGATTGGCTTGCTGTGCATTGGGGAAAGCAGCCTTGTTTGGTAACAAGATAATATTAGAAACATGATTGAAAAAATATTTCCAAATAAAATGTGTCAACATATGGAATATCTGCTTAACTCAATGAATCAATATTTTCCAGATGACTAATATATGATGTTATAAAATCATCATGCAATGGTAAGAGATCCATTCAAAGTATAAGAAAGACTAATGGATTTTAATAAAACAGAGAGTGCAAAGTTCACTGGTATGGTTTTCAGATTGTGATTTACAATTAACATTTAAGAAAGTATCACTTATCAAGTTTTGATGTGGTATTAGTTTATTCTCCCACTGCTATAAAGAACTACCTGAGACTAGGTAATTTATAAAGAAAAGGGGTTTAATTGGCTCATGGTTTCTCAGGCTGTACAGGAAGCATGGCTGCGGAGGCCTTAGTAAACTTAAAATCATGGTGGAAGGTAAAGAGGAAGCAAGCACAGACTTCACATGGCCAGAGCAGGAGAGAGAGAGAGAAAGGGGAAGATGCTAGACACTTTCTAAGAACTAGATCTCATGAGAACCCTATCGTGAGAACAGCAGGGGGGAATTCAGCCCCCATGATTCAATCACTTCCCATCAGGCCTGTCCTCTGACACTGAGAATTACAGTTCAACATGAGATTGGGGTAGGAACATGGAATCAAAACACATCAGATGTAGTATCAAAAAGGGATATCCATAATTATCTGATAAGTCTATGAAATACCTCTTTTTTTAATACATAGGCTGGATTCTCTATGAAGAGAGAAATAATGTACTATACCCGATTTTTTTAAGTTATTTTCTTCTCTTTCAATAACTTTGAAATATACCAGCATACCAGATTAAACGCAAAATAGAAGTGAAAATCCAGCTCTATTTTGTTAAGCCAGACGTTAAGAGAAATGCTAAAATATAAAAGCATATGACTCTTATTGGTAAATATTTCTTTGCTCTATAAAACAATTTTTAATAAATATGTCATTGACATTAATATGCAATTAAATTATCATTTGAAAAAATGAACAAATATACTTATTTCTCAGTATAAATTTCTATTAAGATAAATACTGATGGATATAACCCACATAAAAATTTTGCTTCTTGCTTTAATAATGTTAAGAGTATGAAGTTGTCATGAAGCCAGAATGCTTGATAATGGCTATTTGAGAGCAGTATTTCTCAAAATTAGTCTTACAGTTAGTCACTATGATCTCTGACTGGGACAACTACAGTTTGTGGGTCCGATCTGGGCAACCCTCTGTTCTATAAATGAAATTTTATTGGAACACAAACATGCCCATTTAGTCACATATGACTTATGGCTACTTTCACACTACAATAGCAGAGTTGAATAGTTGAAGCAAAGTTGAGCAGTTGTGACAAACATCACACAGATACACACACACACACACACACACAAAATTCTATGGCATGCAAAGCTTATAATATGTATTGTCTGTTTACAGAAAAATGTTTGCTCACCCTTGATTATGTGTGCCATAAAATCAATTTTGTGGTTTGGACCAGCAATCTTCCAAAATAAAGAAAATAATTAAAGAAAAAAGAGAAGTAAAACACATAGATTCGATGAGAAAAAAAAAGCAGTGCATCACATAGTGTTAGCCATTATTTTTGGAACATATTTGTTTTTGCTGTTTGCATGTGTGTTGAGTTTAGTTGTAAATTTGTTTTACTCTGGGTCATGGTAAAAAATTGAAATCTGCTGATTAAAGTGTAAACTAAGTACAATTAGGATTCTCAGAGATGAATTATTAACATTGTAAATGGTCTTAAATTCTCCAAGGCAGTAGGTGGCATATCAATTGAAAATAGATACATTGACACATTTACATTAGTCTTACTAAAGATATTCACAGATATTTATGGCAAAACAACTCCAACAGTTTTTGTAGAATGTGAATTTCCCCTAACTGTACAGAGTTGGTTATGCTTTATAGCCTGTTATTTTAAGAAGACTACAGTTAATGTCATTTTTCTCTATATATGTCATTGTAGGTAATCGAGTTTGTTTCTTAATCTGAAATTTGTCTCTTTTGCATTGTGTGTTTTATTATTGTTAGTCACTTCAGAAAGTGGATACCTTTAAAGTGATTTGTTTATGTTTAATAAGTATAATATATATATTTATA
>NW_016821003.1:3171347-3194540 GCF_001698545.2 Rhinopithecus bieti
ATATATACACACACACACACACACACCCCTCCTAAGGACATAATACCATATATTTTTACAAACAAAACATACTCACGTAACCAAATAGAGTTTGGATCTTTTGCATTACACTTTGGAATACATTCGAATTGAATTATTTTTTAAGACTGATAGTTTTTGGAGCATGTTTTTAGGCATTTTAGGACATAAGAACATGAATAGAGCTGTTCTCTGTCATAAAGAAGTTTGAAAATAAGATGAGAATAAGACCTAGATGTAAATAGTTATAAAATTTTGTGTGAATGTGTGTGTGTGTATGTGTGTGTGTGTGGTGTAGTTTTGAAATCTCATGTCAAACAGAAAGAGCACATGCTTTGGATTCACAGAGTTTTTGATTCAGATTCATGCTTGAAGACCTGCAAGTCTTTATAAAATGTGTTGCACAGAGCCTAGCAAACCTCTAGTACTAAATAAATGTTGGTATCTTCAAATTGAAGACAATAGCAGCAGCATAAAAGATTCAGGCTTTGTGGCTGTTTTGCAGCATTCCTGCGAGGAATACAGGAGGCACTTGTTACAGAGATGATGGCAAATTTCAGTGAACAGACCGAGTGAAACTAACATCAGAGAATAGGGCTTGGGAGCTGCAATATCAACAGAACAAAGATAAGAGCATTTGGTTAGCATCTTTTCATATTTTAAAGTAGAATTTTGAGCAAAAATATTCGAGAATGGTCATTAGTTAAGTTCCTACACTAGTTCCTTCTTTCTCAGCATTCCTTAAAGTTGCAAGGTATTTCCAGTGTTCCCAAACAATTTTCAAAGCTATGCATTGCAAATTTTCTACTAAGGTTACTAGATGCTTCTCTTGTCCTTTGCTATCAGTTCCGCAAGCAGGAAAATAGTAGTTTTCCTTGAATCTTTGCCTGAGGAGAAAATGTTCAGTATTTTCAAAATCAAAGAGATCAATCCAGAGCAAGATAATTGCAGTATTGCATTGTCCTATGTCATGTTGTGATGCAATATATTCTTTACAGTGGTACTTGGACAGTGAAGTTGCCATAAGAGTTGAGTTAGTGCATTGCCAATAGAGTTCTAGTTACCTGACAGGTAAAAAGAAAAAAAAAAAAATGACCCTTCAATTACATAGACACAGTGCACATATCTATCCCTCATTACTCCTCCACTAATGACTGCCATTGATAATGAATGGCAATATCCTTTCTCCCTGAACCCAAAGAGAGATTCAGGACACTCAGTAATGCATTGATCCATGCAACTTCTACCAATTGATGAACACTGGCACTCTTGTACACACACAAACACACACAATGTCTAGACATTTTTATCACCTGTATAGATTTGTATAAGCTTGACATTTTAAACACAATTTTCATTGTATGGTTCAGGCATCACAAATGAACTCCTTCTCTGAAGTTCTAGCATGTTTTCAGTTGCAATTGAAAATCTGAGCATTTATTATGCAGTGAACTTTTGCCAAAATTGAGTTATTCTTACACACATTTCCACCATAACATAGCAGATATTGTTAATTGTGTAGTCACCGACCATTGCTATTTACATTCTTGGAAACAGAAACTTATCTAATTCAAGAATATGACATATTAAGCTCCAGCAGAGATTCTGACTTCCTCAGTTTCTCTTGTCGATAAGAAAGAAGCCACAAGACACAGTCCTTATCAATAAGATGTAAGCAGAAATCACTTGGGGTTTCTAGAAAGCCATTTTCTTTTCCTAAAAATGGGTGAGATGAGGCTGATATCACTACATATCCTCAAAGTTTTTAGCTTTGAACATGAACTTCCAGAGTCATGTTATTACTATGAAATACAAAAGGGAAGGCCAAGAAAACCAGAATTTCCAGCCCATAAATCAGCAAACCTCTCAATTGCCATCAGCAATTCAAAACTGAGGAGTAATTTGTAAGATCTGACCCTTCAGGAAAAAAAAAAAAAGTGGTATTGAAACCACATAACTAAAGCAGACCAAAAAAACAAAAAACACCCCAGACCTCAAACTAGCAAAATAATGAACATATCACTTTGATTCTTTGTTCTTGAGAATCTATAATTAGCCAGGCCACAATATTTCATGCAACGTTTTATTTAGTTCAGTAACTTTTTGAAAGAAGTATTTTAAACACAATTTTACAAATGAGGAAAATGTCCGTAAAAATCACTCCAAAGGCCACGTAGGTGATAAATATCATTATTAAAGTTTGTATTCAGGTTTGTGTGATTTGGTTATCTGCATTTATTTATTATTATTATTATTTGTTAATTCATTCATGTAATGCTCTATGTCTCTGTTAAGCAAACATAAATGGAGTTTTAATTTAGAATTCAAACCATCAGACTTTTGTTAAATCAGAAAATCACTTTTTGTCGGAGCCACTTTAAGAAAAATTATTCATTGGGTGAATGTTCACTAGTTAGGTGATGGGTACACTAAAAGCCCAGACTTCACCACTCCACATGTGAGAAGCCTGCATTTGTACCCTCCAAATATGTACGATTACTTTAAAAATACTTTTAACAGAATCATATGGCTTTATCCCTGTTTAATATTAACAATCACACACATTTTGTTTCCAATATATAACACTGGTAAGGCAATTCATTTGAGTATAAGCAGAGCAAAACAAACAAACAAAAACAAACAAACAAAAAAAAAATCCAAAAAAAAAACCAAACAAACAAAAACACAAACAAAAACCAACTGAGCACTCTCAGAGCTGCTAGAGAGTGATAAAAGACACAACTCTTTGTCATGAAACCTTGAAAGTTATTCAAGAAGCTGCAGATTGAGAAGTATGAGACACAGAACTCTATGTTCATGGCGTCTGTGAGGGGGCAGGCAGTGAGATTTGGTTAGGAGTTGCATTTAATTTCTGGCCTAGATTGAGATTATACAACGCCAGTGTGTAAAAGGAGATTTGAGAAATGCCTTCTCAGTTTGTAAAGAGAAATTAGGCATATCTGTGTTTTATCATCACAGTCATCCACACTGCCTTAGACAAGCTAAATACATCAACATTTCTGATACATAAAATCATCCCCGCCATCTCTACTCCAGATTAAAATACCATATGGGATAAATTTAATCACTAATCTGCAAATATATGTATCTCACTTCTTGCTTTAGAAATGTAGCATCTAGGTGGCATAACATGTTTTTCTCCTTATGTTATTAATTTTCTATTTGATGTTGGGTTTGAAATATAACAGAGGTCTTTGGCTCCTTCTGATTTCCATCAGAAGAGAACATTAATTGCAGTGTGCCCCATAGAGCAAAAGCAAAGGGAGACAGAATATTCTGGATAAGCATCAAAGCTCAAACTGTCTGTGGCAGAACACATCTTCTGCTGACTTTATGCACCTAAATCTTACCATAAAGCAATATAATTCTAGTGGGAGCTGATTATCCTGTGATTGACACCTGAGGATCTGATGTAGTTTTACAGAAGTAAAGCAGTCTGCTCTAATGAGACAGTTTATGTAGGGTAGTGATTAGCCAATCCTATCATACTCCGTTTCTTTAGGAATTAGAATACAAATCATTAAGAGAGATGCAGAACATCCACAGAAGCAGAGAGACACAAGGGGGAAGGAAATAAGCAAGAGCCCTAAGGGAGTAAAACCAATGAGTAAGCTAACACCATGAGACATGAGTGATAGGGAACACTCAAGTAACAATACTTTGTTAATAATGTTAGTTAATAGACCAGGTGTGGTGGCTCACTCCTGCAATTCTAGAGCTTTGGGAGGCCAAGCAGTAGGATCACTTGAGGCCAGGAACTCAAGACCAGCCCAGGCAACATAATGAGACCCCCATCTGTACCAAAAAAAAAAAAAAAAAAAAAAGTTAGCTGGACACAGTGTCACACACCTGTAATCCCAGCTACTCAGGACTCTGAGGCAGGAGGATTGCTTGATCCCAAGAGTTCAAGGCTGCCGTGAGCTATGACTGCACCATACCCTGGGCAACAGAGTGAGTCCCTGTCTCAAAATAATATTGAAAATAATATATTAGTTAGTAATTCAAAATAATAGAAACATTTTTGGAAAATGTACGATGTGCCAGGCACTGTCATGAACACTTATTAAAATTACATCAGCTTTATCGCATATCTATGAAGCTTGCATTATTATCTCATTATTCCAAGTTTACCTGTAGTGCAGTAGAAATACAGGCAGGTTAAATATTCTCAAGTTTAGAGAATAAATACGTGGAAGAGTGGCTGCGAGCAGAGACAGTCTTAATCCAGATTGTCCACTTTTACCTATCCCACAGCATTGCCTGTCCTAGAGTGACTTGGGTAAGGTAAGCATGCTATGGCATCCTCAGTGATGTTCTTTAAGAGACCCTGAGGACAAACATCGTTCTGTGCTTCCCAACTTGGCCCCTGTATCCTTAAAATAAGCACTCGCTGTTTCTCTCTGGTCCTTGCAACACATAGGTGAGATTTTAGACCCAATTCTGCTGCTTATGAGAAGTTTTAGTATTGGAAGATCATTTAAATGACCTGACCCTTGGCCTCCTTTCTGTAACCTAGGAATAACAACAGCACCAAAGTGTCCAAGGGCCACTGTGTACTGTGGATACTCAGAAAATACTGTTGGACACGGCTTTTTTGTTGTTTAACATGCAGCTTGCCGTGGGTGCTTAATAAAGTTGTTTGATTGAACTAAAGAGAAATCAAAATGCCGAAGAAATAACAATAGTCACTAAGACTCCAGAGCTCTTTCTATAAAAACCTAAAAACTTATTGTCTCTCTCTCTCTCTGTCTCTTTTTTTTTCTGTTTCAGCTAGATCACACCAGGGATTACCTCAAATGCTATAAAATGAATCTTTCACTGAAATGGAAAATGAAAAGTGGTGTTATGTTCATCATTTTGCTGGCTTGAGGTTTTTTGATTTCTTTTGTTTTTGTTCTGCATTAGCTACATGGCATCAATATCACTTTTTTTCCTGAAGGGACAGATCTTACAAATCACTCCTCAGTTTTGAACAAATATTGTAGTGAGCAATGCAGGGAAGAATCTTGCCTCAAGGGACTACTTATTGTCAACTAGTTTCCAGAGTAGCTAAAATAACAGTGTTTTGCTCAACTAATATCACCTTTAGCATCTTGTTTTTGGAAGTATAAATGTAAGCACAGTAGAACAAGAGTGACTTCTTTTTTTTTTTTTTTTTTTTTTTTTTTTCACAAACTTCCATGAATGTGTATTCACCCACAGCCTCACACCAGTCTGTAGCACGAGCCCATGGTTCTGAATTATTCCTAAAGTTTTCATCTCTCTTAAGTTAATGTATTTTATCTTGCATAAAAATAAAAATAGTGATAGAAAACAGTCTGTGTGTGTGTGTGTATGGGTGTGCACATATGTTGTGTGCATGCATTAACACTAAAAGTAAATCTAAATGAGTTTGGCAAGACTCTGACTTTTCAGGAGAAGGTAACATTTTTGTGTATTTTGATAAGCAAACATAGAAGGAGTTTTTATTTAAAGATCCAAATTAACTCTAGTCACTCTTTGTTAGAATAGGCAGATAGCCAGAAATGAGCAGGCAAGGAAGCCCCTGGGGAAAAATGTCCTGGAGACACTGCCCATTGATAGTCAGCACTGCCCACTGACAGTCAGCAAAAAAAGACAATGGCTACATTGGCTGCATCTGGCCTTGCGGTTGGGCTCCTCTAGCCAGAGATAAACATGGTAGGGAATTTCCCCACTGACAAACAGGGAAAGCAGAAACTCACCTGAGCATAGCCTGCTGCTCATTATAATAGTAAAAAACATGCCCCTAGGTGGAGATTTTAGATGCTAATGAGACATGGGACATATATCCTAGCATGTACAGCCATGGAACATGCATGCTCAAAGGGACCTCCTGAAACATGCTTGCATGTGACAACTCCTCATGCCCCCTCATGAATAATTATGTAAGATTCTCATAGAGTTCCCTAGCACTAGCTGCGGCTGGTTCATTCTTTTAAGCAGCCCACTCTGCCTCATCTTTCAGAGTGTGCTGTCTCTCTAAATAAATGCTGCTACTACCATTTTCCCAGCCAGAACAGCCTGGAGCTGTTTTTCACTCCTCTGTAAGAATGTACTTTATCTTCCTAATAAACTCTGCTACTTTACCCTTGCTATGTGTCTCTTGGCTGAATTCTGTTTTGCAACTTGGACAAAAACCGAGGTTTCCCACACTTGACAGTAACATCTTGACTTCTGAGTGGTATAATGTATATCATTAATAATGATACACATTTAATGCTGTCTTAAGTTAACTTTCCTGCAAAAAAAATTAGAAATTAATACAAAAATTTAGATATCTTTCTTATTTTGGGGCCCTCTGAATTTGAACAGGCTGGTATAATGACGGGGAAAAAGCTAAGTTTATTAGCAAAATAAGGAGAACTGAATTGCTAGTAAACTCTGTCTCAGTCAACTCTGGTTGCTATAACAAAATACCATAGAGTGAGTTGCTTATAAACAACAGAAATTTTATTTTCTCACAATTTAGGACAGGAAGTCTGAAATCAGGGTGCCATCATGGTGGGTTCCAGAGGGAGCCCTCTTCCTGACTTGTAGATGGCCACCATTTCACTGCATGTGCACACAGACTTGCCTCGGTGTGTGTATATGGGGAGAGAGAGAGAGAGAAAGAAAGAGAGAGTGAGTGAGCAACAGTGCTCTCTGGTGTCTTTTCTTATAAGGGCACTAACCCCATCATGAGACCCCCACCCTTATTACCGCATCTAAACGTAATTGTACCTCAAAGGCCTCGTCTTCAAATATAATTACATTGGGTGTCAGAATTTCAACATGTGAATTGGAAGGGGGGCACGATTTAGTCCATAGCAGATGAGGACCAAGGAAAAAAATGAGAAGCCATAGGACTGTGGAGAAATTGGAAGGCTAACAAGATGATGGGGGCCTAAAATCTATTAAAACAAAAAAGGGAGGGATAAATCAATATAATCCCCTTGACCAAAATGAACAAAATTTACTAAAGGTTGGAATGCCCAATATCCAGTTTTGGGCTCTTTACTCTATGGTGGATGTTAAAACACTACTCATCTCTTTTACATCAAACTCTTAAGATTGTCTTCTCCAGTGAGATCATGAGGCTATTTGTAGGAAAAGAAGTTATATTGTTGGCAATACCAAGTGGAATAGGATCTAACTATGGAGACAACCAAGCAAGCCATATGCTAGTTTTGTAGAAACAGGAGCTCAGGAACAAAGTGGGTGTTACAATAGATCCCCTAACCCCCACACTCTTTTTAGCCTAACCCCTAAATCTGCATAGTCAGTAGGAATAGAATGGAGTTTATACTGTGTACCATAGTATTTATTTGACTTTCAAAGAGCACGGAATTTAGCTGACATTTGGGTTTAATGACTATTTGTTGAGCATCTTCTAGTTTCCTAGTATGATGCATAAGACCTGGTGAATAGGCCGGGCGCGGTGGCTCAAGCCTGTAATCCCAGCACTTTGGGAGGCGGAGGGCGAGACGGGCGGATCCCCGAGGTCAGGAGATCAAGACCGTCCTGGCTAACATGGTGCAACGCGCGCGTCTCTACTAAATAATGATACAAAAAGCTAGCCGGGCCCGACCTGGCGGGCGCGCTGTAGTCCAGCTAGCTCGGGAGGCTGAGGCAGGAGAATGGCGTGAACGCTGGGAAGGGGCAGAGCTGGCAGTGAGCTGAGATCGTGGCCACTGGGCACTCGCAGCCCGGGCGACAGAGCGAGACTCGTCTCAAAAAAAAAAAAAAAAAAAAAAGACACTGGTGAATAACATGCAGAGAGATGTCATTTAAGCTTGTGACTATTTCAGAAAAATCAAGGGAAAGGAGTTTATTTTTTAAAATTATTTTTATTTTTTTACCTTCCATTTCCTGATGATGAGAGAGTTTACTATAACCGCATGATAGTGAGTGCATTCGTTTCCTGGGCCTGCCATAACTAAGTACCACATGCTGCCTGGCTTAAAACACAGAAATCTATTGTCTCACAGTTTTGGAAGCCACATGTCCAAAATCAAGGTGTTGCAGGGTAGGTTCCTTCACAGGCCAATGAGGGAAGAACCTGTTCCAGGACTCTCACCATGGCTTGTGGATGGCAGTCAGAAATTTCTGTCTCTTCACATCATTTTCCCTCTATATGTCTGTCTCTGTGTCTAAATTTTCACCTAATAAAAACAATAGTCCTTACAATTCTATGACATTTTAATTTGATTAGCTTTGTAAATACCTTCTCTACTTGGAGAGAATAAGGTCACACCCTGAGATTCTGGGAGTTAAGACTTTAATATAATCTTTGGGGGGGGATACATTTCAATTCCTAACACTAGGTAACAAATATGACTTCAGAAAATCACTAGACATTATGAAAGTCTCTTAGAAAAATCCCACATTTACTTCACTTCATAAGGCTGACATTAAAACAGCAAATGTAGAAAACAATGAAGATGTGGCCAGGTATTAATAGATAATAAGAAATTACGTTCCCCAATCATAAGGCAGTCGTTTTTTTCTAAAATTCATTTTTTTTAACACAACTCAGGTATTACTTATAGAACTGACTTCCTGAATTGTTTCGATAGCATTAGGATAATTTTATTTTCTGCCAAATGGGGTACATTTGAAGGAACAAGATCAATCTGAAATTTAAGTTATGGTGACTTTATTGAAATGTAGGGCCTGCTATTTTATAATAATGCCAGCCATGTTGTGGCTTTCCAAATCAGGTTTCTGTTTATGTTTTGGATTCTTGGAAATTTCCAATTTTACAAGTAATTTTTCCAATTAAGAATTTCATATTATTTAACTTGTGACGTACTGCTCTCTCTCTATTTTTTCTCAAAAATTAAAGTGTTATAATTATTGTAAAACTTTACACAAAAGGGCATAGAATAGTTTAGTCAAATTCTTTTTAGGTAAAGTATGTGGCAAGACTACACTTCAATATCTTGTGTCTTTTAAAATAGATATTTTACTTTTTTTTAAAAAAAAAGGTAGTATCTCATTGTCTTGAATGCATAAGAGCACTCATATTTAAAATGCTAAAGTTAAAAATTTGCATTATAATGAAACTGGTAACTGTCCAATGTCTTATTCTAAACCACAAAGTTCAAGCTTTCTACCTTCAGGGACAAGAAGTCAAATTTTCAACCTAAGATAAAGAGTTGAAAAAAATAAAAAAAATTAAATATCTTTCATTATAATTTTTAAAATAGTTCTAGCTCATATTTTCTTATTTCTACATTGTCTTCATCAATGTAAGTCAATGACATAAATTTTAATACATGATTTATGGTTACAAATTCATTTTTTATTCTCATTTATTATGGGGTGTCACATTTTATCATGCCTGCATTTAATCATCTCCTGTCTGCATATTAATGGTTACAAATATGATACCTGTGTAGACCCAAGAAGCCAGGAGCTGTCTTGGAGTGCAACGGATGAGTGCCTTGAAAAGTGGGGTTGGAAAAAAAAAATCTTTAGATATCTTTGTACATGCATATGTATTATAGAATAGCTCAGATAGTGAAAAAGAGGGTATTCTACTGTGTGGAGTCAATTTGTGTAAATTGATTTTCATAAGCCCCATAATTTGTGCATCCATAGCTATATTGAACGTATACTAAGTCTTGTGTCAAAATCAGGTGAGATCATAAACAAGACATTGCTAAGTTTTATTATCAAGTTTAATCCAATGGGAAATAACTAATATCTCATAGTTGCATTCATTTATATTGGCATATTTCTTGAATCAATGGCTAAAGTACATAAATGAGAAGACATGATTTTAGAAAGCTAGATTTTATTTGAACTTCACGACATGAGGTTTTGAGAGCTGAGTAGGGAATTTACAATTAAAGACAAGTGGGGAATCTGTTGCTGCTAGAGTGTGGGTGTTTGACAGAAAGCATGTGCTAAATATATGTTTGTTTAATGAATAAATATTCTATTTTATTTTACTAACAAAGAGTACCTAAGAGCCACATCCAGTGCTGATGCAAATTGAGCTATAACACCATCCATGGAACTGGTATGGTGGGCTAGGTATGGAAGAAGGACTGGGGCTTATTTCTACTAAAAAGGTTTAAGAAAATGAAAAAACAAATTAGGGAGTGCACAGTGGGTGCAAAGAACAAGACTAAATCAAGACCAATGAAAAGCCATAAATGCATGGAGAAAAAAGGAACTGTGGTAAGCTTGGGAGAAGAGATAATTTGAGAAGCAGAGTATTAATACAATCTGGAAAAAAAAAAAGTCTGTGATCAGTGATAAAGCATGTGCTGCTGACCATGCAAATTGGAGTTAAGTTTGAGGACTTCAAACAACCCGTTAGGAAGGAGGGGAGTATATTAATTAAGAGAAACTGCATGCATGATTGGTACCATAGTAGACAGACAGAAATATCGTAAGTTGTCATTCTTGGCCTTCAAAATGGCCACATAGGAAGATTCTCCTAATTCACAATGAAAATAATTTAAGACATGCTAAAGTATAGAAATGTAAAGAAAAGAGAAGGTAATTTGTCATAGATATCTATGCAACCACATGCAAGGATTAAGAATAAAGACACATTCACCCCGTTTTCAAAATAGGATGCCAGTCTTGAAATAAACTGGACCAGCCTCGAAAATCTGTTACCCCAGTTTCTAAATGAGAAAAACATTCAAACAGAAGCTTTATGGTTAAGAAATAAGGTACCTGTTCAATCTTTCTCTGTTTCTATATTGTTCTGTCTTTTTAGACAAAACTTTAAGGTTAAAATGTCAGTATACTAAAACAAGGCCTATACATTTGAAAAGGCATTTTACTTATAGAAATGAAGATTTCTGAAACAGAAGGTAAATTGTTCCAGAGACTCTTAAAAAGTATTTATCCCTTTTCAAACATGATGAAGTCCTCATGATTAATAAATAGTTTTGCAAGAAAATAAATTATTCAGTTAGAAATTGCAACAGCCATTAACAGTATAACATTTGTTCTCTAAGCATTGTGGACTTGCCAAACCTGTAAATTATAGGCATTTTTCCACATCCTGCATTTAATACCTCTCCTGTTGTCTTCCATTCAAGTAGGTAAGTTATTAGGCAACTTTACAGGTGATTAATATTATACAGTTGTAAGTACAATCTGCTCTATTGTATAAACTTTAATGATGATTGGTTTAAAGTAAGTTACTTGTGATGATATAACTTAGGTCATTTTTTTTTATTCTTATTTTTTCTTGAGACAGAGTCTCACTCTGTCACCAGGCTGGAGGGCAGTGGCGTGATCTCAGCTCACTGTAACCTCCGCCTCCCGGGTTCAAGCGATTCTCCTACCTCAGCCTCCTGAGTAGCTGGGATTACAGGCATGCGCCACCACACCCCGCTAATTTTGTATTTTTAGTAGAGACGGGGTTTCACCTTGTTGGTCAGGATGGTCTCAATCTCTTGACTTCGTGATCTGCCCGCCGCCAGCTTCCCAAAAGGCTGGGATTACAGAGGTTATTATCTTAACGGCTAAAAGCTTTCCCGGCCGGGCATGGTGGCTCACGTCTGTAATCCCAACATGCTGGGAGGCCGAGGCGGGCGGGATGACCTGAGGTTGGGAGTTCAAGACCAACCCTCCAATTGTTCACTCCTAGTTGGCATTTTTACAAGATTCTTTGTTGATACGTAAGTTATGTGTAAAAAAAAAAATCACTTAACAGATATAAGATCAATCAGTCAATCAATTGGCCTATTTAAATGAATGTACAGGGATCCTACTCTCTGTGCTAGAGATGTTGACTGGCTAGAGATCCATTAGCCGTGATGTGGGTGACCATGTATGCCAAATATCCTTTTCTTCATGTGCCGTGTAAACTCTGATCCCTTGAAGCAGTTAAATTCAAGACTGGGATTACTATTGTTGACAAGATTCACACATAAATCACAAAACAAAGGGCGAAAGAACAACTACAAGTCTTTCAACCTTTGCTGGCACCAAAAAGTAACCAAACAAAGAAAGGCACTCAGCACATAACAGTTGTCTGAATTATTCAAACTCCTTTGCTAAGGAAAAAAAAAATTAAAAATACGATTTTTTGGTAAGGCTTTTAACAACGACAAAAGCTTGCAGGGGACTTTGAAAGTACTGCTCTGTTTCATCAAGGCTTTTTGACTATTACAGAAGATAAGGCTTTTTTATTGTTATTGTTTTGTGTGTATGTGTGTAAGCATGTACTTTAAAATCACAAGAAGCAAAAGAGAAGGTGGTAATTAGGTAATCTAACAATAAAGCAACACTTGGTTTTGCTTGGCTCACCATGGGATTAAATATGTTTTGTGAGAAAGAGTGATTACATTATTTTAAAGAAATGGATTGTTGTGGCCTGAATTCTGTAGCCTCTGGCTTTCCCCTTAGTAAGGGGAACAGTGGGAGATTTTTTAAGGCTTCCTCTGACAATTCAATGCCTTGGATTCAGGATGTGATTTGTTTTCACAAGGCCAACTGTATCTCTATTTCTAGAAAGACATTTTGTCTTGAAAGCGGTAATATCAGGTGTTGTATTCTCTCCTCCACAAAACGCTGCAATTCCACTGAACGAAGGGAATTCTAACTTAGTGATGGAAATCTACACACACACATACACTCACACACCCTCTTAAAAATATATTCATAGTAGTTTTCAGCTTAAAACACATAGCTTAAAACACAATCCTGGATTTCTGCTCACTTTTCTGCAATCTAATTGAGGCCAGTAAATCAAATGTGGGTCAGCTAATCTAGACTAAGCTTGGGTAAATTGGCCTCCAGGCTAAAGTTTGACAGTAGTTGTGCTTTATCTTTCTGGGATCATGGACAACCTAGGGTGTATGCTTTTCATGAGATGAAAGAGGCATAGGAAGACAGGAGAGGGCAAAGGTCTGTCCTACAATAGCCAATGATCCATTTCCTAACATGGGGAACACTTAGTCCTGAAACTGTTTGAAGGTGGACAGATTTGTTAATAGATGTGCTGGTATCACTGGGATGTCATCTCGATGTTTTCCTCTTTAAACTGAGAATGGCAGTAACATCATTGTTTGGGGATTATTGGGATTCACATGTGAAAATGCCTCTGAAAATATTTAACAAACTATTACATGTAACATGACTGGTCTGTTAGACCCATCTACCTTCTATTACTTTAATGACAAATTTTCAATAGAATATAGTGAATATAAAACTTCAGTTTACTCTGTGTAATTTCTCAGTTACTGTTCCAGCACATAGTCCACAAAATAAAATTTTGAATGTAAACAACATATATTTGACTTGTGCGTGTATCATTTGCTAGTTGTGACGTCCTGCACGATTACTAGTTGTAAGCCTTCTTACAAAGCTGAAAGATAAGGCTTCCCTCACAAATATTTTAAATAGCAAAAGGGACAATATTTCCTTTGTAAATCACTTAGCACACTAAAATATCTAAAGAAAAGTTAGTTCCCTTTCCCTCCAATTTTGAACTTTTGTAACTGTAGAATAAGTAATTTGTCACATGCATGTTTTGAGGTGATATCTGAAGTCATCTGATCTCTGTATGTTAAGTGACAAACACTTTGGATGAGTGCATGCTGTAATATTCTATTGCTACCAGAGCTGCAAAATGACAAAATTCAATTGAGTTTTGCAATGTGTTTTCTTTTCCAGATGTGTATTGGAAGCATAATGAAGTCTGTTTGTCTTGCTTCCAAAACTTGGTATGTCGGCAGGAATCACTGACAGGATTTTGTTGAAGAAGAAAAAAAAAAAAAAAAAAGATTGTCATATGGTGATCAGGAACAGGCACAAATCTATAAAATAAAATAACATCCTAATTCCATTAGATGCAATATTATGCAGCATAATGTTTAATTGGTTTCAATTTAACAGAGATTCAGGTTGAATTGCACTCTGGACAATCCAGAGATGTTGATGGCCATATGCTGAATTCCTCAAGGTGCAGTGAGAGGGGCTTGTGTGCTTGTTAAGGACATGCCAGGCCATCAGCAACATATATATTGGATGGCTTCATAACACACATGCTTTCAGGGGGGAATAATATGGGAACATCATAGTCTGAAAGGAATTTATATCATCTTTTGTACAAATAGAAAGATCATAGGTTTGTATTAAAATTCACTAAAACCTCAAATGGCTTATTCTTGTAATGTGTATAGAGTTTCTGTAGCATTCCTTTAGAAATCTTTGAAAAGTTGTCAATCTTGGCCAGGCACGGTGGCTCACGCCTGTAATCCCAGCACTTTGGGAGGCCAAGATGGGTGGATCACCTGAAGTCAGGAGTTCGAGACCAGCCTGACCAACATGGAGAAATCCCATCTCTACTAAAAGTACAAAATTAGCTGGGCACAGTGGCACATGCCTATAATCCCAACTATTCGAGAGGCTGAGGCAGGAGAATCACTTGAACCTAGGAGGCGGAGGTTAGAGTGAGCCAAGATCATGTCATTGCACTCCAGCCTGGGCAACAAGAGCAAAACTCCTCCCCCGCCAACCCCCCAAAAAACAATAAAGAAAATTTGTCAATCTTGTTTCTCATACATTTTGTCCATCTTTGGCATAGATGTAAAATGTGATGAGTGGAAACTGTTTATTCAGAAATCAGAAATCATCACCAGCATCATCAATATTATTATCAATTTCAAGTCATTATTTACTTAATTTATGCCAGTTGATCTGATGGCCATTTCATTTGCATGATTGTATTTAATCCTCACGATATTCCTATGATATCTTTATACACATATTACAGGTCAAGAGACTAATACTTAGAAAAATTAAGCAGTTTCCTCAAGGTTTCACAGCTACTATATGACAAAAACCTGGCTTTTGACCCCAACTCTAATGCATTAAGTCCTCCTCTGTCTTTCATGTGAATAAAGTGAAGAAAATACAGGTGTTGAGGAATATCACGAAGAATATGATGTAAGTTGAACAAGTCAATATCATCTTTTTGTATCTGGACTATGGCTCTTAAAGAGACACGAAAAATATTTGCCTAGTGAGATAAATTTGTGTTTGTTTCTCATGTAAATTAAAGCCAAGACTTGCGTGGTGCTCCATGGTCATGGGAGTTCATTCGAATCACTGCTTTCAACCCAGACATCTCTTGTTACCCCTTGACCTCACAATCCAAAATAGCTTCCAGCACACCAGCCAGCAGATTCCAGGTCCAGGTAGCAGGGAATACTTATCTTAGTTTTGAATATTCTTGATGCCTGTGTCTCACAAAACTTCTGGAGATCTCTTTCTTGGGGGTACACGGCCTCATCTACCTGCAAGAACCACTGGGAAACATACCCTGTTATATGGGCAGCGATGCACCAAGTTGAAAAGTGTGACCATAATCAAAGCTGAAGGAAAGAATAGATACTATATACCACCAGCAATAGATGCCACAGATTCCAAAGACACTGTTCCAAGAAATTAATTCAAAATTATTTTCATTTCAAAAGACAACTTGAAAAATATTAATGTCTTATTATTGATAAGACATTAATTATTATTGATCATCTGGATGGCTAGTTATAAACAAAATATTTCCATAAAACTTTAGGACTCACATTTGCATTACAGTTTATACAACTGTCAGTAACAACACTGTTTTAATGGTTAATCATTAATGAAGAAAGAATTGTGGAAATTCTATACTACATGAGTAACATGCATGTGCCAAATGAAGGTCAAATTACATCCTTCAGAGAGAAATGATCACAGATTTGATTCCCTCAGGATACGTGGCAGAATTGACAATTTCAATTGCAAAAGCTCTTGTGCTGTAGCAATCACATGGCAAGAAGAGACTCTACTTCCACAAAACAATAGCATTTATCAAGAAAAATTCATGGACGTTAATGTGAATTTTATTAATGTAAAGTTTTCATGTATTTAATTATAAATTTGTGTTTTATAGTTGCTTTTTAGATATAAGCCTATGAAGTTTCTCACTAGTTCTATGTGATTGTGTAAACTTATGGTAAAGTTAATTTAAATCAGTATGGGTTCTTTATTTTTTCCCTCTTTTTAAATGAGCTCATTTATACATTGGTCAAATTTCAGAAGCACAGACCTATAGAAAGTGCTTGGTCAATGTAAAAACTCATGTGTGATAGTTCAGTCGAATTAGCCTCCCAGTCTCCTCAAAAGCAGACCCATTCACTTCCCACTAGGATATATGAGTCCCAGTCTGAGACTAATTGACACTTTTCTTTCTAATTCCTTCTTCTCAGCATCCATCATTTTTTTTTTTTTTTTTTCCCGTGTCTCCTGGGCACTTGTCAGGTTGATCAAGAAAGACTTAATAACAGTACTTGTGATTGCTCATTTTGAGCCCTTGTAAAATGCAGGATCTGTAGGAGCCCATGTGGGCCTTTCATATGAGTGACTGATGGACTGACTCAAGAATCACAAGTGAAAGTGCTGAGTGAGAGTGCAGACGCTGAGATGAGCTGGGCAGATCTTACTTCAACGAAGGATTTGCTGCTTAGCAGCCGGTAGTATGCTCAGCTCCATCCGGGTTAGCACCCACTCCTGGAAGCTGATCCACTGAGCTCACACCCTTCCTGGGCTGCCCATGTCTAGTGACTGAGTGAATCAGGGTATAAAAGTCAAGCAATTTTAGTTTCTTGCAGCACAGCACTGGGTTGGTTTAGGTTTTGTCAGACTTGCATTACAATTTGACTTCTTTTGCTGCCCAGTCCTGCTTTCTTCCCCTTCCTTTCACATATAATAATCCCTAGTACACATTTTGCTTTCCCAGTGCATCTGAACACCTTCTTCTGAGGAGCCTGAGCTGTCACCCTGAGTAGCTACTGGGTTGCAGGTGCTAGCTAGGTTTTTTTTTCCCCCTACTCTTGGTTTGTTTTATCTTATTCTCCTATATTTAGTCATTTACACTAAGTATTGGTATTATATTCCTGTTTCACGTGTAAGGATAGTGAAAAATCAGAGAAAATCACTTACTTAGTCAAGGTCACACAATTGTTAAGTTGTAAAGGCAGGATACAGTTAAGAGTTCAAATCTAGCAACCTTAGATTCATTTGTTTATCCATTTTTTCTAAAGAACTCAACGATGATTTCATGAACGTTTAATTTATGTCAGACATTGTGCTAGCCCCTGAGTAGATGAACAGGAAAAAGGTCATGAGAGCAGAAGTAGAACCTCTCCCTGCCCTTGTGAAATTTATGGTCTCAAGGAGAAAACAAACATTTCCCAATTCACCAAATTTCAGGAATTACAACATGTTGCATCCCAGAAGAGGCATACGTGGTCAGTGTAATCTATAGAGGGAGCTTTGAACAATAGCAGGAGATTATAGAATACTTTTAGTGAAAAAAAAAAATTTCATCTGATATCAAAAGGCAAGTAAGATTTGTTTACATAACAACAACAAAAAAAAAAAAAACAAGAAAATGTTTAAGACAGAAAATAGGATGTATAAATCTCCTGTAACAGAAGGTATCATGGTTAAAAAAAGAGAATCCATGAAACTGGATCACATAGAAGAGAGAACTAGAGTCGAATTAGAGAGATGTATTTGTAGGGCAAATTCCTACAAATATTCCTCAAGGTAAGGAGCATTTACATTTACTGTTTCTAAGAGTGATGAGACGTTATCAAATAATTATAAACAGATTTGCATTGTGTGGTTATCAATTTGTTGTTATTTTTGGTGCAAAGAAAAGCCTCATTGGAGAGGGCTTGAATGAATGTGAGAGGTCTTCTAGAAAGTCCAAGAGATGTCAGGAACTTAAAATGGATAGAGAAGATAGACAGCAAAAGGGGATAACATGGAGAAAGTCATACATGAAACATGACACATGAAAGTTATCAATATGCAATTGAACGATATTAGTGATGCAAACAAAAACCCTTGATGTTTCAGCTGAATAGAGTGAAAACAATGCAAATGCTAGAAAGAAGAAGAAATCTAAGTTAATAAGCCCTATATTCACAAACCTTACACAGACAGAAAGCAGTGAATTCAGACAAATTAGCAAGCCTGGGAAGTGGTAACACCTATACATGTCCCTGCTGGTCCAGAAGAAAACATGCTCATAACTTCTCATAGCATGTGGGTATTTTAATACCTTAAAGATTTTTCTATTCTATTCTATTCTATTCTATTCTATTCTATTCTATTCTATTCTATTCTGTTTTACTGAGACAACGCCTTGCTCTATTGTCCAGGCTGGAGTACATTGGCACTGTCATAGCTCACTGCAGCCTTGAACTCTTGGGCTTAAGCAATCTTCCCTCCTCAGCCTTCTAAGTAGGTTGGATTACAGTTCCACGCCACCATCCCCAGCTTAATTTTTAAATGTTTTGTAGAAATGCCATCTCCCTGTGTTGCCCAGCCTGGTCTCAAACTCTTGGCCTCAAATGATCCTCCAGCTTTGGGCTCCCAATGGCTAGGATCATAAATGTGGGCCACCATGTGCAGCAGATTCCTTCTATTTTAAAGACAATGCTGCCTGTCTTCTAATGGATCTTCTAATTTATAATTATGAAGTCTGTTCTTGACATTTTTGCCTATCTTTGGCCTTAATTTAGTAGAAGCTTGGATACAAAATACTGGGTAGGTAACTTTGCCTTGCTGCTAAATTATGTTAGCAGTCCCACACAGGTCAATCCTTAACTTTAATTGTGGAACAGTCTGCTTGTGAAGCTCCTCTGTGGATATTAAGTTTTAATTTCCTGTGCATTGGTTATGAATTTATCCATTGGTCTCATCAAAGCATTTGCATTTTCAAGTATTCTAAAGATTGTTTATTTTTATAAATTAGCTTTTATTTCTTTAAGACACATAACAAGCGATCTAAAAGCCTTTCATTTTCAAAGAAGTGCTCACATTTAAGCTAACATGAGGAGTGTTAAGAACTACAGGATAGGGCTCAAAGGAGATAAATCAATATTTTACCCAATGAATATGGCACTTCACTTTCAAGAGGAAAACCTGATCATTTTTCTCTTCCTTCTTTTCTCTTTGTATTCTGATCCATCCTCCAGGCACAGCCAGATTTATCTTTACAAATCAATCTACTCATGGCTGGCTTATGCTTGAAACACTAGGAGGGTTGTCTGCTTCCTACAGAATGAAGTGCAAACATCTTAACTTGGCATTTAAGACTCTTCAAAATTTGATTCCAAGCTATGCTTTCAGCTTTATCTTTTGCCATACCTACCTTGAGGCCACTCTGCTTTTCTTCCAGAATTGCTCATTTGGTCCCCAGCAAAATATGCTAACACATATTTTCATATGCTTTTTCTCCATCTGAAATTCCCTCCATTTTTTTCTTTTCTGGAAATTACTAGTTTAAAATTTAAGACCTATTTTAAACGTCTTCTCTTCTGAAGAGCTTCTTGGTTATTCTGTAGTTACCCCTCCCCCCACTTTTTTTCTTCTTATTTCGCATTGTCAATATCTCTATTGTTTCATCATAGTTTTTTGAGATGACCTGTTTACTTATTTGTCTTCCTGAAGCATTTTGGTGGGTTGTAGAATTCAAAGAAGAGACAACTGAGGCACATCAAGGTTTTGTTGTTGTTGTCTGTTTGCTTGTTTGCTGACCTTGTTACAAGGATACAGAATCTTAAACACAAGCAAGGTGGCTGCTCAGCGTTGGGCATACATAGCATTGTGCCTTCTCCTGTCCCTCATCTGACTCAAGGTATCACAAACACCTATATAGGGAGAAGCTTAACATATGGGAAAACTTGTATGAACCTACACAAACATTCTTAACATGTAATGCTTCAAATTAAGACAATGTATAAATATACTGGGCTTTTCTGGCACTTGAGCTAAATGTAGTGCCACATGGAAGAAAGTAGAGAGAGGCCTGGAAGGAAGTGTATGACAAGAATGGAGATTCTTAGCAATGACCTTAGATGTAAAAGATCTGGTTTTGAATGCCACATTTGCTTTTGATTTCTGGGGTTCATTTCTAAACTTTCTGACTTTGCAAAGTATGAATTAAAATAAGTACTTCATTGAGTAGCTTAGGACCTTGTACATAAAAGGTATCACAAAAAGCCTTATTGTAAAAGAAATATTATTATGCTTGGGAATATAAAGGAGCAGCATATTAATCCTTGTAACAGTTTCTCATTTCTTGTGAACAAGAATTGAAATTAAGAGGATATATCTAGCCTAATTCTGTCAGGACGTGATGGGTCACAGCTGTAATCCCAGCACTTTGGGAGGCCGAGGTGTGAAGATTGCTTGAGAATCGGGAATTCAAGACCAGACTGGGCATCAGAGTAAGACCCAATCTCTGCAATTTTTTTTTTTTTTTTTAATTAGCCGGGAGTAATTACACAAGCCTGTAGTCCCAGCTACTCAGGAGGCAGAGGTGGGAGGATCACTTGAGCCCAGGGTTCAAGGATGCAATAAATTAACCACTATACTCCAGCCTGGGCAACAGAGCAAGACTCTGTCTCAAAATAAAACAACAAAACACACATGAAAAAGAGACATATCTAGCCTAATTTTAACAGGTTTTGTTTTTTTTTCCAAAAGCTTTGCAAAAATAACTTAATATTATTTCTAGACTGGCTGATGGTACCAGGGAGAAATCAGTGAAGGCCACTGTGTGGCTAAATTTTCCAAAGGGTTTGCTTTGTTTACACCATGATGAGTCTGAACTAGCCCCTTACATGACGAGGGGTTCCTTCTTTTTAAGGGAAGTCATAGAATAGTCCAGAGAGGATAAAATTGTAACGGATTTTGCATCATTTTTATCTGAGAACCCTGACACTATTCAACTGATAAGTTGGCAATATCATCTAATTGAACTTTGAATTATTTTTTGAGGAGGAAGGTAAAGAAGGACGTGGGGTATAGAGCTTGTTGCTAGTATTTCCATGAACAAACTGTTATTATTATTTTTAGCAACAGAATGTTTTTTATGGGAAATCTTACATAGGAACCTAATTTATATAACAGAAAATGGAAACTTCAAATAAGCGACACAAGAGCCTCTCTCTTTCAACCTCCTTTGAATCCTCCCATCCACCTCCTTTTGAATCCCACACATAGAGGACATCTGAAGCTCATTCTCCAATGTATAAGCTCATTCTCCAGTGTATAAGGTATTACAGAACACAATTTGGAAACTTTCAGTGTGTGGGGAGAAGTATGGATTTTAGAGACATTCAGATTCTAATCTTGCCATAATCACAAATAAATTGTGTTTACTTTACATGAGTTATTTTTTCTCTATGCTCATACAGAATATGAATAGTGAGAGAAATTTTATGAAATTGTTGTAACTAATAATAATAATAATGAAAGTCAACCTGTATTGTGTGCTTTCTATATTAAGTGCTATTTTATGTATATTCCATGTATCGTTTACTTTAATTCTCAAAAAAATTCTATGAGGTGGATACTTTATTATCTCTTGCTTCTTTTCTATCTGCTTTACCAGGTTTTTCTGTTCTTGCCATTCTTTAAGGAACAGCGTACAGCTAGTGTTTGGTAGAGTCAGAAGTGAAACTAAAGCAGTTGAAGTCATCTCCAGATTTCTCACTGTACAATCCGTTAGTCTCTACCCCTATACAAAGCTCAGCATCTGAGACATTCTCAGCAAGTAAAAATTCTCTATCAGTTTTATGCCAAATTAAAACATGGCAGATAGTGATAATTGTTATATTATTGTTATTATTGACATAACACCAAAAAGACGCATAATTGGCCAGGCGCAGTCACTCGTGCCTGTAACCACAGCACTTTGGGAAGCTGAGGTGGGCAGATCACAAGGTCAGGAGTTCGAGACCATCCTGGCCAACATGGTGAAATCCCGTCTCTACTAAAAATACAAAAATTAGCTGGGCATGGTGGTGCATGCAAGTAGTCCCAGCTACTTGGGAGGCTGAGGCAGAAGACGCGTTTGAATCGGGGACCCCGAGGTTGCAGTGAGCAGAGATCGCGTCATTGCACTCCAGCCTGGCAACAGAGAGAGACTTCCCCTCAAAAAACAAAAACAAAACAAAAAACAAACAACAACAAAAGACACATAGTTAAATAACCTCATTTAATGTCATATTTCCTAAACAAAAGACCTCTGAATATTGATAAAATTATCTCTGATGTTGAAATTGTGGTAACTACACTGAAGTTCTACATTTTACTCAGTTTTGTGAATTTCTCTATCTAGAAAAGAATCAACGCTTTTTAGAGAGATAAAGTCCACAAACAGGCAATCCACAGTGATACTATGTTGTAAAACTCAGTAATTGTCAGTCTTCAGTGTATTTAACCTGTGTATAATCTCTGATTAGTCAACTATTAATTTCTGTCCTTTGTATACTGCATGTTTCTTATTTTTTTCTTATATCCCTACTTTTTCCATCTCTGGCTGTTTCAAGATCATCTTCTCACATTCTTTAAACATTAGCCTTTCACAGAGTTTGTGTGGTCTCTCCTCTCCATCCCACTCTCTAAAACTCCTACTCATACTGGTATCATCAAATAGAATCCATATGTCTACTGATGACTGCAGCCCAGATCTCCCCTCTGAGATCTAAATTCATCAAGACAGAATTGACTAGTTCTGTCCTCAACCTGGGGCTTGGTGTACACATTATGCAGTGTTCACGGAGGCCAAGTTAAACGTGTCACCAAGCTCAGTGTGTGGGGCTGAAGATATTTAAAGAAAATTTATTGATTTATTGGAAGACTGCATATAGTGAGGCACCTCTAGTTTTGATTAAGCTGGAAACTTTCTTCATGCTTCTTTTTCCCTCTTTTCCTCTCCTCTTCCCTCTCTTCCTCTGCCCTCCCCTCCTCCTCTCTTCTCCTTTCTTCTTTCTTTTTCACTTTTTCTTTTCTAACTCCAACGACTTCACTTGATATTCAGTTTCTTAAATTAATTCGAACAAGCCAGAAATTAGTACTCTGTAGAACACTCATGACTTCTCTATGTCTAATTGTCTAATTCTTCTTCTTCCTTTTGAGGATAGGGTAGGCAGCCACTCCTAAACCACTTTTTCAGGCCGAGAAATCCAACACAGTCACAAATCCCCATCCTCTTTGCTGACTTATCAGGGTTCACCCCATGCCTCTCCTAAACCTCACCCCAAGCTTTTAGGCAGCCTGATTTGTCTTTTTAGAAAGGACTACTTCCAATTAAATTTTTAGAAAGGACTA
>NW_016821003.1:3194754-3308910 GCF_001698545.2 Rhinopithecus bieti
CCCCCCCCCCCCCCCATTTTGAGTACTTGGGCATTTGAAGACAATCTTCAAAGTTATCTAGTTTTACGTTTTCGTCCCTTCACAGACAAAATCTGTTTTGACATCTTTTCCCTCCAGAGTAAGGGATCTTCAAGTCCCATATCCCCACCCCACCACTACCTACCCCCGAACCCATTCATTTTATTGCTATGACTTCAAACTGAGATCAGAACTGGATGCAATGTTTGTTTTCATTTTTATAACCCAACTGAAGCATTCAACATAAAAACATTTTAAAAGAGCACATCACAAACTTTGCCCTAAGTTGTTCCTGGGGAGATAGATTTCACCTGATAGCCCAGGCACATCCCTATACTTAGGAGCTTATATCATTCATTGCTGTCATCAAAAAGACTGCTTCCTTTAAATTTGCCAAATGACAGGCTTACAGGGCAATGCTTCAAAGCAACTCATCTCTGCCATTGATATTACAGATGAGAGTAAATGGCAAAGATAGGTACAGTTGTACGAGACAAGCTTACAAATCTGTCACAAAAGCTTTGGGGGTAAATTGGGGATGAAGGCGGCCCATGTGCATGAGAGTCTCAAATGCCCAGAAAGCCAGCCCATAATCACCATTATGGGAAACGTACAAATTACCAACCATGATTTGAATTGTGTTAATTGCAGGTGTATTTCCTGCAAAAGACATACTCTTTAATTATATTCAAATGGCTACTTAATAATGCCAGATGGCTTTCTGACAATTTTTTTAGCCCTCTGTCCACACTTATGCCTTTGAAAAGACATAACCAGGTAAAACGACAATGTGCTTCTTTCCATGAATTTGTTCAGTGATTTTGGTATTAGAGTTACCACTTAATGTTATACAGTTAATGAAAAAGTTAAGCCCCGGCTGCAATGCCACATTTTCCTTCGTTCCTAATGAATACTGACATTTGTGCTCAATTAACAATGACACATATAATCATATGAACCTTCGCTCTGATTCCAATCCAGTATGACTGGACCATAAGGAGACCTCCCTGTGTGATCAGATCAAAGCCCCTATGCAGTGCGTCTTTTCAGAGCAGGGCAGAGATAAATTAATCACACCTATCTAATTTTAAGTAACATAGTCAAAGAACCATTGGGAAAAAGTCACAGCAGGGGCAACAGAAAGTCAGCCTCTAAGCAGGTTCATATCACTAAAGGGACAATATGTCATGCCTTACAATATCTGTTTGTAGTTTTCTGCTTTATAATTTTTCTCATGGATATTTAAAATTAAATTAACTCTTTTCTGTTTTAATAACAGATATAAAAAGGACTCTTTGGTCATGATGCATAGCACATTAACTACAATTATGTCAATATATCTTTCTCTGTCTCTTAATGCAGTGTTTGCTTTTTTTTTTTTTTTTTTTTTTTTTTTTTTTTTTTTTTTTTTTATTTTTGCTAGCCTCCTTCAGAGAGCTCTTTGGGAGCAACTTTAGCTAATAATTAATAATGGGAGGATTCTCCTGAGGAAATCATTTGGAATCATTATGCTCGTCTAATAAATCATCATTTCAGAATTCTAATCAACAAAATTTGTATTCCAAATGGTAGGTAATTACAGTGGTCCATTGCATCTGGATTGATTAATATGTAAATGTAACTATTTCTACCTTCAAAAGTCAATATAAAGCAATGTGTATACATTCATGTAGAACAGGATTCACGGGATTGAAAACTTTGGGGGAGAGCCTGATATAGAGATAATAAAATAATATCTTTCAGCCTCTGCATAAATTGGTAATCACCTGCCTTTGTTTCTTAAATTTAACTGCACTTGATTCATTGGTCTCTGCCATAGCTGCTTCAAGTAATAAGGTTCTTTCAACTATGTCACACAACTTCCACACAAATCATACCAGTGTTTATCTGCATGAAGCATGGTAGAGCACAATGCTATAGTCATCTAAGGGGCTCTCACCAGGGTATAAATGTTTAGTAAAGGGAACTCTAGCAATCCTTAAGAAAGTCAGAAGCAGAACAAACAGAACACAGATCACAGAATGATGACCAGCTGCAAAGAACCCAGAGATTTAATAAACGGTGTAACAAAGTCAAGGACAGGATAAATGAAGGGGGCAAGTCAACTCAATCGAGGTCTGATTTTAGATTCTTTGCTCTCTTATTTTAGTTAAGAAACCACATCTTTTCCAGTCTGTTATTCTTTGTGGATTCCTATGGAATGCAAATTGCAAACTTCAAAACTTCATTTCCAAACATCATTTTGTGGAATTTTCGAAGCAGATTATTTTACAGCTCTTCTGGGGGTAAGTTAAGCAAGTACAGTAGTTGTCAAATCTAATTGCATGTTGGAAACACTGAGTTTATTATGATTATCGGTTTTATTTGTTTTAATCAATGTTCAAGCTCCACCCACAGAGGCTTTGATTTAATTAGTGGATGAAGTACTAGTATCTGTGTTTCAAAAGCTCCACAGTTAATGCTACTTTGCAGCCAGGTAGTGAACCACCTTTAAGCCAAAGGCCCAATTCCTTCTGTTTCCCAGACATGCTCAAAGGAGTCGGACCAAGGCTAGGCCAAAAGGACACACATTCTCCACCTCTGAAACAAGGTCCAATACTAAAACGACCATCCATCTATTCATGTATTTATTTGGCAAATATTAATTGAATACACACTGTTCAAGGGACCTCACATATAGCAGTGAATAAATTAGACAACGCCCCTGTCTCCAGAGAGCTTGCCATCTGGTGGGAAAGACATAAAGTAAACTGGTCAACAAACAAAGGAATCAATCAGCCACATGACCTTCAGAACATAGAAATGCTAAGAATGGAATACCACCGGGTGATGAACTGAAAGCATGTCCAGGGTGTGGGGCTGCTTCAGCGCAGAGAGCCAGGAAGGCATCTTCATAAAAGTGACATTTGAATTGCAGGTTCAATGATGAGCAGACATCTATCACACAGGGGTCTGAGAGAAATCTTCCAGACCAGAAGCAAGTGCCCTGGGATAAGATCTGGCTTAGCACATTAGAGAGACAGTTTCCAAGATCAGTGAGGCTTCCGTAGCAAAGGGAGACATGGTGGCAGTGAGACCGAGAAAAAGCCAGAGGTCCCATCTGGCAAAGCCTTTTTAGATAAGAGTTTGAATTTGAATTGTGTTCTGATTTGTAATGGGTCATGAACTGAGGTTGATGAACTAGAGGAGGTCACCGGAACAACTTTAAATACAGGTAGGAGAAAGAGATCATAAAGGTTGTTTCTGTTAGTAATAACAAAGAAAGGGATAGTTATAACCTTAAGAGTTTAAGTCAGAGCTTCAGATTTTTTTTCCAGCATAATCAGAAAGTCACTTTTTTTCTATCCTGTCTATTCCCTCTAATGATTTACTGATAAACAAGAACATATGAGGGAAGACGAAAACTCCGATCCAAGAAATCAGTTTCATCCTCTGAGTCTTTACTCATTACTACTTTTGGAAAAGAAAGAAAAGGACTACCTGCCTGGTATATTTTCTTTCCTTATTTTAAGAGGATTAAAATGAGATCTTTTTATATTCCTAGAAGTTGTCATAAGATGACTAGGAAGTTATGTTATGAGCCTATTTCATACTGACAGCCCAGAGAGGTCAGTTTTTCTATGTCCACCGCACAGAAGCTTTGGCAGCTACTACTAAGAATGGTGGCAGTATTGGAGCCCAGAAGCCAGATTCCTTTTTACTCTAAAATCAAAGCTGTTAACTAATATATCATACTTTCACCTGCCAATTCCTCTGTACTATTTGATGACATAAAAGTGCCTTCAGGAGAGAGTAGACAGACCAGTCCACCTCACAGACTTCTACTTCCCTCCTTTCCCATGACCACAAGAATCATCAGAGTCAAAGAATCACAGAGCAATTTGTAATCTGTCTAAAAGGGATAGTAAAGCTTGGAAACTGAGTTGTATGGCTGCTGTTTCAAGGTGAGCATGTCTCTGCAAACCTACTCCCAAAGTTTGAGGAAGCTGAGAGGCTAAAGAAAGAGGCTGAGAAATCCAGTTTTTTTTATAGAAAAAAACATTTAATAGGGATTTTTGAAGAGAAGCTATGTCTGTGTCTCAGGCAGTGATAAGACAAGATGGTGGACCCCTGCACCATTTAACCCCGTGATCCAGGGCTTTTTTATACTACAGGGGAAGGGTGGTTAAGAAGGGATGTGTAGGATCACAGAAGTACAACAACATCAAGGTTGTTTGACCTAAGGGCAGGATTTATGGTAAATACCTACGGTTACAGAAGGAACAATAGATAAACTGGAAATTTTAGAGACCTTCTTGTAACTGGGGCTAATCAGAAGCCAACATGGTGGATTAGCATCCAAGATAGGGTTGCTTTGGCCTCCATACTTGCTGAAGGCAAAATCGAATCTAGACAACAGGTCTCCTCAGTCTTAATCTAGAGCTCTTTTCAACATGCTGGACTGCCCTTGGTTCTTCTGAAAATGATATGTGCTTCAACTCTGACTTACCACAAGCCAAAGATTGTCAGAGCCATGATAGAGACCTTGAAATCTGTTTCCCAATGCCAGTTTGCAATTATTGTCACCCATAGGTCCACATATGTTCAGCAAAATGGAAATCTTCATGATCTGCATAATACAAGACTCTGGAGTGTTCCAGCACTCTAGAGTATTCTTTTCTTTTTTTTTTTTTTTTTTTTTTTTTTTTTTTTGAGACCAAGTTTCACTCTTGTTGCCCAAGCTGGAGTGCAATGGCACGATCTCGGCTCACTGCAACCTCCGCCTCCTGAGTTCAAGCGATTCTCCTGCCTCAGCCCCCCAAGTAGCTGGGATTATAGGCGCCTCTCACCACACCTGGCTAATTTTTTTTTATATTTAGTAGATACAGGGTTTTACCATGTTGACCAGGCTGGTCTTGAACTTCTGACCTCAGGTGATCCACACGCTGTGGCTTCCCAAAGTGCTGGGATTACAGGTGTGAGCCACCAAGCCCAACCTAGAGCATCCTATTTTTAACCATCAAAGAGTTGGGCGGGACTATGATATCTCGTATTCCTTCAATCCACAATATCTATACCAGTTTTTTTCAGAGCCATGCCTTCTTCATGCTGTTATCCTCACCTGGAATGTCCTTGTCATTTCTCTTTGAGAGAGGACGACCAAGCAAGAATGTTGCTCAGGCCTCTGTCATCCCTTAATGTTAGGTTTTGCATGGTCTTTGACAAAATCAACTAGTAATTGCCATAACCTGGTCTCCCCTTTTTCTGCCTGCATGAAATACTGTCATTCATGTATTTATCAAATCATTTGTTCAAAGCCTTTTATATATCAAGTACAAGGTTATAAATGTAGGACACTAACTGTCATTAAGACATAATTCCTGACATCAAGAAGACAAAATCCATTGGAAAGGTTAATAGATTAACAGATAATTACAGAGAACATGATACATTCTCTGGAAACCTCTGAGGACATGTTTGCACTTAGTTGAAGTCTATAAATATTTAAATCTATATATCATGTCAGAAGCAATTTATATCGAATTTCTTTTCTGGGTTCAGATAATATCCCTTAGTGTGACATTACTTTATGTATCATTTGTTTTCATAAATTATCAAATAAATATTTGATATTTTTGCCTTATGTAAGTACTATTAGTTAACGTCATAGATTTATGCCTTTGTTTCACAAACGAAATATTTGAGGAGAGATATTTTGTCCTATGTGTGTGTGCATATCCTTCAAGAACAACTTCCAAAGTAAATATTATTTTAAGTGCTCAATAAATTGTATGTTTTTGTCTAAAAGTGCACCACATAAGCTACGCATAAAATTGCATCTTTAGCAAACTTTAAGAAAATTTTCAATAATGATCTGAACCACTGATAGCTCACAAATTTGATTTCTATCTTGGAGTAACTTCAATCTGGCTGGTATTAATACCTACAGTTTTATTTTCTCTCTTTAAAAAGTGTGTATACAATATGTGAAAAATCCATTAGTTAAACTGCATTATCTTAGGATTCCATCTCCATTATATCTCATCACTAGTATTGCTTCAGATGTAATCTCCAACCCCCTGCCAAAAGTGCCAATCACAATATGCCAAGCAAACTATCTGAATATAGGATGAGTAATAATTTAGTTGGAAAATGTTTGCAAGAAAAAAATGTTGTAAAAGAAAAAAAATAAAGTATTTATTTTTGCCTGTTCTAAAAATCTTAAAAATACTTGACCTCTAATCTTCTTCCTGCCATGGAAAGCTCTCCGTTTTTGTTTTATGTACCTTACTTATATGCTATGTGTATTTGCAGCAATTGTTAACGTAGGTCTTCCCAGATAACGCTCCGTAATTGCTTTAGTAACAACCTATGTTCAAGGCCCATTGGTTCAGAGTATATTTTTCCTCCCTTGTTCCATGATTCATTTTAGGATGTATCAGGAAGCAAAGTGATTCATTGAGAATTCAAACTTCCACAGTCTGGAGTGCCCCCGGCCCTATATCAATTCATCAAGAGAGTGGCTTGTAGTGATTTCATTCAGTGATGCTAATATGGAGGAAATGTGAGATAAGATTATTGCAAAAGAAATACAACATACAGCTACTCTGTGCCCAAGACGTTCTCAAGCTCACAAACTAAAAACATCCCTTTTTAACCGAAGCCTTGATTGATTATGTCTCCTGCTGAATTAATGTAGTATTTTTGAGCCTTCTTTGCGCCATTCACAATATTGCTGACTCAGTGACTCCTTATGGATTATATTTTCACACACGCATTCCTTTCAGCCTTGTCTGTGTTCTCAATTGTCATTACATAAATGTCAGATCAACATGAGCTCACTCAACAATGCAAACTGGAGTGGGGATGAGTCGAAAACTACAACTCTTTATTTATCTGAAGGTGACTACCTGTAAGAGTATCCTCAGGATAAGAGCAATTTTTTTTAACCATATTCTGCAAGGTCCTTCAGGATACAAACTCTGCTTACTTGCCCTGTTCCCTTTCTGGCCACAAGCAAAATAATTCTTTCTTACATTGTGCCCTCTACACACATTAAACAGCTTGCTGTACAGGAAGAACTGTACTTCTGCGTTATTCTCACGACCTAAGAGGCCTTTCTTTGTTCTCATGTTGATTAATCCCTTCTATTCCATTAGATATCAGATTCTATATTGCCTCCATTAAAGAAGTCTCTGTCACCCATCTAGGTGTGAGATGCCCCTCCGCGAGTGCCCAGAGCTTTAATCACTTAATCTATTGCAGTCTTTATCAACTAAGTCTAATTTTCTTTCTTCCTCATTGGACTATGGGCATCTTGGAATAAGAACTACATTTTATTCATCTTCATATTTCCAATGTTGATTTCTACTGACCAATTTTATATACTGAAGGAGCAAACAAACTCAAAATCAAGATCAACAGTTTTCCCAAAGAGCTGTAGATGCAGGAAAATTCATTAGTTACTACTAAGAAACACTTCTAAGATTTTACTTAGAATCTGCTTAGTACTACTTCAGGAATAGCTACAAAGGATTCCTTGATTTCCGATAAGAAGGACATCGGAAAAAGAGGAAAAGATTCCCCTAAGAAGAACCACTGGGCTCAGAAGAATTAAAGGTGGCTGACCAGATAAAGCTGAAATGTGCCTCCTCCATGGACGGGAAACAAAACATCAAGTAAACTGTCATACTTCAAACAAATGTTTTGAGAGAAAACACTGAAATTTAACAGAGATAGGTGATAGCAGACACCATGGTTGAAGAGGGAAGTGGGGCTGCCTGCTTGAGGTTACCAAGCATCAGGAACAACCAGTGGACCTGAACCAGACCCAAGGAAGGGATGAGTGATGGAACTGTGGGGCAACAATTTTCTATCACGGACTTCTGAGATCCTAGCGACAGGACTTCCCACAATCCCAGCAGACCTTTAGAATGCAGGGGGTAGCTGCCTGGAGACCATGCAAAAGCATTCATTGAACCCACGTGGAACCCAAAAGGCTTCAGTGTGCTGGTCAGCTGCAGCAAAACATGTCTGGGTACCCACTACTAAGGCTCTGCATCTTTCCCTAAGCAGCTGCAACTCCTGCTGTCTGCCTGGCTGGGAGAGAGTGGGGCCTGGCCATGCTTATGTCTCCAAGACAGTCACCACTGCCCATTGCTGTAGGATGGAGGCACATTTGAACCCCCTGCTCCTATGCCTGCTGATCCCTCCCAAGACTGCCTGTCTGTCTGTTCCCACAGGAAGAGAGCCCACAGGATAGCCTCCATCACCCTGCCAGAGTGGTTTGTTGGTGGCGGAAGTGAAATTCAACTTGCAGTGGAAACCAGTGCCTGACCCCAAGAAGCCAGAGGAAAAAATCCACCAGCCTGGTCCCAGTTCCCCGGGAATTAAGCACACTGACCAGTGGTATAAAGATGAGATCTGTGGTCTGATCTCAAGTGGGAGATAAACCTCTACTGTCAGAACACAGGGAAGAATGTGGCAGGAATTCCCCTGGTGTCCTAGAAGGTGGGTGCCCCTCCTTTTGCAAGAGCAGGAAGGGTGTGGCCTGATAGACACAGTTTCTGCGGCAGGGAGTCTCAGGGTCCAGAATGCCTGGAATGGCTTGGCAATCTGGGGCATGGGTAGATTGGCACTAGAATAACTTGTAGGGCCTGTTTCTAGGGCTTGACACTAGGGGGAGACCCACAAGGTCAGGGGTGTTGAAGTTAGGTGGGACCCACAGCTGACTGCTTAGCTGAAAACCCTGGGCTGCTTCTCTTCCAAGAAGCCGGCTCTGTGGCACAAGAGAGGTGTCTCCATCCAGTCCCAGGATGGTTGTCCCAGTAACCTGGGTGTTGCCAGGACCCCCCCACAGAGTCAGCGCTTGCACCTGCCTCTGGGAGCCTGGTTGCCCAATGCAGCCCTGCCCAGCATTGCCCCTCTAGTTGCTTGAGCACAAGATGGGAACCCTGAAAGCCTCAAACCCTGCTCATCACAAAAGACACCTTGGCACTCCCCCTGATCAATAAAGACAAAGTAAAGTTCCACTGCCATCACCACAATTGCTTCTCTCCTGCAAGTGTCACCTACTAGCTGGAAGGCCAAAATACATGGCCCATCACAACTTCTGCTAACATAAATTGTACAGCACTCAGTTGACTCTTACCCACACGCATCACCTACTGGCATGTAGTTTGAATTGCACAACCCAGTATAATTCCTGCTGACAGAAGTGCACAGTGCTGGGAAATGAGATAAGCCTCCGAAGACCTCCACTCGCCATCTGTGTAGGAGATAGTGAACCTGACCACACACTACAACCTACAAACAACTAGCATTTGAGAAAGCCACTATACTAATGCTGTCATTTAACCAAGGAATAAATATAGAGCCTTGGACTCCTAAAAGCACATAGATGCAAAGACAAAGGACCCTACACAACATATAAAACAGTTACACATTCAAGGGGGGAGGCCAAAAAAAAAACATCCCACCCAAACGAAAGTAATTTTTTTTTTTTTTTTTTTGAGATGGATTCTCACTTTGTCGCCCAGGCTGGAGTGCAGTGGTGCAATCTCGGCTCACTGCAAGCTCTGCCTCCCAGGTTCATGCCATTCTCCTGCCTCAGCCTCCCAAGCAGCTGGGACTACAGTCACCTGCCACCAAGCTTAGCTAATTTTGTGTATTTTTAGTAAAAGCAGGGTTTCACCATGTTAGCCAGGATGATCTCAATCTCCTGACCTCATGATCCACCCGCCTCGGCCTCCCAAAGTGCTGGGATGGCATGAGCCCTAAAGTAAATTTTAAAATAAGAAGTGTCAGCTTCTACAGATGGAAGGGAACCAGCACAAGAACTTCAGCACCATGAAGAAACAGAAAGTTGTAATACCCACAAAGGACCACACTAGCTCTCTAGCAATGGATCCTAACCAAAGTGAAAACTTTGAAAAGACAGATAAATAATTAAAGATATGTAGTAAAAGGGGCTCAACGAGATCCCAGAGAAAGTTAAAAGCCAACGTAGAAACCACAAAAAAAAAATCAGGAGATCAAAGATGAGATAGATATATTTAAAACAACAACAACAAAACTACTGGAAATAAAAAAATTACTAAATGCATTTAAAAACACAGTTGAAAACTCTAACAATAAATTAGACCAAGCAGAAGAAAGAAGTTCAGAGCTTAAAGACCAGTCTTTTGAATTAACCTGGTCAGAAAAAAATCAAATGAAAAGTAATTTAAAAATGGACAAAGTCTCTGAGAAATATGAGATGATGTAAAATGACTAAATCTATAATTTATAGACATTCTTGAGGAAGAAGAAGAAGTAAGAGGCTCAGAAAACATATTTGAGGGAATAATTTAGGGAAATACACTCAATTTTGCTAGTCATAAACATCTAGATACTAGAAATGCAGATAATACCTAGAAGATACTATACAAAATGAACATCACCAAGGTATTCATCAGACTGTTCAAGGCCAATGTGAAAGAATAAATCTTCAAGGCAGCCAGAGAGCATCAAATAATCTACAAAGTAAGTACCATTAGACTCATAGCAGAATTCTCAGTAGAACCCTTTTAAGTCAGAAGAAATTGATGGCCTATTTTTAGTCTCATTAAAGAAAAAAATTGCTGGGAGCACTGGTGACCCCTATAATCCCAGCATTTTGGGAGACTTAGGTGGGCAGATTACTTGAGCCCAGGAGTTCAAGACAAGGCTGGAAAACATGGCAAAACCTGTTTCTACAAAAAATACAAAAATTAGTCAGGTGTGATGGTGTGCAACTATAGTCCCAGTTAATTGGGAGACTGAGGTGGAAGGATTGCTTGAGCCCAAGAGGCCAAGGCTTCAGTTCATGCCGCTGCACTGTAGCCAGGGTGACAAAGCAAGACTCTGAGAAGGAAGGAAGGAAGAAAGGAAGGAAGGAAGGAAGAAAGGAAGGAAGGAAGGAAGAAAGGAAGAAAGAAAAGAAGGAGGGAGGGAGGGAAGGAAGGAAGGAAGGAAGGAAGGGAGGAGAAGAAAGAAAGAGAAAGAAAGAAGAAAAAGAAGGAAAGAAAGAAAAAGAAAGGAAGGAAGGAAGGAAGGAAGATGCCAGTCAATACTTTTATATTTTGTCTAACTAAGCTTTGAAATAAAGTATTTCTCAAGCAAGAAAACACTAAGAGAATTTGTCACCACTAGAGTGGTAATAAACAATATGCTCAAAGGAGTTCTAAAAATCGGCCAGGTGTGGTAGCTCAAGCCTCTAATCCCAGCATTTTGGCAGGCCAAAACAGGTGGATGACTTGAGCCCAGGGGTTTGAGACCAACCTGGCCAACATGGTGAAACTCTGTCTCTTGCAAAACTACAAAAATTAGCCAGGTATGGTGGCACATGGCTGTATTCCCAGCTACTTGGGAGGCTCAGGCATGAGAATCACTTGAACCCAGAAGGTGGAGGTTGCAGTGATCTCCACATCACCACACTCCACCCTGGACAACAGAGCAAGACTCTGTTTCAAACAAACAAACAGCAAAAAGGATTTCTAAACATAAAAACAAAAAGCACATGTGAGTAGAAAACCCACAGATCCTATAAAGTAATTACACAACTAAGACTCCAAGACAATTAGCTAACAAAACTATGACAGAAACAAGACACTACATATCAATATTAACCTTGAATGTAAAAGGTCTACTTCTTCCACTTAAAAGATACAGACAAATTGAATTAAAAAACAAGATCCAACCATCTGCTGACTACACAAGACCAACCCAATGGATAAACACATATACAGACTCAAAGTTAAGGGCTGGAATAGGATATATTAAACAAATGGTAAACAAAAGTGAGCAGGAGTAGCCATTCTTATGTCATAAAATAGACTTGAAACCAACAGCAGTAAGAAAAGGCAAGGAAGGACCTTATATAATGATAAAGAGTACGATATAACAAGAAGGTTTAACTATCCTAAATACTTATGAATCCAATACCAGAGGACTCAGATTCATTAAACAAATACTACTAGACATAAAAAATATTGATAGCAATAGAATAATAGTGGGGAACACTAACACCCTACGGACACCACCAGACAAGTAATAAATGCAAAAAGTCAACAAAGAAACTCTGGACTTGAACTGGACATTTAACGAAATGGACCTAATAGACATAGAATATTCCACCTAAAAATGGCAGAACATTGGAATGAAACATTCTCAAAAATTGACCATATGCTTGTCCACAAAGCAGGTCTCAATTAATTCAAAAAAATTGAAAACATATCAAGCGCCTTCTCAGACCACAGTGGAATAAAATGAGAAATCCATACCAAGAGGAGAGTTCCTAAAACTACCCAAGTACATGGAAACTAAACAACTTGCTCCTGAATGACTTTTGGATAAACAACAAAATTAAGGCAGAAATCAAAAAGTTTTTTGAAACAAATGAAAATACAGACACAACCTATTAAACCTCTGGGATACAGCCAAAGCAGTGTTAAGAGGAAAGTTTATACTGTTAAATGCCTACACCAAGAAGATGGAAAACTCTCCAACTAATAACCAAACACCACACCTCAAGGAACTAGAAAAGCAAGAACAAACCAAACCTGAAGCTACCTGAATAAAAAGAGTAATAAAGATAAAGGCAGAACAGAATGAGATTGGTACCAAAAAAAAAAGTACAAAGAGTCAAGGAAACAAAAAGGCAGCTCTTTGAATGCATAAAGAAAATCAATAGACTGCTAGCGAGTTTAACCAAGAAAAAAAGGAGAAGATCCAAATAAGCACAATTGAAAAGGATAAAGGTGACATAATAACTAATACCACAGAAATACAAATGAGTATCAGAAATTACTATGAATATCTCTGTGTAAACAAACTAGAATGCCTAGAGAAAATGAATAAATTCCTGAAAATGTATACACATGTATACACTCCAAAGATTGAACCAGAAAGAAAAAGAAATCCTGAGCAAACCAATAATAAGTAATTAAATTGAATAGTAATAAAAATATTTTAACAAAAAAAGCCCAGGACCAGATGGATTCACAGCTGAATTTTACCAAATATACTAAAAAGAGCTCATATCAATCTTACTAAAAGTATTCAAAAAAATTGAGGAGGAGGGATTCCTCACTCATTCTACAAAACCAGTATCTCCATATTACCAAAATCAGGCAAGGATACACACACCAAAGAAAACTATGGGTCGATATTGCTGAGGCATATATAGGCCAAATTTCTCAACAAAATACTAGCAAATTGAATCCAACAGCATATCGAAGATACTTCATTATGATCAAATGGGTTTTATTCCAGAGCCAAAAAGATGTTACAACATTCACAAATCAGTAAATGTGATTCACCAAATAAACACAATTAAAAACAAAAACCATATGATTATCTCAATAGATGCAGAAAAAAAGTTTTATAAAACCCAGCATCCCTTCATTAAAACAACCCTCAACAAACTAGGCATTGATGGAACATAGCTCAAAATAATAAGAAGCATATATGACAAACCCACAGCCAACATCATACTGAATGGGAAAAAGTTGAAAGCATTCCTCCTAAAACCTGAATAAGGCAAGTATGTCTACTCTCACAAGTCCTATTCAACATATTACTGGAAGTCCTAGCCAGTGCAATCAGGCAAGAGAAAGAAATAAGAGGCATCAAAATTGGGAAAGATGAAGTCAAATGAACACTTTTCACTGATGACATGATCTTATTCCTAGAAAACCCGAAAGACTCTTAGACTTGGTAAACAACTTCAATAAGGAGTCAGGATACAAAATCAACATACAAAAATCAGTAGCATTTCTGTACACCAATAACATTCAAACTGAGAACAAAATCAAGAACTCAATCCCATTTACAATAGCAACAACAACAAAAATTACCTAAGAGTACATTTAACCAAGGAGGAGAAAGATCTCTGTAAGGACTATGAAACACTGAAGAAAGAAATCATAGATAACACAAACAAACAGAAAAAAGTCTGATGTTCATGGTTTGGAAAGATAATTATGGTTAAAAATGATCTTACTGACTAAAGCAATCTACAGATTTAATGCAACTCCTATAAAAGTAACTAAGTCATTCTTCATAAAATTAGAAAAAAAAAAGATCTTCAAGTTCATATGGAACCAAATAAGAGCCCAAATCATCAAAGATATCCTAAGCAAAAGGAACAAATTCAGAAGCATCACATTACCTGATTTCAAATCATAATAGAAGGCTGTGCTAATCAAAACACCATAGTACTGGTACAAAATGGACACATAGATCAATGGAACATAACAGAGAACCCAGAAATAAAGCCACATGCTTACAACCCACTGATCTTTCACAAAGTAGACAAAAATAAACAATGGGCGAAGAGACACCCTATTCAATAACTGTTGCTGGGAATGTTGGCTAGCCAATAACAGAAGAATGAAGGTGGACCACTGTCTGACCATATGCAAAAATTAAAATGAATTAAAGACCTACATGTAAAACCTAAAACTATAAAAGTCTGAGGAGATAAACTAGGAAAATCTCTTCTAGACATTGGTCTAGACAAATAATTTATTACAAAGATCCCAAAAGCAGATGCAACAAAACCAAATATAGACAAATGTGACTTGATTAAACTTAAAAGCTTCTGCACAGAAAAAATAAACAGAATAAACTATAGAATGGGAAAAAAATTTGCAAATTATGCCTCTGACAATAAAATAATATCCAGAACCACAATGAACTCAAACAACTCTGAAAAAAAAAAAAAAAAAAAATCCCATTAAATGTGTCCCAGGACATGAACAGACATTTATCCAAAAAAGACATATACACTGGCAGTAAGGATATTTAAAAAAGTGCTCAACATCATTAGTCATCATAGAAATGGAAATTAAAACCACACTGAGATATCCTCTCACACCAGTCAGAATGGCTACTATTAAAAAGTCACAATACTACAGATGTTGACGTGCATATGGAGAACGGGGAACACTTACATGCTGTTGGTGGGAATGTAAATTAGTACAACCACCAAGGAAAACAGTATGGAGGTTTACTAAAAATAGAAGTAACGTTTAACCCAGCAATCCCACTACTGGGCATCTACCAAAAGGAAAATAAATCATTATATCAAAAAGACACCTGCAATCATATGCTTATTACAGCAATATTCACAATAGAAATGTCACAAAATCAAACTAAGTGTCTAACAGTGGTTAACTGGATAGAGAAAATGTGGTATATATATACACCATGGAATACTATGTAGCCAGTGAAAAGAATAAAATCATGTTTTACAGCAGCATGGATCATGGATGGACCTGGAGGCCATTATCCTGGGTAAACTAACTCTAAAACAGAAAATCAAATACCATACATTTTCCCTTATAAGTGGGAGCTAAACAATGGGTACACATGGACATAAAGATGTAGATAGTATACATGAGAGACTCTAAAAGAGTGGAGGGTGACAGGTGGGTGAATGTTAAGAAATTACCTGTTTGAGGCCGGGCGCGGTGTCTCACGCCTATAATTCCAGCACTTTGGGAGGCCAAGGTGGGCGGATCACGAGGTCAGGAGATCAAGACCATCCTGGCTAACATGGTGAAACCCCGTCTCTACTAAAAAATACAAAAAATTAGCTGGGCGTGGTGGCGGGTGCCTGTAGTTCCAGCTGCTTGGGAGGCTGAGGCAGGAGAATGATGTGAACCGGGGAAGCAGAGCTTGCAGTGAGCCAAGATCGTGCCACTGCACTCCAGCCTGGTGACAGAGCAAGACTCCATCTCAAAAAAAAAAAAAAGAAAAGAAAAGAAATTAACTGTTTGAGGACAATGTTCACTGTTCTGTTGATGAGTATGCTAGAAGTCCAAACCTCACCATTATTACAAAGCATTCATGAAACAAAAGAAACACTGAGGTCAAGAGCAAGACAAGCTATCAGGCAATCCAGACATAAAAAAATGAGACAGAAGAAAACCAATCCATAATAAATAAATGGACAAGCTCAAAACAAAATCACAAGAGAAAACATAGATATAGACATAGTACATATTATATGGAGTTAACTGTTGTAGGTGAAAACCAGCCATCATGCTTCTGTAGATCCTCAGAACACAGACTTACTGCAGAAAAAATGAAGTAATTAATTGTCATAATTACAACTTAAGTATAAACAAAATACCTTTATTAATAATATTTATTTTTCATCAATAACAGCAATATTCCTGGTAAATAGGCCTTCTGTTCTATATATATCTAAGAGGAGATTGAGAAAAAGTGTTTGCTCAAGGCCTCCCAACTAAGCAAGTGGAAGCTGGAACTTGGACCCAGTTTTCTGTTTCAAAATCTGTATTCTTTCCTCTGCTCTTGTGAAATATAAGAATTTATGAAGTTCTGATTCAAATTTTAGATACTTTTTTTACCAAAAATTGCAAAATATATTATTTCAATGCTAATGAACAAATTAAGAACTATATAGAAAAATACTGTCACCCTTAAATGCAGCCAGTTCAGTAGTTTGCAATTTCTTATAAAAGATATCCCAAGACAGTCAGATTCTGCATTTAATATTGACCTCAACTGACAGTTCCTGTTTAACTTCGTTAAAAATATCTACTTAGGATGCCAAAGGTTGCTGGACTTTGATTCATTCCTATTAATCTCTTCCCTCAACCAAAGGAGGTTTGAGTTGCCTCTTTCTTTTAATGTGATTGCCTTCTGAAAATGTTGGGGCAGTGCAAGACACAGAATATTAGCTTGGTGAATATGCCAATTCTCATGATAAAATCAGGAAGAAATTCTAGAACATTCCCCAAAGGGGGATGGGAAGAGCCCTGTTCCAGGAATATGAATCATAACATTTAGAGAAAGCATCTAATTAGCCATACTTGTGTGGGCAGCTCTCTGTTTTAGATCATAGCCACGAATCAATAGGAAACTACTCGAGATAAATATCTTAAAAGTTAGTTGCAATGTTTCATGTAGTATAATTTAGAACCTCAAATATACTTTTCATTAAAATGTCACAAAAGAGATAAGGAAGAAATGATACAAAACAATATTTCTAACCATTTCAACTTCATTTTGGCATCGTCTTCTGAACCTTGCACATTTTATTTCTTTTCCTTATTAAGTGACTTTTCAAGTGGTCCTGCTGTGAGCCAGCAGAATTACTAAGGGGTTTCTGATTTGAAAGCTATTTTTTTATTACATTTGGAAGCTGATCTTAAGTAGAGCTAAAACTCCAGGGCCACTATTTTAGAGCAGTAAAGACTGACATCTAAATTATGATGTAAAGAAAGTACCAGGCCATAGCTTTGATTGAGTGTAGAAAGAGTAAAAAGTGAATTTGTCTCTTATAATGTTCGCTATTTGACATCTTTGGGAAATTTTCAAGTATACTAAATTCCAACTCTCAGCAATGAAATAGTAATAGACATTTGGTTTACATCTATTATTCTTAGGTAATTCCCAGGCAAAGTTTCTTAAATCTAGCATTAAATGGCTCTCTCTTGTCTTGGGGAAAATATGCCTGTGTATGATTTAAGAGCCTAAAGTAGATATTATAGGGATTAGTAAAGATCAATGGTAAGACATAGTACACAGACATAATTAGTTACAAAAAGAGAAAAAAAAAAAGAAGGCATCTGGCATTTCTTGATTCAATCTCAAATTTCAGCCCCAGAAACAGGAACTTTATATTTTGCTCAAATATTAGTAAGATAGTATGAGTTAAATGTTCTATTTACCATTCTCCATGTGAGTGAAACCCAGAGCAGTTTAGTAAGCATGCCTAAGGTTACTAAGGTTAGGATAGGTTAGGGTAGGAAGAACCAAGAATCAAGAATCATTCTGTGCCTAGAATGAGTTTTTGTTCTCACCATCTCTCCTTATAGATTTTTTTTGGTGCGTATTTGTCCTTCAAAATGGAATTTAAATAGTATATTGGAGAATAGTTATCCCTAACCATCATCATTCAACATGATATAGATGTCCAACATCTGTGTTTCCACAACACCACACATGTTTATTTTAGTACCTATGAAACAGGGTAAGTTTGTGGTTTCTCAATGTAACCCACTCCCAATCCCATTGATGGCAGAAATTATGCCATATAGGATCTCATGAACCAAGCACCTATCTTAATAACTAACATGTACTAATCAGTTAAGAAATGTTTGTTGCATAAGGTGGCACAATTAGAAATCAGTCTGTGCAACTCCTAAGGCCATGCATTTTATGAGGACAAGGCCAAAATGATACTACAGAGCAATTACTCCAAAACCCAAGTAATAAATTGATGATGAGTTGCAGCATCACATAGAGGATTGTTTTTTTATTAGGGTTAGAAGTTCTGTGTAGTTGACTATGTCCCCAAACAACTTTTTATTATAAGGAAATACAGGTGTTCAGTTAAAAGGCAAGACAGGAAAGAACTCTTTCTAAAAAACCTAAGATATTACACCAGTTTCATTGATCATTGCGGGGAGGAAAAGAAAAATAAGAGGAGAGACTGACTCTCAGCTGACTGAAACTGGGCTGAGAAAGTAAAAAAGCAAGAAAACAAACACATTCTCTGTCATGGCTTAAATCTGGTCTTTGGGCTTGCACCTCCAACTCGACTTTTATTTTTTGAAGACATGTAGAGTGATGAATATTGTCTTAAATCCACATATATCCAAATTGATTCAAAATCCATAATATAAAGATTGTAGGACCAGGATTATTTTCTGGTTATTTCCATATAGAACATCAGCTCTTAATCTGCTAATATTATCACCAGCACTGTTTATAAGGGGGAAATTGATTTGCAGCATTCCAAGGACAGATGCTCAACATCAAGGTATGAACACAAATGCAATTAGGAGGGACCCATATTTTGTATGAATTAGGTCAAGAATAAGGCTGTATGTGCTGCCTTGAGCTTGTTCTGATTAGGTGCTGAAGGTGGGCACCTGAGAAGGCTGCATGAGAGTAGATTGATTTACACATGTCATAGGAACACCTACCAAAGATTCCAATTCATGGCTGCTGATTCCAAGCCAGAAGTTCCTCCGCATTGCCATGCTAAATGGTTTCTTGAAGTAATGATATTACATTGTATTCCTTTTATGTGTGTATACATTTGGAGAATACAGCAGGGGTGCAGGGAGTAGATATGGACTCCCCAGGCTATTCATTGTGCTGTTAAAATAATATTAACATTATCTAAGTTGTATGGAAACTCACCAGGCCAGAGATACCATACACTATGTACTTTATCTCAGTATTCTTCAGACAGATTTGTGAGCATGACTATTATTATCTCCATTTTACAAGGACTACTGTATCCAAGGTAGATTTAAGTAGATTTTCCAACTTGACAGGACTAACCTGGAACAAAGTCAGAACTGAGGCCAGGCAAAGTGGCTCACACCTGTAATCCCAGCACTTTGGGAGGCCGAGGCAGGCGCATCACCTGAGGTCAGGAGTTCAAGACCAGCCTGGCCAACATGACGAAAATCTGTCTCTACTAAAAGAATACAAAAAACTTAGCTGGGCATGGTGGCGGGTGCCTGTAATCCCAGCTACTCAGGAGACTGAGGCAGGGAGAATTGCTTGAACGCAGGAGGTGGAGGTTGCAGTGAGCCGAGATTGCACCACTACACTCCAGCCTGGACAACAGAGTGAGACTCCATCTCAAAAATAAATAAATAAGCAAAGTCAGAACTGATAACCTGGCCTCTACTTTCAAAGCCAAAGTTTATAATACCAGCTCAGTTGTAGTACCTCATGGCTTCCTTTTACCTGCCGCTTTCAACATGACTATCTTATGAAATACAGAATTCTGTGGGATATGGCATTGTGTTGACTAATGTGTCATATGACCAGAAGCATCATTACAGCTTGAAAATATAGAATTGTGGCATAAGTTGTATTGTTCCATATAGTGGTAGTCATGATTGTGATATTGTTAGGTTTCAGTTAGTCAGCTTAGATGGTCTAATGTCTTCAAGGCTGGTTCTATTCTGGTAAAAATGGGCAAAAGAGCTATGAGTTTCTATATGTTGTAATTGACTAATTAGGGTCGGAGAAATAATTTTCACTCTTCTGCAACTCAGGTGTCGTAGAACACATGCATAGACACACACACTTACATACATACAAACACATACCGCTTACTCTTCATGATCAGGGTCACTTTTTGCTGTGTATTTTGTGAAGTCCTATTGTTAGCCAATGATAATATTATCCAGGTATTTTTGCCTGATATTATATGTGGAGGCAGACAACTGAAATTGTGCCCATTAAGGAGGTTTCACTTACATAATGGTAGGTAGTTTCTGGCAATGCTAATTTATTGCTAATTTTAGAGTTATCTTTTATTTTTGCTAGCTATCACAGTAGCCTAGTGTAACCATTTGTCTTTGCCTAGAATATTCCAGGATTTTTTTGTCCCTGCATACTAATTAATATTCATCAATACAAAAATGCTTCATTCTCAAGTCCTGATTTTGTCATCCTAAATTCCAAGTTCACAGTATTCTGATTATTATTAAAATTAACCACACAATATTGACCTTCATTAGAGTTGAGACACAAAGAAGTGAGAGTGATTTCAGAGGCAAATTAATGTATTATTTTCTAAATATTTCCCTGGTTTGTGAAAGACAGATTAATATCCTTGAAGTCATCCATGAGTTTTCTTTCTTCATAATTAGCCGAGTTCTTAGTATCTTTCTATGCTTTTATTATCTCAATTGTAAAATATATCCTTAGACATTATCATTCTAATGTGTAATAGAGATTATAGCTCCATCTTCTAAACCTGTCATTTGACAATGTGACTAGTTATGCATCCAGAAATATTTAGAATACGAAATTAAACAAAAGCATGCAGATATCAAATGACTACATGTAAAAATCTATTTGGTACTTTGTTTGCAAGTAAAATAATTCTAAATATGCATAGCACACTCTGCATCCAATTAAGAAAAAGAAATGTAATTGGTAGAATCTTATTTTCTATAAATAGGTATTCACTTAGATTTTTACCCTCTGAGAGTCTACAATTATGATTAGTTTCTATATATTGTCACAGTTCATAAACTATGCCCTTTAATTAAACATATTAGAGCTTTAACAAAACAGAGTTCAAAATAAAACAGATTCAGTTTTGTAGTCTGCTTTTTACATTTTTTATTTGCTTAGCTCTTTCTCTTAACACATGTAAATCCAAACATACACAGGTACCTTTTTGGGTCAGCATGAAACTTCCATTTTAACCAAGAGTTAATCTATTTGTGTTGATTAAAATGTCCTTTTATTCTTGAAACCCCTGCAAAATGAATTGAAAGCATAAATGTGGAAATGGGTTAAAAACTCTAAAATCTCTGGTACAATCTATTGGTTACAGGGTTTATTATTTCATAATGAAAAGACACTAATAGGTCAAACATTATTTCATTCTCACGCTATTTTCTCTTTTTTTGTAATGGTAAATACAGTGTTGTTATCTTTGGACAGGATGACAGCTTCAGGCAAGAGACACAACCCCAGAGACTAGCACTTTAATTTAAAAGCCAAGAGAAAATATACACGATGAAATCAGACAAGGCAAGTCTGGAGACGAAAGCTGCATTTCACAATCAAAAGTTGGACAAGGAAACCCTGCTAAATCTCATGCAGACTCCATAGTTTATTCTTATAATAGCAAAAACAGAGGAAATAGAAACAAATGGCAGATGCCTCTTTAGTGAGGTGTTGAGGGAAAACATTCATCCTAGGATGATACACAGGATATTACTTTCTAGAACAGATACATAAGGGAGAGGCACAGGGTGATCTGACACAGTGTTTTCTCTTTATTTAAGGGAAGGTGCATTTGCAAAGGAAAGACAATAGCATGTCTTTCATTTCTCTGTTAATAAGCAAGCATTACTAAGGTTCTACTAAATAGTAAATGCAGGAGGAAGGGGGGGGGGGGGAGAGAGAGAGAGAGAGAGAGAGAGAGAGAGAGAGAGAGAGAAAGTACTAAAAGTCACGTTCTAGTCTAAAACTGAACATTTATTCCAGTTAGGAGAACAGACAATTTGGAGACCAACAAATTACTCAAGTGCATGAGATTAATGCGGACCATGAATTCTCAAAAGCGCATATATGATCATAATTGTATTCCTGTTGTTTCAGTGCCAGGAAGAAGCTTGACAGTAGTCACACATAGTTACTGAATTAAATAATTGAAATATATGAGAAAGAAAAACTGGGATTGCTCTGGGAGTATTTAAGATGATCAAAGTAACATCTTTCAGAGGTGGTGACTGTTAGCTTAGTCTTGAAATGGTACACACTAACTAGGTGTAAAAGGAAGGGTGATCCTGTTTCAGGAGAAACAAAGCAACGTGTGTAGTTATATGAAATTTCTTCTATGTCTGGGCATGCATGGAACACAATTAAAGGAAAATAACAAATGATGATGATAAGGAGGATGATGGTGGTGGTACCGCCGATGATGATGTTACCAGCAAAATTCTCAACATACAAAATTCCTGTTGCTCTCAGTGACTGTGTTAAACTGTTTGCAAAGTTTCTTGCTATTCATTCATCTTCATAAAAATCCAATAAAGTAAATGCAATTCTATGGACAAATTGTCAGTGTTTCTAAAAGCCTGGGGGAGAATCTCAATAAACTTACATGGGTTAAATAAAATAGCATCTTTCAAAGTTTAGAAAAGAGATGTTATCAATTTAGTATGAAAACCCTGGTTAGCTATCTCATAGTAATTAAATGTTCTGAATGATATACGTACATGCTTTTAAAAAATGACTAGAGAATAATAGACATTGATTTAAAATGCAGTTCATTTGCTAGACAAAGATAAAACATGGGTTAATAAAAAAGATCTTCAGTAATTTGAATGTTCCAAACAAACAAGATAAACGTTCAAGGTGATAGATAGGTTTATTATCCTAATTTGATCATTACATATTGGAATCATGTATCTAAATATCACACAGAACCCCATAAATATGTACAATTATTATGTGTCTAATAAATATAATAATTTAAAAAATCTTTAGAGGTGAAACATTTGCAGAAAATACATACATTATATGCATAACCTTGTATTTTACTCCAAAGCCTAAGTCACTTTAAGTGACTTTTTAAAAGGCCTCATAGAGAACATGATACTACACTCTAAGTTTGCTCACTAGCATCCAGGTCTTCTATCCTATAAATTGTACCAACAGCATATATAGTCGTTTTATCCTCCAAGTCCCTAAATCAATTGCTTAGGTGTAGGTCATTCTTTATGAGCTAGTCAGAGAAGTTAATTAACTTTTAGTTAATATCTGAAACAAGGAGGCCTTCTCCATTTATGTTATCTTTTGCTACAAATCAGCAAAGTACCAGAGCTCTCCTGACAAGTATTCAATATCTTTACTTTGAAATCCAGCTCTCCCATCTCCTCTCTTGCATTGTATTGATTCTTCCTTACTGCAGCCTAGTTCTGACCACATGGAAGATTCACCCTGAAACTCTGCTACATTTGACTCCTTGCTTCTCAGGAATGCGATACCAACTAATGCGACTTGCATTTTATTTTAATTCATAATATTTCCTTTTGGGAGAAGTTTATAGAAAAAAGCAGATAGTACAGAGAGTTCTCATATACTCTGTCTTATAGTACTTTCCCCATTATTAACATATTTCAATAATGTGATACTTTTATTAAAATTGTGCAATATCGATACGTTAATATTAACTGAAGTTCATTGTTTACAGTAGTTTGTTTTTAGTGTTGTACATTCTATAAATTTTGACAAATGAATAATTACAGGTATCCACCATTACAGCATCATATAGAATAGTTTCATCATTCTCCTAAAAACGCCCTGTGCTTCATCTATTCTTCTTTCACTTCCTTCCACCAAACCCCTGATGACCATTGATAGTTTTACTGTCTCCATAGTTTTCAAAATTTTATATAAGTTGAAATCATATGTTGTATAACATTTTAGACTGTTTTTCTTTAACTGAACAATATGCATTTAATGATCCTCCATGCTTTATCATGGCTTGATGGCTCATTTATTTTCATTGCTGAATAATATTCCATTGTGTAAATGTACCATAGTTTGTTTACCCATTCATCTACTGGATTACATCTTGGTTATTTCCAGTTTCTGGCTTTTATAAATAAAACAAGTATAAATACTTGTGTGATCATAGGTTTTCAAGCTATTGGCTTGTGTCCATGAGACACATGAGAAGCACAACCACTGCAACTTATGGTAAGACTGTGATTATCTTTGTAAGGAACTTCTTAACTGCCCTCTGAAGTGGCTGTAACATTTTGTGTTCTCACTAGCAAAGAATAAGCATGCAGGAGCCGAAGGAAAACTTACCCTTTACCTTATGAAGGTTTACTGAAAATCAATGGAAAAAAGGCAGATTAATAGGAAATAAGACATTAATATTTGTTAATGTGCATGAGGGGAAAATCACAGAGTGACTATTATACCATGTAATAGGATACAGATATTTATATACCCTTCTTAAGGAAAAGAGATATGGGCGTGTGGACGATTTCAGCAGGTAATAAATAATTTTTAGGGGAATTCAATGGGCTTGAAGAATACATAATGACTTCAGAAAAAGTCTTGTGGGCCCAAGCAGAAAACGGTTTGTGACAAGCCTGTCCAAATGTGTTGACATACTTCAGTTTTTCTTCCTGCAATATGAGTTCAGTTAATGAAAACTTGGGGAAGGAACCAGAGGTCATTGTTTTTCACTTTGGCAGATCTGGACTTTAGGCAAATGTCTTAGTCCATTTGGGTTGCTATAAAGAAATACCTGAGGCTGGATAATTTATAAAGAAAAGAGGTTTATTTTGCTCACAGTTCAGCCAGATGTACAAGAAGCATGACACCAGCATCAGCTTTGGCGAGTGCCTCAGGCTGCTTCCACTGATGGAGGAAGGTAAAGCGGAGCTGGCACGTGCAGAGATTACATTTTCAGAGAGGAAGCAAGATAGGGGAGGTGCCAGGATTTTTGTGTGTGTGTCAACTTTTTTTTTTTTTAGACGTTTATTTTAGGTTCAAGGGGTACATGCACAGGTTTGTTACGTGGGTAAATTACGTGTCACCAGGATCTGGTGTGAGTGATCCCATCACCCAGGTAGTGAGCATCATACCTGAGAGTTAATTTTCAACCAATTGCCACCCTTCCACCTTCCCCCCTAGTAATCCCTGATGTGTATTGTTCTTGTCTTTGTGTCCATATGTCACTCAATGTTTAGCTCCCACTTATAAATAAGAACATATGACACTTGGTTTTCTGTTTCAGGCTGTTGGCAAGGCTGGCCTTGAACTCCTGACTTCAGGTGATCCACCCACCTTGGCCTCACAAAGTGCTGGGATTACAGGTGTTAGCCACGGTGCCTGGCCTTATAATTTCTTTTTAGTTGTTGTTATTTTTGTCTGGATTTATTATCAGAGGCACAGCTTCATAAAATAATTTTGATATCATTCTCTTCTATTATTTGGAAGATACTGTGTAGAATTGTAAATTTTTCTGTAATGTGTGTTAGGGCTCTCCATTAAAGCCATCTCAGTTTGAAGATTTTTATTCTGAGAGATTTTAATTTTAAATTTAATTTCCTTAATAGTTTTAGGACCATTCAAATTATCTATTTTGTATTGGGTAAGTTATGGTAGTTTTTGTTTTTAGAAATTGGTCCAATTAATCCAAGTTATTAAATTTATGTGTGTAGAGTTCTGAGTATTACTTATTATTCTTTTGTGGTCTGCAAAATCATACATGATAGCTCTTGTTATTCCAGATATTGGCAACTTATATCTTCTCTATCTTTTTAATTAGACTTGGAGATTTGTCAGTTTTGTTTTTTTTTTTTTAATTTTAAAATTCATTAATTGTTAAAATGTTTTCTGCTTTCAATATCATTAATTTGATATATTATTTTATTACATTTTTTTCTCCTGCTTTCTTTTGGGTTTATTTGCTCATTTTTTAATTGAGTTGGAAAGTGTGAGCTAGATTATAAAAATTGAGACTTTTCCTCTGTTTTAAGGATTGAATTTAGGGCTCTATACTTCCCTCTTAGCAGTACTTAAACTGTGTCTCACACATTTTATTATGTTTTATTTTCATATTCACTCATTTCAATATATTTTTACATTTTATAAGATTTTCTCTTTTACCTAAGAATTATTTAAAAAATTTTTATGCCATTTCCAAGTGTTTTGATATGTTTCTGTCATCATTATATTATTAATGTTTAGTTTGATTCCATTGTGATCAGAGAACATATGCTGTATGATTTTAATTACTTTAAATTTGTCATGATTTGTTTTATGGTCCATAATATGACCTTAACATACGTTCTCTGGGAATTTGAGAAGAATGTGTATTCTGTGGTTGAGTGGAGTGTTATGTAAGTGTTCATTAGATTCCATTGGTTGATGATGTTGAGTTTTTATACAACTTTTTATACAAGCCAGCGTAGGCTCAGAGAGACCTTCTTTATATCTTCTACTTTTTTGCTCAGACTTTCTATTTTTTTATTTGTTTAATTCTCATTTCCTCTATTTGAATTCCTCATTACTGTCCAGTGGGGATACAAGCCCTGACTCTCTACTTGGCCATTTGTGACACCACCTACTGGGTGGGTGGGACAACTTTATTAGATCCTGAAGAAAATGAAAGTCTTGGCTTTCCACTGGATATTTATTTATTTATTTGTAATGAGTGAAGATAAGGGATGCAAAATTTTCTTTGTTCTTTGGCTGGAATAGAGTAATTATTTTCTTAATGCTTATTTTATTCCCAGCATCTTCTCCTGATATTGTTTTTCCTTTGGACAGAGAACCAGGTTTTGTGGAGGGGTTTTTTTTTTATCCCATATCCACCTGTTGGCATTTTGATTACTGGCTTCTTCAGCTCCAAATCTTGGATACATGTAGCAAATTAAAATCCATTGAATTCATCACTATGTCATTATGTGCCTCCTACAGTTGCTAGGTGGACTGGCTTTTTTGTCTCCACCTTTTACAGTATTATTATATTTGTTCCATATATAATGTTCAGAATTGTTAGTTGCACTCAGTAGGAAAAATAGAAAAATGTATGTCTACCCCATATTCCAGGAAGTTTAACTCCTCTATCTATTCTATTTCTTTCATATAAAAAATTCCAACTTCAACAGCCATAAATTTTGACTTAGTAATATTTTGCCAGATGCACTTAATATCTTTGACCTCAACAATGCACCTAATTAGGTTCTTGGATTGAATATAAAGACATCTGCAGCACTTCGGGAGACCAAGGTGGGTGGATCACGAGGTCAGGAGATCGAGACGGTCCTGGCTAACGCTGTGAAACTCCATCTTTACTAAAAAAATACAAAAATTAGCCAGGTGTGGTGGTGGGCGCCTGTGGTCCCAGCTACTGGAAGGCTGAGGCAGGAGAATGGCATGAACCCGGGAGGCAGAGCTTTCAGTGAGCCGAGATTGCACCACTGCACTCCAGCCTGGGCGACAGAGCTAGACTCTGTCTCAAAGACTGGGCAACAGAGCAAGACTCTGTCTCAAGAAAAAAAAAAAAATCTGAATTATGTAATAGTAAGTCACCATCCCCACTGGGATAATATTTAACTGTTTTCTCCTATAATCCTCTGCAATTGGACGAGGATAGGCTTTTGAGAAATCATATCACAAATTTGTTTCTCAATTTGGATATTGAAAATAGAAGGCTGTGGATATAGAAAGACACTGTTTATCTCAAGACCAGCATAACTAATATAATGGTAAAGGTATGACTCATTAACCAATCTCAAAAGTGATTTACTGGATGAGGCTGTGTATTAGTCCGTTGTCATGCTGCTGATAAAAACGTGTAAGACTGAGTAATTTACAAAAGAAAGAGGCTTATTAGACTTCCAGTTCCATGTGGCTGGGGAGGCTTCACAATCATGGCGGAAGGTGAAAGGCATGTCTCACATGGTGGCAGACCAGAGAAGAGAGCTTGTACAGAGAAACTTCCCATTTTGAAACCATCAGATCTTGTGAGACTTATTCACTACCACGAAAACAGCACAGGAAATACATGCCCCATGATTCAGTTATCTTCCACTGGGTCCCTTTCACAACATGTGGGAATTATGGGAGTTATAAGATGAGATTTGGGTGGGTACACAGAGCCAAACCATATCAGGCTCATAACCAGTCAACCCTGTGATCTCTTCTACTTATCACCCCTCATTCCCTCCTCTTCAAGCACGCACATGTTCACACCCACAGAACACCAGAATAAGAAGAATTCTAGATTCAAGTAGAATAAAATTAGTTATAATAAGCATAATAGAGGAAATAAAGTTCAAAGATGGGTGATGACCTTCACAAAGATCCATGCCTATTTTGTTTGATTTGAAGGATTTATTGAGAGATGGGAAATAACAACTGTTGGTAATAATGACAAGTTTAAATTTTGTGACATTAGGTTGTAAACTATCATTTTCTCCACACATGTACACATACGCAAATAATTTGTTGACAAAGAAACATCTAGGTTTGATCTGTATAAAACCTTTCATTCAGACTGTTTTTACAAGGTGAAATAAGCCATAGATACTTATCAACCTGTTAAAATATCTGAGTCACTTATTTTTCATAAAATAACTATGGCAGAAATAATTTGTTAAATTTTATGGATGCATTTTTTTTTTTATCATTCTTCTATAAGCTAAAATTACAGGATCAAGAGGCCCATTATAGCAAGTGATCCTTTTAAAAAGTTGTCATTGGGTGATCCATTCCTTTATTTTTAGTTGCATCCAGAGACCACTTCATATGTTTTAAACTTTCTTCCATTCCACACTTTACTTTTCATATTATCAGATATAATTTAATAGCAGATCCCAAGTACTTAATTCCACCATTGAGCACTAATATTTTGTGAATGACGGATGTACAACACATAATCCTGGTTTCTGTGAGGGAGAATTTAAAATCCATCATTTTCTAATGTCTCTAGGTTGACAGACAGTCTGTAACAGAAAATCGCAAAAAGAAGTGTCAGCCTTCACACTGAACTCAATAGGCAGCGCTGATGGCCATGGAGGTTAACTGTCTCCACGGTATCCCTTACAGACTTTTTGTTTTGTTCAAGACAAATTTACCACACAGTAGATAGCTGAAGAAACAGCAAATCCATAAAGATTTGAAGGTTTAAGAAATGATAGTTGTGAACAGAGACAGAAAAGAAAACTGATGTTTTCTGAGCACTATGAGCCTGTCTTCACTTACTCAAGTTGCTGTAAAAAAATACCACAAAGTAGGTGGGTGATGAACATTTATTTACTATGGTTCTGGATGCTGGGCAGTCCAGGATCGAGATTCTGACAGATTCTGTGCCTAGTGAGAGCCCAGTTTTCCTAGAGGGTGCTGTTTCACTGTGTCCTCACACAGCAGAAGGGGCAAAGGAGCTCTAGGGCCTCTTATAAGGGCACATGGTGGAATTAAGTACATGAGATTTACTATTAAATTATATCTGATAATATGACAAAGTGGGAAATGAAAGAAAGTTTAAAACATATGAAGTGGTTTTCTGGATGCAACTAAAAAAAAGGAGTGGATCTTCCAATGACAACTTTTTAAAACTATCACTTGGCATAATGGACCTGTATCTGTCATGTCAATTTTAGCTAACGGAAGAATGACCCAAAAGATATACAGAGAATGCCATTGAAGTCCATAAATTTTAACAAATTATTTCTGCAGTAGAAGTCCCATTCACGAGGGCTCTATCCTCATGATCTAATCACCCCAAAGTCCCCACTTCCTAATATCATCACCTTAGGGGTTCATATTTGAACATATGAATTGTAGGAGGGACAAAGACAATCAGATCATGGCAGCCTAGCAGGAACACTGACACTTCATGGAACTCATTCTCTTTTGTTATCCTTCAGAACAGACTTGGAAGGTAATCTCTTTATCCCTTCTCACAGATAATATACATACTTTATTTACATATACTTCTTTAATCCCCACACAGTACCTCTTTATAACAAGTGAAGCAACACAAAGTTGTGTTAAGAAAAGTTAATCATGCTCTTGAGAGCTCCTGCTTCACAGGCATATTTGGGAATCACTAGCACGACTGCAATTCTGGAAAAGTCAAAGAATAAATGTAGAGTGCTTACGCTGGGGCACTCTGCTTCGAGCAGAGAGAACCAGATCTGGTTCTTCAATAGCACCTATGATTGTAACAGGAAGAAGGATAGGAAGAAGTTTGAAACTGGATAAAACCTCGTTAGTAGAAACCTGGAGAGAATAATGATTGAGCAATATCAACAGGGACTAACATTTGTTGGGCACTTAACCATGTTTGTCTCCCTTAATCCTCACAAGTGAAAAAAAAAAAAAAAAACCGGAATGATTTTCTACACTTTATAAATGAAATGGAGGTATTTGACAAGGGTTGTACGGCAACTAAATGGCAGGTCTAGAACTTTGACACAGCACTGGGGAGTCTTGTCACAAGTGTTTGGCCTTAACTGAGAATTTGCTAAGGTGATTATAAAAATCTTAGTGGCACTAGAAACCAGCATCAAATTCTATTTTTGACTCTTTTTTTTTTTTTTTTTGGAGATGGAGTCTCACTCTGTCACCCAGTGGTGCAATCCCGGCTCACTGCAACCTCTACCTCCAGTGTTCAAGCAATTCTCCTGCCTCAACCTCCTGAGTAGCTGGGACTACAGGTGCATGCTGCCATGCACAGCTAATTTTTTGTATTTTAATGGAGATGGAGGTTCACCATGTTGCCCAGGCTGGTCTCGAACTCCTGAGCTCAGGCAATCGACCCGTCTGGGCCTCCCAAAGTGTTAGGATTACAGGAGTGATTGACTCCATTTTAAGAAGATTAGATGCCATTTTTCCAGGGAGTGAGTTTTTTTTTTATGATGTTTGAAAAATAAATGAGACAGTCAAAAATAAATCTGGTAACCATATAAAGCCTGCATTTTAGTAGTATTAGTAGCTAGTTCCTGAACACAATAAATTATGGGTTTATCAAAGTAATTCAGATGATAAGGAATAAATCTGCCCTAAAGTGTGATTAGTAGTCAAAGAAAAGGAAAAATAGCCATGTGGAATATTTTTCAAGTAAATGGATAGAATGTAGTCATCAAATAGACGGCAAAACTGTGCTTCACCTTTCATGTTCTAAGATATTTTTTCTAATGAATTAACGAATTAAATTAGAACATTAATACTTCAGAAGTGGGAGAAGATCTGGCTAGGCTTTTAGCCTCACAAATCTGATTGATTTATTTACATAAATATAGTTTGGAAATATTCGATAATTATTTCAAATTATGTGAAAGGGATGTAATGTTAACATGATGAAATGCTTCATAAAACCCAAGAAATCTCTGATATTTTATTAAACACAATACACTACCATTCCAAATAAATATATAGTACTTATTAGGGTTAGTAATAAAATCTGATTATTTTTATAATATATGTTGAGTTCTGCAATATCGATTTTGTCTTATTTGTGTTAGGCTATTGAAGCTATACATTACTTACACTGGTTACTGTTTAAATTGGCATATTTATGCCCTTTCTTGTAGTTATGTAATTGGCTTTATTTTTATTATACCATATTCTTGTTGTGAACTTTTTTTTTTTTTGCTGTTGGCTTTATTTTATCATATATTATCCACCAAGGGGCCTTAAATTAGTCCCTTCAGCCTAGAGGGAAAGGCAAACAGACATTGGCAAAAGCTAAAGATATACATTCCTTTTATTTTCCATGTACTTTCTTGTATATTTCTGCATTAGATCTGAGTGCCTACTTTGTGCATTTGAAACAGGGGCACACTCAGACCGAAGTAAGCCTTTCAAAATCAATATTGTGAGAAGAGCTGCTAAAATTTGACCAGTAACAGGAATCTTGAAGTCATCAGTTTTTCAGAAGACTGAGGTGGGGCAGTAAATCCAGGGCAGATGTATGAGGTAATGAAAGGAAATTTAATGGCACTCACACATTGCTGTGAGAACTATTAAGATCCCCCTTTCTCTCTCTTCTACACCTCAAGTATATTATCATGCACTGCAAGCTACCAAATATTCCAGTGTAGTTCTAAAATGAGCTTATAAATCCCCTCACAGAATTGATGGCTGTTGTCAGTCACACTTTGCTAAAATAGGTAAATATCTCTGTCTTCTTATGGTATTTGGGTCCTGTTGATCTTCAATATCCCTGGCTTTGCTCTCGTCTTTTGTTAGATTGTGTGTGGGCATGCGTGTGAATTACTATTATTATTACTATTGGTGGAAATGTCATAGTCTTCTCATTATTTATTCCTTAAATTCATTTTAAAATATTTTAACAATAAATTTACCAAAAATACTTTGAGTGTCCTCAGTACCCCCAAAATCCAGGGACTTCCTCTTTTATGACATGCCAAAAATGATCTCTGTCTGCATAATAGACTCAGAAAATCCTGAGTGTCTCAAAAGTTCATACTTTTGATTTGTGATCTGGATTATTTTCATCTTTCTCTTTGGCCTGAACAGAAGGATGACACATGAAGGTTGGATCCATTAGGCACTCATCTGGGTAAGGGTAAAGTGATGAGAGAGGTTGGGTAGGTGTCAGCTTCAGAATTAACAGCAGACAATAGTATCATACTAGAATGTTCTAAGAATAGACTTGGCAGTTATATGCCAGGAACCAGCACTTGATGAACTTTGTAACATGTCACATTTTAAATTTTATAATGAATTTTCCCAAGTGTGTTTTTGTCATTCTTGGTTTTCCCATTATAGCAAAGAAGCGGGAGAGTAGCAGGAAAGTAACACACAGGTTTTCCTTTGGGACCAGCAAGAAAGAGGAGACTGGTAAAACTAAGTTCAATGCACAGCCACTTGGGGCCAGAATGAGATACAGAAAATCTACAATGATGATAGGTGACATAACCATGCTCAGAAAACTGCTGAGAAGATTCTGGGTCAGAAGGAAGAAAAGAAGAACAAACACTGCTGGGCTGAACCACAAAAGCTGAAATGAAATTCCCTCACCCTGGCATGTAATTCCATTCCTGTTGCTCCAACATTAATTTCCTTGTTTAATGTGATGGAAAAGCGAGGTCTGCTTTTGTATATAAAATTTGCTCAGACTTAAAATGTCCAAAATTTAGAGGTTTGCAGAACAAAAACAACAGTTCTGGAAGCTTGAAGTCTGAAATCAAGGTATCAGAAGGGCTGTGTACCCTTTGAAGCCACAGACAGGAAACCTTTCTTGCCTCTCTCAGTTTCTGGTAGCTACAAGCATTGCAGCTTATTCCTTGGTTTGTAGATGTTTTGTTGCAATCTCTGCCTCCACTAACATATGGTGTTCTTCCTATGTCTTCACCTCTGTGTCTCTTTGTCTTTACATGGCCATTTTTACAAAGGCATCAGTTATCCTAGACCAATACGACCTGATCTTAACTAAGTACAACTGCAGTGACCCTATTTCATTCCGAGTCACATTCTCAGCTACTGGGGATTAGGTCTTCCACACATCTTTGTTTTTTTTTTTTGCAGGGGCATAATTCAATGCACAACATGATTCCTCTCCTTGCTCCTTCAGGATTGTAAGTGTTAACAGCCATCTCCTGTTGCTTGCACATGTGTGCTTGATCATTCTGTTGGTTTCCAGTAACTCTGCCTATGTTTTTACATATACTTTCTTCATTCAACTCTCTTGGTTGTTTCTCTTGATCATGCCTCCTGTTTCCTGCCAGGACCCTTACCATAGTAAATTGCTTCCCCTATCTTCCCAAAATTCCATGTAGTGTATATGAGTGTATATGAAGTTTGCCCAGTTAAGATGTCCAAAATTTAGAGGTTTGGGGTAAAAAGGTAAAAAAAAAAAAAAAAAAAGTATGGATAAAGAGCTAGTCCAAAGTTTTGAAGTGACAGTATCATTAATATGAAAAGACAGAGCTCTTTGATTTCACCTTTGGAAGTAAAGAGGCACGTTGAAGTCATCAGATAAGCTGGTGACATCATCAAAGCTAGTTGTAGCAAAATATTATTTTTACTAATGAACTTAGTCTATTCTTTAGACATCAACTGTAATGGAAACTGACAGGAACTAGGAGAAAGGGTAAAGTCAAAATTTCAAAGCCATTTGTGAATTATAAATAAAGTATAACACTATATATTGAATTGTCACTCCAAATCCCTTGCTCAATGATAAAGAGATCTCTACCTGCTTTAAAGTTTAATACTGTATGACCATCATTCACCAAGAGTCAGGTTAAGAAGCTTTAGAAAATGATTACTCGAATGGATGTGCTAACATACATCCATGTTTGCACCCTTTCCTGAGCCCTTTTCACATAATTTTGTTTCTCTTATCTCCAGCTTATAAAAGGACCAGTTTAAAGATTTTAGAAATGAATTGTCAAGTATCACTTTTAAGAGATGAAAATTATCCATTTGGGATGTGTATCTCTGTTATGAGCAACATAATTTAAAATTGCGATTTTAGCTACCCTCAAAGTGTGTGTCCATGTATGCATATGTACATGCACATGTATGTGTGTTTATGTGTGAATTTTGCTACACATTTATCACTAGTCCTTCATGTAGAAATCTTCTGGTCTGAGCAAAAAAATACCAAAGTCTGTGTGAGAGTAACCTTGAGAATTTGCACTATACTTTCCTTATGCAGAGACCAAATTAGTTCATTATTTCTGCTTAAGGGCCCACAAATTTTCATTTTACTTTAATGCATTTCTTAGAATAAATAATGTGAATGTATTCTGACTGAAGTAATTTCTATCAAAAATATCAGAATAACAATGTTAGCAAATGAAATAGTCAGTTTATTCATAGAATTTTAAGTCACTTATTTGCCTGTCTTTTCATCAGTCTGCACCCATAAAAATGAATACTCTGTCATTTCAGTGTCCATTGTGGTCTTTTAAGCACAAGAAACTCTTGTGCTAAATATGATCAAAAGAGAAGATCACTGGAACTTAAAGAGACCTGGGTTCTAGTCCTAGTTTTGCCTCAAATTAAATAATTCTAGGCCATGAAAGAAACCGCTTTTCTGTGAGAGTATCATGTATTTTCTCATCTGTAGAATATGAACATTTTTCTGAGTAATCTCTTGCTTCTTGTCCAGTTCTGTCAATACATGATTCTATGAAATACAGAACTAATAGGAAAAATCTACTATGTTAATGCCATGGATAATTATTGATATATTCATCTCTTGAAACCTGGATAAAAAATGACAAAGACATTTTCCGTTAACCTCCTACGGTGACTATATAAGTGGCCAACACAAATAAAATTCTAGTTCATGTTGTTAGTCTTAATGGTTTCTGTACTTTCCAAGTCTCTAACTTGTTTTACATTATTTGAAAAGTAAATATGATGGACATCTAATATTGGAGGCATCTGAGAAACTTTTAGGTAGATGACTTCTAAAATGACTCCCCATTCCCCCCACCTTCTGGTATTCATGTTCCTATACAGTCCCTTCTCTTTGCCTGTAGGCACAATCTACGGACTTGCTTCTGTTGAACAGAATATGGCAAAAGTGATAAGATGTCACTTCCAAGATTAAGTCATAAAAGAAAGTGACTTCCATCTTGGCTTCTGTGTTAGTCTGTTTTCACACTGCTGATAAAGGCATACCCAAGACTGGGTAATTTGTAAAGAAAAAGAGGTTCAATGGACTTACAGTTCCACATGGCTAGGGAGGCCTCACAATCATGGCAGATGGTGAAATGCACATCTTACATGGTGGCAGCTGATAGAGAATGAGAACCAAGCACAAAAGGGCAAACCCCTTATAAAACCATCAGATCTCATGAGACTTATTCACTACCAAGAGAACAGTATGGGGAAAACTGTCCCTATGATTCAATTATTGCCCACCAAGTCCCTGCCACAACAAGTGGGAATTATGGGAGCTATTCAAGATGAGATTTGGGTGGAGACACAGCCAAACCATACCAGCTCCCTTGCTCTGTCTTGCTGACCCTTCTCATTTGCTTGCTCTGATGAAGTATGCTGCCATGTCGTGAGCTGCCCTATGGAGAGGCCCATGTAACAAGAAATTTTAGATAACATTTGGCCAATGGCCAGAAAAGAGACAAAGCCCTCAGGTTAATGGCCCATGAGGAAATGAACACTTCCAACAATCATATGAATGGTCATGGAAGTTGGTTCTTCTTCAGTTAAGCTTTGTGGTGACTTCAGCCCCAGTCAACACCTTCATTACAACCTGAGAGGACCCCAAAACAGCAAGTCCAGTTATGCCCCTCTACAATTACTGAACTACAGACACAAGAAAATTAATAATGTTGTTTCAAGACACATCTTGGGATAATTTGTTACATGGCAATAGATAAATAATAGACTTTCCCTTTAGCATGAAGAGTGACTATCAACATAGGAGTGGGGCTAAAAGTCTACTTTTAGGGGTCACAGAGAAGCAGTAAAGTAAACATAAGTAATAACTGCAAGAGAGAAAGGTGAGTTCCTCTTCTCCTGGGGAGCTTGGATTCATAGACTTTGATTCATAATAAGAAATCAGAAGTCTTGGAATTAGGAAAAGTGAAAACATTTTACATAGGTCCCTATCTCTTTCTCAAAAGTCATTTTGCTTCACATAGGCACTGTATATTCTGTACCCACTTATGCATTACATTCTAGCCACGTTTGTCTTCTTCCACTTCCTCAAACAGATCATGTCCTTCCTTACACAAGGGTCAACATCCTTGATGCTGTCACTACCTGGAAAGTTCCTTCCACTTTACTTCATAATGCTGGCTTTTTTTCTTCTTCTAATTTCTCTGATTAAGTATCACCTTCTATAAGCACTTTTCAAAGTAATTCTCTTTCTTTTTTTTTCACCATCCAACTTGTCTTATTTCCTATTTAGATTTATTACAACTTACAATTATAAGTTATTTATCTGCAAGTTTTTCCAGCTACTAGAATTTAAACTCTATTTATATTCTGGGAATGTACAGGCCAACTGTACAGATACATGTATAGACTAGCTGACCTGCAGAAACTTGAGGGAGACTAGCAAAGAAAAGATGTCCCTAAGGTATTTCAACTAAATCTCAAAGATGCATAGAAAGTAAATACTTAACACCATGTCCCCTGAAGGTGTAAGTAGGACTGTTACACAGCAATACCTGACTGATATAATAGCAAAGACATATTTCTAGAAGGAATCATATACTATGCTTATAATGCAATGCAAAATCATCATATTAGATGGTAAGCAGTCAGTTTCTGGCTCTATGAAATCATACTGTGACATCAGAATTCTACTATTTGGTATTTTATAATCTTGAAATAGACTAAAGACAAACTTCCTAAGACCTATATTTTTAAAAGTCCCTGCATTTGAACACCAATTAGAAACAAATGATCTTATTCATCTAATTTCTTAAATAATCTGAGGTAGCAGGGAATGGTAAAGTCATCATGGTTAACATAAAAAGAAATTTAAAAATTAAAATGATAATGTGGGAAGGCACTGATTTTTGGACTTTAGGACTTCTTCATTTGTAAGTAGTTTTGCTTTATTAATTTGTATGTTTGCCATTATTTTTTATTATATGTTTGTGGTAGCTTCCAAGTCATGAGAAAGTGAAATAGAAACATATGTACTAGTGTTTTCTGATTTGAAATATTTGACCTCAAACAGCACAGATCAGCTCAAATGATTTATATATTTGTGTCTATATTTATCCTTATTATTGAGTTGTAAATTCCTTCAGGGCAAGGACTATGTCCCTTTTATTTCCCAAAGAACGGGACTTGGGGAAATACTAATATTTCCCAAAGAATTGGGACTATTTTTAAGGTCTCCCTCACAGTTGAGAGCTTTCCTTCTGTCACTCAATAAAATTGTTCTCTGCCTTACTCACTCTTTGGTGTCCACACACCTTATTCCTCTCGGTCGTAGGACAAGAACCCAGAACTTGCTGAGCTGTGGAGAGCAGGTGTGGAGAGGGCTGTAACATGCTCCTGTTCACTGAGCTGTGGGCAGCAGGTGTGAAGAGAGCTGTCACATGCTCCTGTTCGCTGAGCTGTGGGGGCAGCAAGTTCAAAGAGAGCTGTAACATGGCCCCATTCACCTCACTGCAGGCATGAAGAAGTGAAGCCATTGGGCGCCATTCCCTCCTGGGCTGGTTTGCCAAACTACAAAGCCAAGACATTCTGGAGTGTTCAGACCTTGAGACTCCCTGTGCGAGAGCTGTAACACCCATTGGAGCTCCACAGTTGCTGGCATCTCCAGGTTTTCAGGCACCACTGCATTCACCATGTCTAGACTCCGGCACCCAACACAGAAACAACTTGTGGCATGGTTGGTCCAGTCACAGACTAAGTGCAGAGTCCTGGTTAGGTATGGGATCTGGGCCAGGGTGCAAGCCAAGCACAGCCTGCTGGACTGAGTGGGTGGGGTGAGCCTGGCAGGCCTGAGCAAAGTCCTAGGCAGAGGTCATGGTGGCGTTAGAGATTTCCAGCTAGTGAAGCGGCACTGAAGGAATCCTGTAGCAATTAGCCTTCTCCAGGATCACTGGAAAGGTTAGAGCAGACCTCTTTCACTTTCATTTCAGAGGCTTCTTCTCCTCAGATTTTTTTTCTGAAAACAGATGAGACACCAGACCTCTGTCAGCCAGTTAAGAGCGAATAGTGCAGCTACCAGTTCTACAAGACTCAGAGGACAGGCTTGCCAGAGACGACTTTGTCAATCCCCCATCACCCTCAGGTGTTGGAAATGTTGGCTTTGTTCCAATCTGGTTACCCTTCACGGAGGTCTAGCAATCACATGAGATTAGAAGGAAGTTCTGGGGCAATTGAGGGTATCTGGCTGAGGCTGCACTTTGGCATTACCCAAAGACCCCAGGACTGACTCCAGTCCCTGACAGTCCATTACGGTGTCAGCACTAGAACCTCCAGTCTTTCTTTTTACCTTTTCTTTCTTTCTTTTGCAGTTGTCATGGCTCCTATCTCTTCTTTATATATATACAATGCTAAAGGTGTTGTTGCAAACCAGAGATAATATAACTGGGTAGAATGAGCACTTGGCTTAGTCATCAGGAATATAATTTAGAACAATGTGGTTTCTGTCTATTCTTAGAAGCAAGGAGGATGTAATGATTGAGAGTATTTTTCCCCTGTTGAAGAAACCCATCAGCATAGGGCAAAAGGCTACTTTCCCCAGGCACCTTCCCCTCCTCTGCATTTAAGTTGTTTTTTTCCATCATGTCAGAAGTCAACATAATCCTGTGAATACAGACAGCATTTCTATGTAAGGGATTAATTTTTTTTCCTCTTGGGAGGCATCTTACTAGGCCAGGTCCTTCTGTAATTCCCTTTCTTTCCCTTGTTTGAGGAGGATCTGGTTCCACAGCTTCACTTCAGTGTTACTCCAGTGTATCTTCCACACATTGGTTTGGAATCCTAAAAAAAGACTAGATCTGAGGGACCCAAAGGCAATTGACAGTGGAAGGCTAGGGCATAGTGCAAGTGAGCGTGAATAACCTTGCCAACTAGGCCTTCTTGCTTCATGGGTGGAGGATTCGCTTACAACATGGCATAGATGAGGCCTAGGGAACCCAAAGGTTACTGACAGTGGAAGGTTAGGGCACAGCATAGGTAAATACAATTATCCCTACCAATTAGGCTTGCCTGCTTCATGGGTGGAGGTTGCACTAGCATCCATGAGTTGTGCCTATAGTAGGCACCAGGACTTGGGGAAGGAAAAGAGGGAAGAAAAAAAGGAATACATTTTTTTTTCTCTCCCTCACCTACCCTGGGTTTTTGCTGGAAGAGAAAACAGGACTAAAAGATGCATTTTCTCCTCTTTTTCAGATAGGTAACAAACCACCATCAGCCTGCACTCCTCTTGAGTGCATCCTGAATCACTGTGACTCCTTTGACCCTCAGACTCTGGAAAAAAAAAAATGCCTTATATTCCTTTGCATAAGGACTTGGTCAGGTTATAGTCTGCAAAGGACAATCCCAATGAAACAGGGAAGGAGCCCTGCTCCTCCTGATATACCCCATTTTCCCTATCCAGGTTTTCTCTCAAGCTTGCCCCATCCTAGATATCCTCATTTTAGGTGGTTCCCAGCCTAGTTTCTGCCCCTACAAGAGATGCCTTGTGACCCCATTAAGGTCCAGGTCCCCTTTTCTGTACAGGACTTAAGGCAAATTAAGGGAGATCTTGGCAAGTTTTCATATAACCCTAACAGGTATATAGAGGCTTTCCAGAATTTAACCCAAGTATTTGAACTCTCCTAGAAGAATGTTATTTTACTTTTGAATCAAACCCTGGCTACCGCTGAGAAGTAGGAAGCCCTGCAAGTGATGGAGAAGTTTGGGGATTGAGTTTTGTATCTCATAGTGGCAAGGAAGCAGATGAGCCTTATCCAATTGGAAGAACAGAAGTGCCATTGAAGGACCCTAAATGGGACCCCAATGATGAAATGGGAGAATGGAAGAAGAAACACTTTCAGGTGTGCATATTGGAGGACCTACAAATAGCTAGAACTAAGACTCTCAGTTACTCCAAACTATCCTTGATAGACCAGGGATCACATGAGAATTCCACTGCCTTCCTGGAAAGGCTAAGAGAGGTATTGTTAAAGCACATCTCTATCTCCTGATTTGGTAGAGAGAAAACTTGTCCTAAAGGATAAGTTTATTACTCAGGCAGTCCCTGATATCAGGAGGAAGCTGCAGAAACAGACCATGGGAGCAGATAATACTTCAGAGAATCTCCTGAAAGTGGCCACCTTGATCTTTTACAATACAGATTGGGAGGAAGTCCAAGAGAGAGAGGAGACACAAGAAAAAAGCAGAGGCTCTAACAGTTGCCTTACAGACTCACAATCCACAGAATCCCTGAGATGCACCTGTTAATTGCTATGAATGTGGCAAACCAGGGAACTTTATGAAGGACTTCCAGCATGCGGAAGCCACCGTGACCCTGTACATTCTGCAGTGGGAACCACCGTAAGGTGGACTGTTCCTGGAGACACAGGTCACTGGATCCAGAGTCAGTCTCTCAATTGGTCCAGAAGGACTAGTGGGTCCTGGGGCTTCTGTTCCCGGATCTGATGGTTCGGACCACCATTACCATCCAGGAGCCCCAGGCGATTCTGGACATTGAAGGAAAGAAGGTGGACCTCCTCCTGGATACCAGAGCAGCCATTTACTCTCAAATCCAGGCCTTCCTTCATCCCTTAGCATGACAATAGGGATTTATCAGGAAAGCCTTTAACCTAATATTTTTCCCAGCCCCTTAGTTGTAGTTGGGGAGACTCTTGCTTGCCCACGTCTTTTTAATCATGTCTGAAGGCCCAACTCCTCTGATGGGCAGGGATATATTAGCTCACATGGGAATCACCATCCTTATGGCTCCAGGACAGACTCTTTGTCTCCCCCTGATGGAAACTGATATTAATCTGGAAGTTTGGAAAACTCTAGGGAAAAGTAGTCAAGCCACAACCGCCACACCGGTCTAGATCCACTTTAAGGATCCTATGTCCTTCCCTAACCAGAGACAATATCGCTTAAAACCAGAAGTTAGGAAGGAGCTAGAAGCCATCATTGATAACTTGAGGATGCAGGGCCTCCTCAAACCCTGCAACAGCCCTTGTAATACCCCAATATTAGGGTTACAAAAATCCAGTGGAGAATGGGACTTGTCCAGGACCTCCACCTCATTAATGACGCTGTGGTTCCAATTTATCTGATGCTTCCCAATCTCTATACCCTGCTAACTCAAATACCTGAAGGAACTAAATGGTTAATAGTGCTGGACCTAAAGGATTCCTTTTTCTACATGCCCCTACACCCCAACTTCCAATATTTGTTTGTATTTGAGGATCTCCCCAACAAGACCACCAAGCTAACCCAGAGGGTGTTACCTCAGGGATTCCGAGACAGCCCCCACCTGTTTGGGCAGGCATTGTCAAAAGATATCTCTGAGTTTCTTTATTCTCAGGTTAAAGTTTTAAAATATGTAGATGACATTCTACTTTGTGCCCCAACTGAGGAAGTCTCTCAGGAAGGGAGTAAGGCTTTCTTAATTTCCTGACTACCAGAAGATATAAGGTCTAGAAATCTAAGGCTCAGCTCTGTCAGACTTCAGTGAAGTACCTAGGTCTAATCTTGTCAGAGGGTACCAGGGCACTAGGTGAAGAAAGGATTAAACCCATATCCACCTGTTTTCCTTCCCCAAAGCCCTCAAGTAGCCAAAGGGATTCTTGGGCATTACAGTTCTGCAGATTATGAATACTTGGATATGGAGGGATAGCTTGTCCCTTAGATCACCTAATAAAGGAAACTCAGGCAGCTAAGAGTTACTCCTTAATTTGACAACCAGAGGCTAAAAGGGCCTTTGACCAATTGAAACAAGCCTTGCTTGAGGCACCAGCCCTTAGTCTTCCTGTACGGAAGATGTTCAATCTTCATGTATCAGAAAAAAAGGGAATGGCCCTGGGAGTTCTGATCCAGGCCCAAGTTTCAGCCCATCAGCCCATAGGCTACCTAAGCAAGGAGCTTGATTTGGTAGCTAAAGAATGGCCGGCCTGCCTCTGGGCAGTTTCAGCAGTAGCCTTGATGGTATCCGAGGCTACTAATTTAACAATGAGAATAACTTAACCATTTATACCTCACATAATGTGACAGGACTGCTGCCTTCTAAAGGGAGTCTCTGGCTAACAGACAACTGCCTCCTGAAATATCTAGCTTTGCTACTGGAGGGACCTGCAGTCCAATTAAGAACCTGTCCCTCCCTAAACCCAGCCACTTTCCTCCTAGAGGAAGCTAAGGAGTTTAAACACAATTGCAAACAGATAGTACTGTAAACCTGAGGTCAGAGAGGCCTTCAAACCCCACCTTGGAGAACCCAGACTGGACTCTCTTTATGCACAGAAGTTCTTTTGTAGAACAAGGGATCCATAAGGCAGCATATGCAGTAGTCACCCTGAATGACACTGTTGACAGTATGCGTCTCTCCTTGGGCACAAGTGCTCAACTAGCTGAGTGAATTGCCTCACAAGGGCACTTTAATTAAGCAAAGGGAAAGCAGTTAACATTTATACTGATTCTAAGTACACTTTCTAGTTCTCCATACCCATGCCACTATTTGGAAAGAGAGAGACTTTCTTACACTAAAAGGTCTCCCATTAAAGAACATCAGAAAGCTAACAGGCTTTTATCCTCAGTTTTCCTTCCATGGAAAGTGGCAATAATACATTATAAAAGGGAAATAAGTTGGTGGATCAAGCAGCTAAATCAGCAGAGAGAAGGCACCAGCTTTCTGATCCACTTGAGGCCCCCCTAACTTGGGAGGGCTCTGTAGGAGAAATAAAACCTCAATATTCTCCGGCAGAAATAGAATTGGCCACCTCTTGGGGATACACCTTTCAGCCCTCAGGATGGCTGCAATCAGAGGATGGCAAACTTCATCTACCAGCTTCCAGCCAATGGAAAGTTCTTAAAATCATTTACCAAGACTTCCACCTAGGGAAGGATAAAATTTATCAATTGGCCATAAGGTCGTTCTCAGGTAAAAATCTGATAAAATCTCCAAAAATGGTCAAACAGGTCATTAATGTTTGTGAGACTTCCCTTAAAAATAATCCCCTCAATTGATGGCTTCTCCCCTACAAAACCCAAAGAATGGGAGGCTACCCAGGGGGAGAACGGCAGATGGATTTTACCCATATGTCAAAGATAAGGGGCATCCAGTACCCATCCAGTGTGGGTAAATACCTTCATTAACTGGGTAGAAGCATTTCCATCTCAAACAGAGAAAGCCTCTAAGGTGATAAAAGTACTAATTAATAAGTTGGACTCCTTAAATACTTCCAGAGTGATAATGGCCCCTCGTTTAAGATGACTGTCACCCAGGGGTCTCAAAGGCACTCATACAATGCCATCTTCATTGTGCTTGGAGACGACAATCCTCAGGAAAGGCAGAGAAGATAAATGATATTATCAAAAGGCACCTCAGAAAACTCTCTCAAGATATTAGCCAAGTGTGGTGGACGCGGCTGTAATCCCAGCTACTCGGGAGGCTGAGATAGGAGAATCACTTGAATTTGGGAGGCAGAGGTTGCAGTGAGCCAAGATCGCACCACGGGATTACATCTCACCTGGATACTCTTTTTCCTGAGGCCTACTATGTGTTAAAAACATCCCTTAGAAGCTGCGTTTAAGTACCTTCAAAATGATGTATGGACACCTTTTTCTCATCAATTATTTATTGCTAGACCAAGGAACATCTGATTTGATTAAACATATAACTTTCTGGCTCATTTCCAACAGGAACTGAAACAACTGTCAGAGCCCAAGCCCCATGAACTAGGGCCGCCTCTATTCAAGCTAGAGGACTTAGTACTGGTAAAGGCATATCCTTCCCTTTCTCCCTCTCTAGGCCTGAATTGGGAGGGACCTTACCCTGTACTTCTTTCTACTCTGTCAGCAGTAAAGATCACTGGAATAGATTATTGAATTCATTATATTCTAATAAAGGCCTGGGAAATGGATAGAATCACCTCTGTTGACCCAGAAGAGCACCCGAAGCACCAGTGTGAAAAAATCGGAGACCTCAAGCTAAAAATCACAAAAGGTAAGTGTCAATAATTAACGTTCCATGGATATCTTCTTTGTAGTCTTACCTATGCTTGCTGTTCTCACCTTTGTTCTGTTCCTCACTATAGGCGTCTTTGCCAAGAACCCCTTAATCCTGAACACACATGGAATTATCTACTCCCCTGAACAGCTATCTCTCTTCTAAAATTTAACTGCCCTCCCCCTACAAGATCTAATTTCTGGCTGGGCGTGGTGGCTCACGCCTGTAATCCCAGCACTTTGGGAGGCCAAGGCAGTGGATCATGAGGTCAGGAGATCGAGACCATCCTGGCTAGCATGGTGAAACCCCATCTCTACTAAAAATACAAAAAATTAGCTGGGCATGGTGGCGGGTGCCTGTAGTCCCAGCTACTCTGGAGGCTGAAGCAGGAGAATGACATGAACTCAGGAGGCAGAGCTTGCAGTGAGCCGAGATTGCGCCACTGCACTCCAACCTGGGCAACAGTGTGAGACTCTATCCAAAAAAAAAAAAAAAAAAAATTAGTTTATTTCACAAGAGTGAAACAGCTCTGGTCACAACATTGTTTTCAGAATTATTAGTCTATTTTACTTCTTATTTCTGTTATCTTTGGCACTAGATTGTTTCATTTTAGCTCCTCTTTGTATAATATCCATGCATACTTAACCACATTGTAAAATTTGCTTATTCTTCCCTAGAGACCGTCAAACTCCAAATGATCATGCAAATAGGGCCTTGGATAATGGCTCCCTTTTACCAGGGACCCTTAGATAGGCCTCTTAGAGAGACCTGACCCCCGTTTTCCCAAGACAATGCCCCCTGTCAGCATAAAGCAGTTAGAACAGTCACTATCCCTATCCTAATGGCAGCTAGATGTACCTCTTCAGAGGAGAGACTGATAGCAACAGGAGACAAACAAATTCCTAGGCAGACAGGGATGGGTCCCCAGTGAAACTTAACCTTCAAGCCAAAGACAGTTTAAAGCCTGACAACTGAGCTGCCAGATCTGGATAGAGCCCACGACCAGAGTGAGAACTTCTTTCCCCATCTTACCCTCTCTCTCTCTATTGGTTCCTTCTGGATGATACCTTTTAACCAGTAGAATGGTGCTTTTTCCAAAGCCCACCCATGGACCAATTAGCATGCACTCCCCCATTCTGAGCCCATAAAAACCCTGGACTCAGCCTCACAGACGGCTACCCACTTTCAGCCCCACTCTCGCAGCTGAGAGCCTTCCTTCTGTTACTCAATAAAATTATTCGTTGCATTACTGAAGAAGAGGAAAAAGAAGAAGAGAAGGAGAAGGAGAAGGAGAGGAGGAGGAGGAGGAGGAGGAGGAGGAGGAGGAAGGAGACTTAACTCACATGCAGGGCACAATAACTATTTGGCAAACTGTCTTAGTCTGTTTTCTGTTGCTTATAACAGAATACCTGGAACTGGATAATTAATTAAAAAGGGAGGTTATTTCTTACAATTATGGAGGCTGAGAAGTCCCAGGTCAAGGGGCTGCATTTTGTGAGAGCCTCCTTGCTGTTGGGGACTCTCTAAAGGTGCAGGATATCACATGGTGAGGGGTTAAGCATAGTAAGTGCCCAGGTTTCTTTTTCTTTTCTTATCAAGCCACCTGTCCCTCCCACACCTATGACAACCCATTAACACATTAATTTGTGAATGAATTAATTCATTCATGAGGACTCTGACCCAATCAGCTCTTGAAGATTCTACTTCTCAATACTGACACACATTGGAGATTAAACGTCAATGTGAGTTTTGGAGGGGAAAAATATTCAAACTATAACACAAACTAAGGTAAATTAGATGAAAGATACATTGAAACAAACAGCTGTATTTAGAAGTGCATAAAATCACGATTTAATAGAATATGGTTTAGATACAACAAGAACCTCTATATTCAAAATGTGGTCATTTTATGTCTCCTGAAATAACAGAATAAAAGTATTTCACTATCTGAGAACAACAATTTGTTGATGAAAAGTTAATTGAAAACCTATTTTATACTAAATTGCATATTGATATTTTACCAAAGGGAAAGGTATCAAATTATTACAATTTTAAGATTAAGGAATTTACAAAAAAATAATAGCAAGCAAGCATGGAGAAATTATTTCACTTACCTCTACCATAGTATCTCAATGAAAGTATCTGGGTCATTCTAATATACTGTGACCATTAGATGGGTTTGAATTTTATCTTACTTTTTTCCTTAGCTCTAAAGCTCACCCTAATGCCAGGCACATTTTCAGGAGATTACTAAAGATTTGGTAGATGGATAGATGCATTGATGAATGAATCAACTAATACTCTTTGGCAGTGGTAAAAGTGAGACTATGTTTAATTTTTATAACATATATCACACGAAAAAGATGGTGAAAAAAATGTATTAGAGAAACTAGTAGCTTCCCTAAGACAAAGAACCAAAAAATCTTCCACAGTCTTGCAAATGTATTTCTCATTGCACTCATTGTTCTCTATTTTTAAATTCCTATTTATTTTGTCAGTAGATGCTTCTTTATGACTATTTACTTGTCTTCATATATCTCAACAATAAATCTACATTGTGTCAACAATGAGAAAAGCACAATGCTAAGCATTGAGGATACAAGGAGACTACAACAGCCATAGTAAGTGTCCCAGTGGACGCTACAGACAAGTAACTCCACCTGAAACAGAAAAATAAGAGTGCTGCAAAACTTCTGCAAGTTTTCAGAGGATGTATCTTTAAAATTGAGTTATTTTTAAGGTGGGGCCTTTGGGAGGTGATTAGGTCATGAGGGCAAAACTGAACAACCTAATCCATCTTCAACTGCATGGGGAGATATTTGGATGAAGGTAACCTAGCCTGAGATGTGGAACCTGTTTGCTAATTGTGCTGGGATTCCATCCTGTATCTCTTCCCTATAAGATGCCAGTGTCTCAGCCAGGTACATTCAAACTGGAGTGACTTTGTTATTTTAGATGAGCTACAAGACTTAAATGTTGGATTATTCAGAGTTAGTATGGGTTTCTACCACAACTGAAATATAACCTTTTAAAATCAGTGGTTCTGTCCATTAGAGTCTGTAAGAATTACTTGCACTGGACCGGGTGCGATGGCTCACACCTGTAATCCCAGCACTTTGGGGGGCCAAGGTGGGTGGATCATGAGGTTAGGAGTTTGAGACCAGCCTGACCAATGTGGTGAAAACCTGTCTCTACTAAAAATACAAAAATTAGCTGGGCATGGTGGCAGGCGCCTGTAATCCCAGCTACTCAGGAGGCTGAGGCAGGAGAATCGCTTGAATTACTTGAACTGTTTGTTCAAAATGAAAATTCCTGGGTTTCTGATTCAATATTTCTATTAAGAATGATTCTAACACAAATAGTTTATGGGCTTACATTGAAAAACATGGATTTTATTATATATTTAAAAACTAAATCTTAATATGACATACATAGCTCTTCATAGGATTACCTCAATTTGTCTTTTTAGCATTGTTACCTACAAAGTGCTTCTATAAATCAAGACTTTTGTAACACAGAACTTTCTCAAATTACATGATTTTTCTTGTCTCAAGACTCTACTGAGTTGCCGAAACTAGTCAACTTAGGATTTCGAATCAGCTTACTAATATCATAACTTGATACTTTGCTAGTTGATTTGATTAGCACCAATCTCTGAAACAAAACAAAAGGGTACTCAGTATTAATAAATGCCAATTATCTGCCAGATTCATTTCAGTATTAATAAATGCCAATTATCTGCCAGATTCATTTTTTTGCATTTGCATATATGCCTACTCATTAAATTGTTATAACACTAAAATATTATTTTCTCATTATACAAATGAAAAACTTGATGTTTAATAGGTAAGGAATTTTCTCATGGTTAAACAATTAGTAAAGGTAGAATTAGTAATATAACCCAGGTCAATGGCATTTCAAAGTCCATTTTCATTCCATTAAGCCAGATTGCTTTGGTTATTTTTATAGCCAAACAAATACTCAGAAATAATTTTAAATTAGTTTGAAACTGATCTTAAAGCTTGCATACACTCACTATTGCCAAAGCATTTCCATCTTTATGTAAAAAAGATGTAATAATGCATATAAATGATCTTGCACTCAATAAGAGCTAGTTCCTCTCCCACTTTTCCTCTAGCATCTGTGATATAGTTGATGATGGATGTTTGGAAGGTCGGATGACAGATGGGGCTACATGTCTAGTTTCAAATAAGAAATTTAAAATTAGAGATTAAACTCAAGTATCTCAAGAGGGGAGACTGGAAATCTTGGAGTCTGGGTGATGCTCTGATTCTCATCAAGATTTAATTTGTATGAGAAAATCCTTCTATTTTAATTAGTACCTCTTTGGGATAGAAATACCAGTACACCATTCATTTATCTAAATGAAGAGTGGAAGATGCTTTCCATGATAATAATGAGACGATTTCTTGGCCATCAATGTGGCCTCCAAGAGCCATCTGTTCCCAGAGTCAGTGAGCAGTAAGGATTTATGAATGGCTTCCAACAAACTCTGTGTGTGTGGCAGGAAAGGGCAAATCCAGCTGCTGTTTATTTTCACCGAACATCTTGATATGTTCTTCAAACATTGCAAATTTGATGAAGCCCAAATACAGTTTGTCAAACACTTTTCTTTTCTAATTGGGAAAATGATTTGAATGTTAAGAGAAATTGCAAAATATGATTCTGATTCATTCATATTTGCATCAAGTCACCAATGTTGTAGAGCTCATCAATGCTCCACATCCCCAGGGTCTGCCAAAACAAACAAGAACAGGCACAAACTCTCACACACTGACACAAATCCACAGACACATCTTTTCTTCCAATCTGTTGAAAATTAAACAGGGGTTTGAACTTTTCGGCTATTGTGGATAGAGCTGATATGAACATTTCTGTCTAGATCTTTATGTGGACATATGCTTTCATTTTTCTTGAGACTACCTCAGTGTAAGAGGATTCAAAGATGAAAACCCAGGTTACTCAAAGTTCAGTTAAATATTTGCCAATTTAGCGAGTGTCTAGGCATCCTCAAGGGACTTAAAATACCTTGGAGAATGGTTCCCTTGCCTATAACTTTGAGTTAGTCATCCATGAACCTCGGTCTTAGGGCTCATTTGGCTTTTTCTAAAGTAACAGATACTACAGAAGGAAGAGGCACTGTGAGGGTGAACAACACAAACAGTCCCTGTGAAATTAAATTAAAAATTAAGCAGCCGGGCGCGGTGGCTCACGCCTGTAATCCCAGCACTTTGAGAGGCCGAGGCGGGCGGATCACGAGGTCAGGAGATCGAGACCATCCTGGCTAACATGGTGAAACCCCGTCTCTACTAAAAATACAAAAACATTAGCTGGATGTGTTGGGGGGCGCCTGTAGTCCCAGCTAATTGGGAGGCTGAGGCAGGAGAATGGCGTGAACCCAGGAGGCAGAGCTTGCAGTGAGCCGAGATCGCGCCACTGCACTCCAGCCTGGGTGACAGAGTGAGACTCCGTCTCAAAAAATAAAAAATAAACAAACAAATAGAAAAATAAAAAATAAGCAAAATATGTATGTTTATCTGTATGTGTATGTGTGTGTGTGTGTGTGTGTGTGTGTGTGTCTAACTTCAAAATGTGATAAATGCACTGAGGGATTTATACAGAATTCTATAATTCTACTTTTGTCTGAGTAACCAGGAAAGAAGTCTCTGAAGTGGGAAAAATTAATCTGAAGTTTGAAAAATAAGAAAGAGCCAGCAATGTGAAAAGTAGCTGTATAAGCATCAAAAAGAACATAGCATATATGAAAGTCCTGCTCTCAGGACTTAGAGATTGGAGTACAGTAAATAAAGGGGAAAATGGATGAGATGAGGCTGAGCCAGGGCAATGTTTCTTTCTTTCATTTTCCATCTTTAAAAATATAGATATAGATATAGATATAGATATAGATATAGATATAGATATAGATATAGGGCTGGGTGTGGGGGCTCTGGCCTCAGGCTGAGACGGGCAGATTGCTGGAGCCCAGGAGTTTGAGACCAGCCTGGGCAAGATGGTGAAACATTGTCTCCACTAAATGTACTAACATTAGCCAGGGTTGGTGGTGTACGCCTGTAGTCCCAGCTACTTGGGAGGCTGAGTTGAGAGGATCACCTGAGCCCAGGAGGTTGAGGCCACAGTAAGCCCTGATTATGCCACTTCACTCCAGTCTGGGAAAAAGAGCCAGACCAATAAATAAAAGATAAATGCAAATAAATACACATATTGAGCAATAATTTATGTATAGTAAAAATTACAAAGATCTCAAGCATGCAGTTAAGTTTTGACAAATGTATATACCCATGTAATCAAACCTCAAATTAGGATTAAAGGTATAGAACATTTCTGTAATCCCAGAACATTCCATCACATTCAATTCTTGTCAATTAACAAATATTTTGCTACTACTAGTTGCATCAAGAGGCAACCACTCTTCTGGTTTCTACAGACATAAATGAAAATAGATTAATTTTTTTCCTTTTTAAATACACAGGAATCAAATAATATGTATACCTTTGTGTTTGGTTTCTTACTCTTAAAGTGATGTTTCTGGGATTCATTCATATATTGTATTTATTTTTATTGATGAGTAGTATCTCATTAAATAAAAATACAATTTTTTCTACCAACTTATTAAAGAGAATTTGGACTATTTCTAGTTTTGAGCTGAGACTGCTGCCCCTGACAAAATTGTCAACATTTGGCATTTTTTGCCTTTCCACGTTTTTCATCTATCTTGACTTTTTTGATATTCCAATTCTCACAAAATGTGTTTGTTTTTATTCACTGTTTTCAATGTTTGCTCTAGGGATTACAAAATGCACCCTTCAGCTATCACAGTAAAATGTGAGTTATAATATACTATTTCAGGTACTAAGTAAGAAACTTAAGTCAGAATTCATCTATTTACCTTCTCCCATTCTTTATGCTGTCATTACTCACATATGTAAGTATACATGTAATAGCCATATGTAGAAAATATGTATATATTTTTTCTACTACAAATTAAATTTCAAAATACATTACATTTATTTTTAAACAATTGTCTTTAAAACAAAATAAGAAAAGAAAAAAGAAATAATCTTCTGTATTAAAGTATATTTAAAAATGTCCAGCATTCCTTTCTACAGAAATGGAGCTTCTATGTGGTATAAATTCCAAGTATAAAACACTTGTAGCATTTCTTGCTGTAGAGATCTATGAACGGCTTATCCATTCTGGAATGTATTTCATTAAGAGTTATTGGAATATGCTCTTCTTAGATACTTTTGTAGAACAGGTATGGCTTTTAGTTTAGGGTGTTTTCTTTTTCCCACCTTGATGAGATCAAGGCAATGACAGTCTTTTGTAATTTTCCACAAAGTAACTAAAAGGTGAAGTTTTCCAAAGGGTAAGATTTTAAGATCTTGTATATACTTAAGTGAACTATGCCATTGGCTGTAGTGCAGAAAAGAAAAAATTATCATATAAATAAGTTTTCCAAGCAAATGAAACAAATTTTTATAAATGAGATAGAAAAAAGGGATGAATTAAAAAATAAAGGAGAGGATAGTAATACGTAGCCTGAAGGGTTCTCTGAGACATGAGAGTGAGTGTGGTGTGTTGCATATGAAGGGCATCTTTTTGATGTGAGTTAAATATGAATTGGCCTTTAATATTTGATGATGGAGAAGACTCTGCTTATGAAGCTCAATTATGTTAAAAATTAGCTATTATCAAATAACTAAAAGACACATGCAATTAAACTTTTAGGTAGGTGGGATGAGAAAATGTGTCTAGTTTATTAATCCAGGTTAACTGGGGTAATTGTATTCTTATCTATATCCAAAAGGGGTTGGGATTTGGAGAGACGGATTCATGAGCTATTTTAGGATATGGGACTAAGTTTGTTTAAAACATCAGAAGCCAGTGCTCAGTTCTAAACTACGTAGAGCAACAGATACATAGAAAATTAGGCATACCACTTGAAATATGTTTGACGTATAATAATTGCCCAGCAGATGTTAGATTATTTCACTTCTCTTAACCATTCCTATCCTGCACATGTATGTGAGTGCATGTGGGTGTGCATTCATTCATACATGTACCTACATACACACTCCTCTTTTGACATTTCCCCCAAGTGTTTGCACAAATACGGTGATAAATGCCAGTATGATAATCATGGATTCAAAAGGGAAGAATCTTCTTCCTTTAGAAAAATATAAACTAGGGAGATTTCCACAGGGTATTAAAGGAATGATGAGGCCACAAAAAAGGAGTAGTCATACCCTGTACCCATACGCATGCAAAGTCCTATTATCTGAGGGTATTAGGAATGTTTAGAGTTTGATGCATTTATAGAATTCACAGTGTGTTTTTTGTTTTTTTTTAATGTTGTTTTGTTTGTTTTTCTCGAGACAGATTCTTGCTCTGTTGCCCAGGCTGGAGTGCAATGGTGCAATCTCGGCTCACTGCAACCTCTGCCTCCGGGGTTCAAGCGATTCTCCTGCCTCAGCCTCCCTAGTAGCCGGGATTATGGGTGTGCACCATCACGCCTGGCTAATTTTTTGTATATTTTTTAGTAGAGACGGGGGGGGGGGGGGGTTTCACCATATTGACCAGGCTGGTCTCAAACTCCTGATCTCATGATCTGCCCACCTTGACTGCCCAAAGTACTGTGATTCCAGGCATGAGCTACTGCGCCCAGCCCACAGTGTGTTTTTACCCCAATAATCCTTTCTATTGGAGAACTACTACAACCACATTTCATGTTGTGTGAGGAACTGTCAGTTATCCCATTAAGCTGTTGTGCATATGACTAATATAAGGTTAAAATTTTCTCGTTTCCTGATATGTGACATAAATACATGGAATTAAGTGTTCCAAATCCTCTATTATTGCTGGATCATCATTTCTAAAATGTAGTCTTAACACCATAGGAAGCTGTTCTTCCTAACAGTTGCAACACATACAGCCAAAAAATAAGGCCAATACTGAAAAGAAAGTAAAGCCATTAGATAGAGGTAAAGCCCTGGTTACATTGTTTAAGATCCTGGATGCAGCCATTCCTGGAACTAGACACTCCTCTATTTCCCAGCTACCTGAACCAACATATTCCCTTCTAGCAACGTATGTTCATAATGAGTTTCTGTCACTTGTAATTACAGATTCTGGCTTATACACTCACCACTTCTTTCTTCATTTTACTGAGTGTGTATAGGTAATGCTATTCACCTTTCTTTCCACTCTGTTACATCTTAAGAGCTGAGAAGCCCCTGTAAACACTTGAAAGAAGATCAGAAATTATACCAGATGGCTTAGTCTAATAGTCCAGTACTACTTTACCATAGTTGCACCTAATTTGAGAAATTTATGGGCCTTGATCTCAAAGACTATTTTGGCTTTTTATTTTTGCTTTGTTTTATCTTTCTCACTTAATGTGTGAGGGCAAGGGATAGTAGTTCTTGATTTGTTTGACTGAATTGTATCCTCTAGAATTGTTTCAATAAAAAAATCCAGAGATCTTTTTTGAGTATTGGAAACATTCTAAAATTGCTTTAGCATGATGGTTGTACAACTCTCTAAATATTTTTAAAAATAATTGTGTATGTAAGTGTCATAGTATGTAAATTATACGTCAATTGTTCTGCTTTTTGAAAAGATAAGTGAGAGGAGGCAAAAGGAAGACATTTACATGAGGGATGGTTTGGAGGAGGAGGGAGTTGCTACACAGGGATTCAGTAGCCAAGGGAAAAACTCAGGGCAGATGAAATCAAGTTCACATTATTTTTAGGAGAATGAAGCATTATTCCCATAAATATGCTGGAATATTGTTATGCCCGGACCCTTTATTTATTCCGCCGAAGAGTCCACGCAAGAATCACGAGTCAAAGCCAAGCATGCAAGGATCTATTTAATGCAAGTTTCTATACTTTCGGTCCCTTCTGCCTTTTACAACAATTATTCCAAGAGGGCCCGCTGAATTGTATTGCACTGTGGTCCGCTTTTTTATATTAGCCTGATGCATGACAGGATATGTAAGCGTTACAGAGGCCTACAAAGGAATTCTTTTTGTTGCAGCATTACAACTTGCGTAATTGGTTTAATACAATTAACAGTATATCCATTTGTTCCCGTGCATTTAGTTAAATACTACAAAATGGTTTTTGATTCTTATCAGGGGCCTCTCTAGGTGGTGTTTCTGAGATGGTGGGTGATGGGGATGTGTTTGTGTTGGGCTCAGGATAGTTGGGGACAAAATTAGGGTATGTGTTTGCTACCTGGCGTCCAGGACTAAGATATGTGGCAGACACCTTGGTAATATGAGCAGGTACAGAGACTTTTTCCAAAAATCAAAAGTTTTGTCCTTACAATGTCCGGTAGTCTATAGATATCCTATATTAATCCTTAATCGGTTTTGGGTCCGGGCGCGTCGTCTTTAAACCTTAGGCTGAGGGCGCCGCCCGGGCTGCTTCTTCATTTCTGCCTTTTAGTTTTTTTTTTTCATTTGATCTCTTTCAATATAATAGAAGCATTTCATCACAGAATTTTCTGATATTTTTCTTTCTTCTATACACTCAGCAAATGACATCAATTTTGGCCACACAAAATGAAATGATGTATAAATCTCTTTTCTAATTTACAAAAGTCTGCCCAATGATTCTGCATTACTTTTAAGTTCTATCTCGTATTGAACTAATTTAATTTGCATATTTAATGAAGTTGCTATAATAATTTGAATAATTAAATCTAAATATTTCCTCTTGTTAATCATTCAATTATTCAGTTTTTAAATTTTAACATTTATTTTAGACTCAGGAGGTAGATGTACAGTTTGTTACATGGATTTATTGTGTAACACTGAGGTTTGGGATATGAATGATCCCATCACCCACGTAATTACCGTAGTACCCAATAGGTAGTTTTCCAGCTCCCCTGGCCTCTCTATCCGCCTTCTAGTAGTCCCCAGTATCTATCATTCCTATCTTTATGTCCTTGTGTACCTAATATTTAGCTCCCACTTATAAGAGAAAACATGTAGTATTTGATTTTCTGTTCCTGCATTAATTTGCTTAGCATAATGGCCTCCATCTGATCTGCATTCATGTTGCTGCAGAGGACATGATTTTATTAATTTTCATGGCTGTGTAGTATTTCATGGTGTATATAAACCACATTTTCTTTATCCAAACCACTGTTGATAGGCACCTAGATTGACTCTATGTCTTTGCTCTTGAAAATAGTGCTGCCTTACTCATTCTTTTATTTTACTTTTTGTTTATCTCAGACTTCTGCTTCTGGGAAAATGGGATAAATATCCTTATTCTGTGTCATTATATCTTAATTTAGGTCCTCGTCACACACGTCCGTGTGAAGAGACCACCAAACAGGCTTTGGGTGAGCAATAAAGCTTTTTAATCACCTGGGTGCAGGTGGGCTGAGTCTGAAAAAGGAGTCAGCAAAGGGAGTTAGGGGTGGGGAAGTTTTATAGGATTTGGGTGAGTAGTGGAAAATTACAGTCAAAGGGGGTTGTTCTCTTGTGGACAGGGGCGGGGGTCACAAGGTGCTCAGTGGAGGAGCTTCTGAGCCAGGAGAAGGAATTTCACAAGGTAATGTCATCGGTTAAGGCAGGAACTGGCCATTTTCACTTCTTTTGTGATTCTTCAGTTGCTTCAGGCAATCTGGATGTATAAGTGCAGGCTTGGGCTTGGAGGTCTGATAGTCCTCATAGATAACCTTTCTTCTAATAAGTATATGATTTAGAAGCTGACAGTTTTATATATCTCTTGTTCTAATGTTTTATAGATATTTTTCTGAAAAATTGAACTATTTTATGTTTATATTATAATTTAATGAAGAGAGTAATCTAGTTCTTTGCTATTTAAAGTGTGGTTTGTGGATTAGCACTATAACCTTGCTTAGGCACTTGATGGAACAGCAGAAACTTGGGTTCTTCTGACCCCAGACTTAATGACTCAGAATATATTTTAACAAGATTCCTATGTCATCCTATGCACACCAAAATTTGAGAAACACTTTTCTTGTTGATTAAAGTAGAACGACAATTGAGTTCATTCAGCTCAGGGTTTTTGCTACTTTATCTTCAATAGAATGTATTTGTCTCTTTTCACAGGATAATAGTAGTTCAAAAATTAATGCCTAAACATTTATATGTAAATGAAAATTTACTCTAAGTACTTATATCAGTTGGAATTAAATTTCATTTTTATTTATTACCTGGCATTTAAATTCAGGTTTTCGGATGTCTATGATCCATCATTTTCTCATTTAATAAAATAAAACTCATTATATGTTTCTGAATTTGTATCTTGGCATATACTTTCTCCATTATTTACTTTTCTTTTTCCTATGTGACTAAATTTATTCCTGTTTTGTGCCTGTGTTGAGTCTGGCTTCTTCTATCTCAAAAACATCAGTACATATATACCACATGAAATTAAACCCACTGAAGAGCTACCATTTTATCAAAATAAATGAACCCACTGCTTTTGTATGTAAATGCAAAAAGTTGTAAACCAATGTAAAAATCTTAAACCCTGCAACTGACTGAGTGGAACCCCTCATGGCCAGGGGACCCCAAAATCCTTAAAACTGAATTCCTGGTCCCTAGCCATGATAAGAAAGGAGGTCAGACACAGTTCCTTATACCCCCACCCTTTTGGAGTTTAGGCACAACTGCCCAGCATTTTGGTTAAAATAGAGATAATAAAACTGTTAATAAAACTCCTTGTCAATAAAATACAAAATTATAAATATAAATAATTTCTAAGACCTAAAACCGTGCAAGGCAAGAGTTTAGTCATACCCTACAAACCATAAAATATTGTTAAATGGACCTTTTAAATTAACCCAGTAAAACATGACTTACTTTTCAACCTGACTTGGTAAAGTATCATAGGAAAGATAGCAGATCATGAAAGAAATCAATATACTTTACCCCAAAATATATTTATTTAACATAGTTTGAAATGGCCCTGCAAAGCCATCTTTTGTGGGGGAAATTTATGTCTATAGAGAATCACCCTTAATGCATTCAGGCATTCCCTTTTTAGGCTTTTCTGGGATCAAGAATAGATTAACTGAGAGTCTTGACACCTTTAGCTCTGAAAGGAGACACTTACCATCTCTTCTCTCTGAGGACTGAGACCTTTGAGGCTTTATCCACATAACAAGAGTCTTGGTCCTCCCAACTCTCTTACTTTTATTTATTTATTTTTTTACTTTTAAAATGTTTTTTTCTGAGCAAACTCTTGCTCTGTTGGCCAGTCTGGAGTTCAGTGACATGATGATGGCTTACTGAAGCCTCAACTTCTCAGGCTCAAGATATACTCCCCTGTCAGCCTCCTGAGTAGCTGGGACTACAAGCACATGTCACCATGCCCAGCTAAATTTTTTTTTTTTTTTTTGTAGAAATGGGGGTCTCATGTTGCCCAGGCTGACCTCTAATTCCTGGGCTCAAGTGATCTGCCTACTTTGGCCTCTGAAAGTGCTGGGATTATAGACGCGAACCATTGCACCTGGCCAATCTAATTTTGTTTATTCAAGCATTCCTTTCTACTGACTTCAGGTCTTTAGGCAATAGATAAACTCTCTTAGTCAACTGTCGACTAAGAAATCCCTAAAACCCACCTATGACTTGTAAGCCCCCACTGAAATGTCCTGCCTTTTCAGACCCAACAAATGTATACCTTACATGTATTGGTTTATGTCTTTGACAGGAACTCCTATCTCCCTTAAATGTATGAAACCAAACTGTAACTCGACTGCCTCGGAACTACTTACTCAAGACTTCTCAGTTTTGTATTTTTCTCTGGGCCACAGTCACTCGTATTGGCTTAGAGTAAACCTTTTAAAAATATTTTATAGAGTTTGGTTTTCCATTAACAAAATTATGAAAACGAAGGCCTTTGTTGCTTCATAACAGAAATGACTGCTGCAAATTGCCAACAGTCATTTCTGTTATTTCCTTGGGTTTCCTCTATAATTTACGTGCAAATGAGCTATCCCTCAATGCATGTTGACCTCAGTATCTTTTAGTAGATTCTTGCCCATTGTGTCGGGCCTTTGACAAAATGAAGGATGTATTTTTTGGTCCAGTAGGACATCTTCCTTCTGGCCTTTCTTTTTCCAGGAAGACTCCATTCTCCTGAGAGGACCCCAGCTGTAGCCTTGATTGAGGCATTCATTCTACAGCTGGGGTAAGCTTTCTCTGAAATGCAGCTGGAATAGGCATTTCAAAGGCCCACATTGTTATGCAAATGCTTCTATTCTCCATGCAGGCGGCAGAAACCCAGCCAAGTGCCCAGACACACAGGCTGTCAGAATGGAAGAGGAAATGCATTGCTCAAGACTATCATCAGTTTTCTGTTCATCTTTTATCTGGAAAAAAAAAAAAATCAGTAAAAGCACATAGAACAACCTAATCACTGGATGTTATGGCTAAATTGTCTACTTGAAGGAATTATTCATGTTTCTTTGACTCAAACTATGATTACGTTGAAAGATACACAAGGAATTGCCTAGGGAAGATGGCGACAGAACAAGATAGAAGGAACTCAGTGGCTGGTTTGCCCAGTGAAGCTGTAACTGTTTTGAAGAATGGAAACTTTGGTTATCATGACCTGTTCTCATCAAATGTCACAATTATGTAATTGCTTTTCACATACACATTTAATAAAGATCAAACAATGTTAATAATTTTCCTTCTCATATATTTTTCCTGTGGAGAAAGACTTAGATGATTGTCAGATATATCACATAATAAGAGAGTATCTTGTGCTTTATTATACGGGATAAGTGTGGTGCTCAACACATATTACTTGAACAAACATTGAATATATACTTTTGCATTTCAGTTCAAGCAGGTTAATCTCTGGTGACATTTGTTGGGGTGAAATGACCTCCCCAGGTCCCCTCAACTGTAGCTATGAGATTGAAGGCCATTCCTTTGATCTCCAAAGTCAGCCTGTCTATCGTGGACTCTTGGAAGCTTGTCTTCCATGGTGATATACTGGCCTTTACCTCATCTTTCATCTTTTGGAATTAGGCTCAGTAGATGAAAGAAAGAAGTGTAAGTCCATTTTAAAATATTGTAAAACAATCTACAAAAGTCCGATTTCACACTAAATCTAGTATATTGTAAACCTTATCTTTCTTATCCAAGAGGATTTGAATAAATTGAGCACACATGAATTATGTTTCACTATTAGGGAAACAAAGTTATTATCAATTGTTATCCTCAAATGCTACTGACCAGTATATTTGTTACTTCTATATGCAAGATGTATGTCTCTTGTCTTATCTGTCATAATTTGAGTTAGTTTAGAAGAATTTTCTGTCTTATCTCCCTAATCAGCATAGCAATGGCAGGACTTCTTTGCTTCTCAAATCACAGTTCTAAACTTCTGATAGCATTTTATTTTGCTTACTGATTGTTCCCATGGTGACTTTCTGGATAAAAGAATAATGTCCTTGATCAGAGAAACCTGGTTTTCATTTTAGGAGGTTAGGTTTAATGGTGTTGTATGCTACCTTTGAAGTTTCACTTCATAGACACAGCTTGACTTTCAGCCACAAGATTTGACAATGAAAAGAGGTTTTTGGTTATATTTGATTATTTCTACCTGGATACTCTGCCTGTTTTGTTCCTATTTGGGGAGTCTGACGTCACACTTTTGAATAGTTGCACAGTTTTCTGTTGTCTACTCCCACTTGTTTTAATGATAGACCCAAATAAGGCCAGAATATCTTTTAACTTGTCTATATCATTTAAATAAGCAGAAAAATACAGAGGATAATGCCAGGACTGGAAGTCAGAAGGTCTTTAAAACCCTGGGATTGGCAGGGTCATTGATGGCATCTCCTCTAACAGCTCATTGTGTGGGGTATGTCTTCAGCATCATTTCCATCAATAAGTCATCTACATCTTTGATTTTTTAAAGTCATGTTGAGAAATTTTAAATAATATACAAAAGTCAAAACAAAAAATAAAAGGAAGAACAGAAAGGAGGGAGGGAAGAAATGAGGAAAGGATGGAAGAAAAGAATGAAAGAAAGAAATGGCCTGCTCTTATTTTTCATCACCTTGAAGTAGTCGTGTTAGCTTTAACCCTTCCTGAAGCCTCGTAGCAATAGAAAACTCGATTTCTAAACAGCTTGCTTTATATTTTGGGTTTTCATTATTTCTTGTAAGGCCTACTTTGGCATTTTGTAGCTTTCACCATTTCAGCATGTCTAATTTTGAGCTCTGCTGATATTTAAAGAAGACATTATACTTCTTCTGAGTATTTTTTTTTTTTTATCCCAAAAGAACTATGGCATCTTTTCTAAAAACTTTCTAGGGTATTCAGGTTTGGATATTTGTTGTCGTTCCAAAGCCTGGAATTATTTGCTTCTAACAAAAAGATAATTAAGAAAGAAAGAAAAGCGATGAGACATGCTGCTTGTATCTTAAGAAATAAAGACAGTGACAGCAACAGAGAATTTAGTTTTACCAAGGGCTCAAAATGGTGACTTGGGGCTAACTCATAATAATATAAAGCTGTCAGCATAATATAAAGACCTTGGGTTCCAATGAAAACAATAATAAAACATTACATTATTTTATTACACTTTTCCTTTTACAAAGGAAAGGTTTGTGTAAACCCTTTTCGAAGCAGGTGTATCAGTGCCAGTTTTCCAAAAGCATGTCCCCACTTCATTTCTCTGTATCACATTTTGGTAATTATTGCAATACTTCAACTTTTTCACTATTTTGGGGTACCACAAACCACACCCATATAAGATGGTGAACTTAATTGATGGACATCGTGTGTGTTCTGACTGCTCCACTGACCTGCCTTTTCCCCAAGTCTCTTTCTCTTCTCAGACCTCCTTGTTTCCTGAAACATGACTATATTGTAATTCTGCCAGCTAAGAACCCTACAATGGCCTCTAAGAGTTCAAGTGAAAGCAAGAGTTGCATGTTTGTCACTTTAAATTAAAAGCTAGAGATGATTAAGCTTAGTGAGGAAGTCATGCCAACAGCCCAGATAGGCCAAAGGCAAGTCCTCTTGTACCAAACAGCCAAGTTGTGAGTAGAACAGCAGTTCTTAAAGGAAACTAAAAGTGCAACTCTGTGAACACACAGATTATAAGAAAACAAAACAGGCTTACTGCTGATTTTGAGGAAGCTTTAGTAGTCTGGATAGAGGATTATACCAGCCACACCAGTTCCTTAAGCCAAAGCCTAATTGAAGAGCAAGCTCACATCTTGTTCAATACTATGAAGACCAAGAGAGGTGAGAAAGCTGCAGAAGAAAAGTTTGGAGCCGTCAGAGGTTGGTTAATGAGGTTTAAGGAAAGAGGTTGTCTTCGTAACATAAAAGTGCAATGTGAAGCAGCAAGGGTTGATACAGAAGCTGCAGCAAGTTATCCAGGAGCTCTAGCTAAGATCCTTGATGAAAGTGGCTACACCAAACAACAGTTTTCCAATGGAGATAAACAAAGTTCTATCAGAAGAAGATGTCATCTATTACTTCACAGCTAGAGAGCACAGGTTAATGTCTGTTGCGGGAAGTCAGGGACCCCAAATGGGGGGACCGGCTGGAGCCAAGGCAGAAGAACATAAATTGTGAAGATTTCATGGACATTTACCAGTTCCCAAATAATACTTTCATAATTTCTTATGGCTGTCTTACTTTAATCTCTTAATCCTGTTATCTTCTTAAGCTGAGGATATACATCACCTCAGGGCCACTATGATAATTGTGTTAACTGTACAAATTGATTGTAAAACATGTGTGTTTGAACAATATGAAATCAGCACACCTTGAAAAAGAACAGAATAGCAGCGATTTTTAGGAAACAAGGGAAGACACCCATAAGGTCTGACTGCCTGTGGGGTCAGGCAAAATAGAGCCATATTTTTCTTCTTGCAGACAGCCTATAAATGGACATGCAAGTAGGGAAGATGTCGCTAAATTCTTTTTCTAGCAAGGAATATTAATAATTAATACACTGGGGAAGGAATTGCATTCCTGTGGGGAGGTCTGTAAATGGCTGCTCTGGGAATGTCTGTCTTATGCAGTTGAGATAAGGACTGAAATACACCCTGGTCTCCTGCAGTACCCTCAGGCTTACTAGGGTGGGGAAAAAAAACCCACCCTAGTAAATTTGAGGTCAGACCAGTACTCTGCTCTTGAACCCTGTTTTCTGTTGTTTAAGATGTTTATCAAGACAATACATGCACGGCTGAACATAGACCCTTATCAGTAGTTCTGTTTTGCCTTTTCTCCTGTTTCCTCCGAAGCATGTGATCTTTGTTCTCCTTTTTGTGCTTTGAAGCATGTGATCTTTGTGACCTACTCCCTGTTCTTGCACACCCTCCCCTTTTGAAACCCTTAATAAAACTCGTTGGCTTTAAGGCTCAGGTGGGCATCATGGTCCTACCAATATGTGATGTCACCGCCGGTGGCCCAGCTGTAAAATTCTTCTCTTTGTGCTCTTTCTCTTTATTTCTCAGACCAGCCGGCACTTACGGAAAATAGAAAGAACCTACACTGAAATATTGGGGGCGGGTTCTCCTGATAAATGTCTGGCTTCAAAGCTTCAAACGACAGGCTGACAATTGTGTTAGGGGCCACTGAAGCTGATGACTGTAAGTTGAAGCCAATGCTCATTTAACATGTCAAAAACCCTAGGGTCCTTGAAAACTATGCTCAGTCTACTCTGCTTGTGCTCTGTAATGGAAAAAACAAAGCCCAAATGACAGCTCATCTGTTTACACATAGTTTACTGAATACTTTAGGTCCACTGTTGAGCCCTATTGCTTAGAAAAAACTTTTCAAAATATTACTGTTCATTAACAATGTACCTAGTCACACAAGATCTCTGATGGAGATATGCAAAATGATTTATCTTATGTTTATGCTTGATCACATAACATCCATTCTGCAGGTTAGGGAGTACTTTTGACTTTCACATGTTATTTAAGACATATATATTGTTAAAGCCATAGCTACCACAGATTCTTCTGAGGCATCTGGGGAAAGTACATTGGCAATTTTTCATAAAGAATTCACCATTCCAAATGCCAGTAAGAACATTTGTGATTCATGGGAGGAGGTAAAAATACTAAAATTTATAGGAGTTAAATCATAGATGACTTGGAGGGGTTCAAGATTTCAGTGGAAGAAGTAACTGCAGATGTGGTGAAAATAGCAAGAGAAGTGGAGCCCAAAGATGTGACTGGCTTGCTGCAATCTTATGATCAAATTTTCATGGATGAGTTGTTTCTTATGGATGAACAATTAAACTTGTTTCTTGAGGTTGAATCTACTCCTGGTGAAGATGCTGTGAACACTGTTGAAATGCCAACAGAGGAACAATACAGAGAATATTACATTGACTTACTTAATAAAGTAGTGGCAGAGTTTGAGAGTATTGACTCCAATTTTGAAAGAATTTCTATTGTAGTTTGTAAAATGCTATCAAACGGCATCACATGCTACAGAGAAATATTTTGTGAAAGGAAGGATCAGTCGATGTGGCATACTTCACTATTGTCTTTGCTACAGCCACCCCAACCCTCCACAATCATTATTCTGATCAGTCAACAGTCATCAACATTGAGGCAAGAACTTCAATAGACTATAGTATGGTATAGACATAACTTTTATATGTGCTGAGAAACAACAACAACAAAAAAGTGTGAATTGCTTTATTGTAATACTCACTTGATTGCATTGGCCTGAAACTGAACCTACAAAATCTCTGAGCTATGCTGGTATATACATATATACATATAGACATAGGACTCTATTGTAGAGCATCGGGAAGGATTTTCCACCAAACAGACTTTTATCCATATATTTTCAAGCTAAGAATTTGTGATGATGTTAAAAATTAAATGGTAAGAAGAGAAGGAGAAGCTGGGCACAATAGCTCATGCCTATAATCCCAGCACTTTGAGAGACTGAGGTGGCAGGATGGCATGAGTCTAGGAGTTTGATACCAGCTGGGCAATGCAGTGAAACTCTGTCTCTACAAAAAATAAAAATCACTAGCCTGCCATGATGGTGTGTACCTGTAGTCTTAGGTATTGGGGAGGCTGAGGTAGGAGAATCACCTGAGCCTGGGAGGTGGAGGTTGCAGTGAGCTGAGATCATGCCACTGCATTCCAGCCTGGGTGACAAAGGAAGACCATATCTCAAAAAAAAAATGAAAAACAAAATGAATGGGAAGGAGGGTTTGCCAGGTTTATATACCGACCATTTAAAGACCAGAAGCTCAAGTTTCTCCAACTAAGTATATTGCATCTGTCAACTCAATTCAACCCAGACTAATAATAATCCCAATAACAATGACATTAGTAAACATTCACCAGGTGGTCAATGCCATGCTAAAGCATTTTGCATATACTCCCTCATTTCAACTTCAACTTCATAAAACCAATATGAAGTTGTACATAACATAAACATAGAGTTACAGGTGTTCAGTACACTTCTTATAGCCATTGAGCTAGTAAATGGGAACCTAAGATTATAAATGCAAAGAATGTCTGCACTGTAAATATTATATCTAAAAATCCCTCTGGGACTGCTATGCCTATTCAACTCTATGGGCATCTCTTTCAAGGTTTTGTCCTGATTCAAAGAATAAATACACTAGAGGAATGAACATTCATCAATGCCCTTGTTGGTGTCTGCTTCTTGCTAAAATGTGCTCTAAACATGCCAATGAAAGTTTTATATAAACTCCCCATTCTTCTGCTTGAATCCACATATGACTTCATAATACTTTCATAATGACCCACGTGTTCAATGGGACTTTTATGTTCATTTTAATATTGTGTGAGCCATAAGAGTACCACATAGTAATTCATCTTTTATTAACAGCATCAACTCAAGGAAAAATTACATTGTCACGGTTCATACTACTAAGAACCATTTATATTCATTCCATCTCTCTGATTTCCTCTAAATCCTATTTCTACACAATCCTCTGATCTTTTCTTGTTTGAAATATGTTATTCCAAAGCATGCATATCTTTAAAATTATAATTTTGTGATTATATAGAAATTTAAATACCATAATTTGTTGAAAACCAGAGTTTGAAAAGAAGACAAGGAATCCAGGGTCCTTGAAACTTAACTATGCCATCAAAAGTGAAAGAAGGCTGGCATAATTATATAGATTTATATTGCATCATATAAATATTGCTATAATAATATGCAGAAGGCAGGTTCTACTGACAACTGGGTGTTCTCTTCTGTGATTCACTCATCTGTAAAACTAGTAACTTTAATTAAATCGAAGTATTTATTAAAACTCTCAGGTCATTAGAACCAGGGAGGTTTGTTGAAAGTTGTCTCCTGATAAAACTTTTCAGAATAACCGAGATAATGATGTATCTTAGGTTTGTATGCATGCATGAAAAAATCTACATATAAGTTAAATAATGCAGTACTCTTTTTTCAGTATTTGGCTTATTCCATTTAGCGTAATGTCTTACTATGTACGTAGGTTTGGAGGTAGGTAAGTATTCATTTATTTTACAGTCTCTTCAGGAGATTCTGATAGGGCTGGTCTTTCAGACTAAATTATATGAGATTGCTCCCAGATTCAGGATTCTTTACCTATCAAAATGATTGCCTTTTTATGAATCCTAATGTGTTTTATAGTGGTTATAAGATCATTCCAGGGCCCAATTATGTATATGGCAGCAATAACCTGATAGTCAACTAAACAGAATCATAAGGATTATCTGACAGTGAGGAAGAAGTTGTGGATCTCCTGTCGATGTGTACTACACAATATTCAGCATTCTTTTTTTTTCCAGGTATGTTTCTTGTTGTATACCAGAAATTTAATGTTCTAATCTCTCAAATTCAAGTTTCTTTCCATGGTGCTTTACCAAGAAGTGCATTTTGAGTACAAGAAAATTATATTGTTACAGAATTTGGCTGGGAGAGTTCCTAGGCAGTGGACTGATAGCCCAGCTGGCAGGGAATGGCACTAACCCTATTGGGCCTGACATTGACCATGGGCACCCTGTTAGGGCTCTATTTGGTTAACCGCCTAGGGCAATCTCTTGATTCTGCTCTTGTTACTGACAGAAGGTGAAGTTTCAATATTTAATAGTATTAATTGTTGGCTTCATTGGCTTTCTCATTTTTGCATATTGTATCAGAAAGTTACTATGAGGGAATATGCACCGAGAGAAAAAGATATCTGTTATTTAACAAATATTTATTTATTGCCTGTTACATCCCACTATACTAGACACTGGATATAATGTAGTGAATAGGAAAGTAGGTTTTCTCTCCCCATGAATTGTATACTTAAATCAGAAATAATCATGGCAATAATAATAATTATAATAAATGTAAACACTATTGGGTGCGTGTGCTAAATGTTTTGACTCACTGTAGACTCATAACATATTGAAGGGAGATATTCTTCTTTTTCAAAATTTTATTTTACATATTTAATTCATACAACATTGTATTTTGATATGCATATACCTAGTTAAATGGTTACTACTGTCAGGCAAATTAACCTATCCATCACCTCACATAGTTACCTTTGTGTGTGTATATGTGCATGTGTAGTAGGCTGGGTGACAGAGGTAAGAACATCTAAACTCGACTCTATTAGCAAATTTCCAGTATATAGTACAAGATTATTAACTATAGTCCTCATGCCATACATTAGATCCCTAAACTTATTGCTCCTATGCAACTGCAACTTTGCATCTGTTGGCCTGTATTTCCCTATTTTCATCTCTCTCTGAACTCCTGGTAATCTCTCTTCTACTAATTGTTCCCATGTATTTGACTTTTTAAAAAAAAACTACGAATTACAAGTAAAATAATACAGCATTGTTTCAGTATTTGGCTTATTCCATTTAGCATAATATCCTTAGGTACAATGTATTTCATAACTTATTTATCCACTTATTTATCAACAGACACTTAGATTGTTTTTATACATCAACTAGTGTGAATAATACTACAATGAACATGTGAGTGCATATATCTCTATATGGGGCTGATTTCATTTCATTTGGATATATACCCAGAAGAGAGAGAGATGGGTCATATGGCAGTTCTATTTTTAGTTTTTTGAGCAACCTTCCTATTGTGTTCCAAAATGGTTGTACCAGCTTACATTCTTACCAACAGTGTACAAGCATTCTCTCTTCTATACACCCTTACCAATAGTTGCCATCTCTTATTTTTTTGGTAATAGTCATACTAACAGATGTGAAGCGATATCTTATTGGAGTTTTGATTTGTATTTTCCTGATGATTAGTGATGTTGAACACCTTTTAATATGTCTATTGGTCATTTTTATGGTTTTATTTTGGAAAAAATGTCTTTTCAGGTTCTTCAATATTTGAATTGGGTTACTTGATTGTTTTTAATTATTTAGTTGCATGAGTTTCTTAAATATTTTAGATACCAACTCCTTATCAAAGATACAGTTGGCAAGTATTTTCTCCCTAATCTGTAGGCTGCCCTTTCATTTTGCTATGATTTCCTTTGCTGTGCAGAAACTTCTTAGTTTCATGTGGTCTCTCTTGTCTATTTTTGCTCTTGTTGCCTGAGCTTTTCTGCATGATATACAAAAAAAAAAAAAAAAAAAAAAAAAAAAAAAAGCCAAGGTCAATGTCAAGGAGATCTTCTCCTGTGTTCTCTTCTAGGAGTTTTATGATTTCAGTTTTTATGCTTACATATTTAATCCCTTTTGAGTTAATTTTTGTGTATGTTGTAAGATAAGGATACAATTTCATTATTTTGCCTTGGGATAGTCACTTTTCCAACACCATTGATTGAAGTGACTCTCTTTCCCCTGTCGAGAGTCTTCTTGGTGTCCTTGGGGAAAATTAGCTGACCATATAGGCTTGGGCTATTTTTATGGGCTGTCTATTCTTTTCCATTCTTTTATGTCTTTGTTTTTATGCCAGATTGGTATTATTTTTATCTTGATTTTACAGTGTGAATCTTGAGACAAGGAGTCACTTAATCAAGGATAACACTAGACGGTATACTCAGGTCTGTGTTTCTAATCAGGTTATTATTTATTTATTTTTATTTTTTAGAGACAGGATCTCACTCTGTCACCTAGGCTGGAATGAGGAGTGTGAACTCCTGGGCTCAAGCAATCCTTCTACCTCAGCATCCCAAGTAGCTAGAATTACAGATGTGTGCAACTACACCTGGCTAATTTAAAAACAATTTATTTTTAGATATGAGGTCTCACTATATTGCCCAGGCTGGTCTTGAACTTCTGTCCTCAAACAATACTCAAGGGATACTTTTGCTTTAGCCTCCTGAGTTGTTGAGATTATAGGTGAGAGTCACCATAGCAGGCTGTAATCAGGTTCCAATCTATTTTGAATTATAATCTGGATTTCAAAGGCTTCATCACTCCCCAGCTGCATGACCTCAGACAAGTTGCTTAAGTTGTCCAAATATCAAATTCTTCATTCGTAAAATAGGATTAAAACATCTAACTTGCAGTATTGCAGTAAAGTCATAAGAATTAAATTGAATTTTAAAAAGTGTTCCTAGCTCAAAATCTGGCTAGCAATTCACAAATGCCTGTTCTTTTTCTGAAGCTCACCCACAGCCTACTTTTTTTGGCGTGCTCTGTAAGACCGGCAAATGGTAAATTACTGAAGCACACAGTTATCAGATCTGAAATAGGAAAATCTTGGGACTTACACATGATTGAGCCACTGTTAGCTTTCTGTCACGTAGATTTCATTCAGTAAGGGAGCTGACCACAGACAGAGAGTAGAAGCCACAGCATATCAAGAGTTTAGATGAGAGCTGTCCCAAATCAGTGTCCCTTTAGAAGCAAAGCTTATTGAACACTAAATATTCCATTGAATCTAAATATACCAACAATAGGAAACAAGGAACTTCTTGCAACCACATAAATTCTGATTTTCAGCATTGTTTCTGATATAGGAGTTAAGAAGAAATCACTTAGGTAGTTAGTAAGAGGATGGGAGTAAGGCTGTTCTTTTTAATGAAAAGCAGCCCTAAATCATTTTCCAACAAAGAGCAGACTGTAAAGTCGAGCTGCAGACACAGACAAGTACTCTGGGAACTTGCATGGGTGAATACGGGCAGGAACTAGGGACTAGACATGTTCAAGATGGCGGCTCCATCTTCCCTTCTCTGTCAGCCACGTGTACTATAAGGAAGAGATGAGATGGAGCAGATCAACTGGAAAGGCCATTTGCATAATAAGATTAGAGTGGGGTGACCACCCTTCCCTGAATGCTATGTAAATGCCATACAGTCTGTGAGCCCTATGTAAATCAGACACGGCCTCCTCAAACTGGACTATAAAATCTGGCACATTTGCTGCCAGCCATCCCTTTCAGCTTGGAGAGCCCTCTCTCTATAAAGCGGGCTGTTTCTCTTTCTCTTCTCTTCTGCCTATTAAACCTCCACTCCTAAACTCCTCATGTGTGTGTCTGTGTCCTAAATTTTCCTGGTTTGCAACAATGAACCCCAGGGTCTATACCCCAGACAACATCACCACTTCATTTCCACAGGAAAATAAGATGAATTCTCTCTTGACAGGTTGGGAATTCCTTTTAATTTGGCAGTATTGAGATCCTTAGTAGTGATATCTAGACATAGCCACATTTGTATGAACAAATCTCTGTTCTTTAGGCCTAGTTTGATTCAGTAGTTCTCAGGTATTAAAACCACCTTTGCAAAAATTATAACAGTGAGAAAATTATGCCAGTGAAAGAGATCTTATCCAACCAACTCCCATCTTGCATTTAACCTCCAAAGTGCCCTTAGTCATTCCTAGGCTTGAAACTGCCTTTGCAAAATTATAACTAAGGAAATTATGACATTGAAAGATATCAGACTTAACTAAATCCATCTTGCTTCTAACCTCCAAACTGTCCTTGTCCATTCCTGGGCATAGGCTGAACCAGCCTTTGGGAAGGCATTTAGTTTATAGTTTAAATAACAGCCCTCTCAAAGCTAAACTGTTCTTGTACAATGAATGAAAGGCTACCAGCCACCAAGTTAGGAAGAAAGGGGCTAGAATTCTAAACATTACCAGCCATGACTCCAGATATAATATTTTCAACTTCCCCAAATACTTTTGAGGATAGTATCAAGCGTAACTATTGAGAACCTAACATTGAGCTCTCTTTCTAGGTTTTGCATGTCTGACAATTGTATGGCCCCACGTGGACCTGCCAACCAGTTCTGTGGCCCCACACCCAAGAACTGACTCAGCATAAGAGGACAGCTTCCACTCCCTATGATTTCATCCCTGAGCCAACCAATTAGCACTCCTGACTAACTGGCCCCCTACCCACCAAATTAGCCTTAAAAGTTCTGATACCTGAGTTTTTGGGGAGACAGATTGGAGTAATAATAAAACTCCAGTCTCCTGCATAGCTGGCTCTGCATGAGTTATGCTTTCTCTACACAATTCCCTGTCTTGATAAATAGGCTCTGTCTAGGCAGTGGGCAAGGTGAACCCATTGGGTGATTACAGGCTTAGGCCAAACTAACTTTGGGAGACATTTAGTTTATAGTTTAAATGATAATAGCCCTTCCTCAAAACTAAGCTGCCTTTGTAAATCTAATGAAAGACCACCAGGTTAGGAGGATGAGGAGCCTGGATTCTGCTAAGGTGTAGACATGAATTGTTACTAGCCTTTATTCTGGAGTTCACAAGATTTGCAAATCCCTAATTACTCCTGCAGATATCATCACTATTGTAGAACCTAAAATTGGCCTTTTGAGATGTCTTTTCAGGGTTTTGAATTTCTGATGACAAACGGCTCCACCAAGACCAACTTGTTCTATGGCCTAAGGCAGAAGTGGACTCTGTGGCTCACCAAACTATCCCTAAACAACCCTAGCCTCCAAAGTTTTGGGGAGATTGATTTGAGTAATAACTTCACCATCTTCCACATGACATGGTTGGTCTCATGTCAATTAAACCATGTCTTTATTGCAATGTCATGGTCTTAGTAAATTTGTTTTGTCTGTGCAGTGGGATGGAATAACCCATCAGGTGGCTACAGTATTGTTTGCTTCTTTTCTTTCTGTCTTTTTATTTCCTTTTTTTTTTTTTTTTTCTGAGACAGAGTCTTGCTCCGTCACCCAGCTGGAGTGCCGTGGTGCTATCTCGGCTCACTGCAACTTCCGCCTCCTGGATTCAAGCAATTCTCCTGCCTCAGCCTCCCGAGTAGCTGAGATTACAGGCACGTGCCACCATGCCTAGCTAATTTTTGTATTTTTAGTAAAGACGGGGTTTCACCATGTGGGTCAGGCTGGTCTCAAACTCCTGACCTCGTGATTCACCTGCCTCAGCCTCCCAAAGTGCTGGGATTACAGTCATGAGCCACTTTTCTTTCTTTTTTTAAAGTGTAGGGCCGGAAAGATGTGATACTTTTCCTCATTTATCAGAAGCATCATGGCTGATACTCTATAACAAAAGACAGGTTACCAAGAGATGAGCCTATCAAATCTATTTAATCAAAGTTTTACAGCAGGGCATGGTGGTTTGTGTGTGTAATCTCAACACTTTGGGAAGCTGAGGTGGGGGGGATGACTTGAGCGCAGGAGTTCTGCATCAGGCTGGGCAAGAAAGTGAGACCCTGTCTCTATAGAAATAAATAAATAAATAAATAAATAAATAAATAAATAAATAATCAACAAAAACCATAGAGTTTTAAATGACTCAGGAGCCTTCTGAAATGAAAACTCAAAGGCCCCAGGAAACTATCCATGTTTATGCTTAGATTCAATGAATGGTGGACACCCATGAAGAAATGTGATTGGGCCAGCAGGGTATGATATAATGGTAATAGGCTGAGGGGGAAATCCAACAAGGCCTCTCTGTTTGGATTCTTCTCGGCTTCTCTGTGTAACCTGCCCTCCTCTAATGTATGGGGCAGGACACCTCTAGAATGAAGGTGTTAGAAGCAAATGCTTGGTGTTACAAAGAAAACAAGCACTTAAACAAAGGATTTCTCAGCAGGGCAAATTTACTTCTGCAGAAGGGTGCCTCTCACAGGTCTGGTCACCATGAGAGCACACTGAACAAAGGAGGAAAGGGGTTTTTAATCCCTAACACAACTTGTCCCTGTTACTGTGTCCTGCCTCCACTGGCTGGAGTTGGACCGTACAATCTAAGCTGAACCCGACTGGCTAACTTGAATGGTGCAGGAATGTGGTTACACTGGCAGGAAGGGCAGTTTTGGTGGGAAGAGATGAGAGGGGTAATTTACAGAATGGGTAGCAGATATGGACTCTACAGATAAGGACTGGCAGGAAAGTTGTTTACTGAAACTAAACCAGGGAGGCACAAAGAATAAGGAAGTTAGTCTGGCCTTGGAAGTAGGGAACAAAGAACAAGGACACTGAACAAGCTAAACCTTTGAAGAGGAACTTCTTTTGTACCTGACAAAGGTCTTCAAGGGAGAAGGGAGAGAGTGACCTTTCTAGGTTTTATGGTTGATGCTGGAGAAGAGGAGTTCTAATTTCTAAGATTTACCTTGAGAAAGAAGAATTCTAGTTTCTATGGCTTACAGACAAGGTAGGTCAGAGAAGTTCTTTATTACTAGTATCTGTGACCCACTTCAGGGGAGAAAGAGTGGATGAAGACTGAAGTAGGAGAAGGTCAAAGTAGCTTTGCCTCTGAAGCTACTTCTGAGGCCTTTTAATCTCCTTTAATTCCAGGTACTCTGCACAGCAAAATGCCAAGCTTTAGGGTATCAGTTTCTGAGCCCCAAAAGAAGCAAGTTCCCGCATAATACTCTTATGGTTTGTGTGGAGACATTTTTTGAGAAATACAGCAATAAACATTTAGGAGAAAATACACTATTATTTATTCATAAATAAGGTTAAGAGTGTTTGAAATGTAGTCTTACCTCCTGAGGTAACACTTAAAGTCCTCCTTACTCACCTATGGAGTATAGGGAGGAATCTGATAGTGAGTTTAGAAAAAGTGAGAAAAAGTTTAAATTTAAGACTCAGGAAAGAAATCTGAGAAAGAAAAGGCTGAGGGTGGATGGTTAGCAGGGGTTAGAAAATTAACACTTATTTAGTGCTAAGCCCTTTTTTTTCTCATTTAATTTTCACAGCAAAGCAAAGCTGATAAGCATCATTAGCATCCATTTTAAATTTAAGCAAACTGAACTCCAAGAGGGTAAGAAACTTGCTCCACGTGACACAGCTGGTGAGCATGTAGAAAGCTAAGATTTGGCTGAATCTTGGTAACTGTATAATTTTCCATTGGGACCGGTAATGTTTACATATTCTCTAGCCTTGGCTTACTACATTGTATCTCAAACTTTTTAAATATTAATTCACCTAGAAAACCAAACAGAATGTCTTTTACTCAGTAGGCAATCAATAACCATGAGTTATAGTAATGTTTCTGAATGTGGTTGAATAGAATCCTACTTTGTCAATCATCTTGAACCTTAGAAAGATTCAGTACTTCCGTTTTTAACAATTTATATACTTGAGCACAAAAGACTATGTGTGGAGCAGGAAGAGGGAAGTAAGTTGGAAAGATAGGAGGGAGAGAAAGAGGGAAAAAAGAAAGGTTGAAAATCAGAAAATTTTAGCCTAATGTTTCCTAGGCCTAGGCAGATAATTATAGAATTTAAAGTCAAATTCAAAATTATTCTACTATTTTGCTAAAATGATCAAATAGAATTGGAGCAGGGTTTGTGATGATGCAATGATGTTTGTATTTATTTGAATACTTGCACTGTGACAATAACAGGCCAAAAAAAATAAAAGAGAGAGAGACACAAATGAGTAACATATTGAGTTGTTACAAAACAAAATGTATTTGTAAATTATATTTTTAAACATAATGTACTTTCTACAGTTTGACATTAGTTTGTTATCACGGGTTACATAGTGGCATTTATAATGCTATTTATTCTTATCTTTTCTTTTTCCTTCCCTCCTGCCTTTCTTTATCTTCCTTTTTTAAAGTTGTTTTTTCTTTCTTTCTGAAAAACGCCAACCATTAAGTTTCCCTTTTACCTATTTATGTTTCAAATTTGTATTTGACCAAAAAATGCAAAAATTCTTGGCACCAGTGTCAGACCAACTGATTTATTTGAATAACCTGTCCAAACTCAGTGACCTACTGATTGCATGACTTTATGCATGTCAGTTAACTACTTGAAATTAAATTAAAGAAATCTGTAACTCTCATGAGTAGAGACTGTACTCTCATGAGAGACTGGAGATTCAAATACAGAATTATTTTTAAAGATATCGTATCAATTTAGACAATTTTCAAGGACAAAAAATATAATTATATCAAATGGACACACTAACTTTACAATAAATTGTAAGTGTAAAGATACTTAAGTGTAGACTTTTCACTTCAAGATTTGAAAAGGTTAAAACTGAACTGAGAGTTGTTGTGAAATAGCTATTACTTTTAATCATAAATCTTACTAGGTCTTTTATAAACACTATTACTTATTGAATATTTAGTGCTAGGCATGTACTAAGATATTAAAGAGTTATGACATTTAATTCTCACAAAAATATAAAGTATAAATAATACTATATCAAGTTTTACTAAGTGGCAGATCTGGGATTTGTAGCAAAATGTGGCTAACGTCAAGATCAATGATTTTTACTATAATGTTAAAAAGAAATCATCACAAAAGGTGACTACTAAATAGCTAGGATCTCTCTCAGGGCCTTGGAAGGGCTCATGCTAAGGAAGAATTCTAAGGCGTAATTTCATGGTTAACCTCATTTTGTTGCTAACACGGTAAATAGAGTGATGCTTTGTGAACTAAAGCTAACTCTTGATTGGGATTAAATTCCAAGCTCTAAACATTTAGTCCTGCAGGGGAGGTTTGGAGACATGCTGCTATTGACTTTTATGGTGCCAATGGCTGCGATAGAGTTGGGGTCGTCAGGATTGAGTAGAATATAATTTATCATGCAAAACACAGCAAAAACAATCAGAAGCAGACCAGCTCTCACCAGCCTGCTCTGTGTGACATGAGAACATGTGGAGGAATGAAGTGTTCGTAATTATGAATAGCGGCTATATTACCATAACTACATTATTCATGGCTTCAAAGGAAAATGCTGTCTTGAAATTTCATGCCACTGAATTTTTTATTTTTAACAATAATAATTTTTTTCACTCATTGTTTAACAGCTCAACAAAGCTTCAGAATATCAGAGGGGGTCGAGTTCCTCATGTTTGATTTCTAAATGTGACTCATGGATTTGGCCATAAACAACAGTATAATGAAAAGAGCCTTTGGAGAGGGAATCCAGGCAGAGTGGGAGGGACTATCAGGCAATTAGTATCTCCAGTCCACTGAAGAGTGAGGAAATGGGCCACTGATTGCTGTTCTCAAGTGCTCTCTCTCTCTTGGGTGTAAGGGCAACAACAGGTCAGCAGAAATTCTGTCTGTCAACAAGATTTCACCTCATTGTCTAGACGGTAGTTTCAACTTCCTGCCTTTAGAAGAACATAGGAAAAGCAGTCCCAGAAAGGCCTTGATATTTTAACAAGAACAAAAAGAAACACACACACACACATGCACACACCTTAAGTAAAAAGAAAAAAAAACAGGAAAGCAATATCCCCACCCTTTCTGGAGTTTAATAGGTAGAAAACAATCTACATGCACTACTTCATTTTATTTTAAACATTGTCATGGAACATATGAGGCAGGCAGTTTTATGCCCATGATAAATGAAGCAGTCACAGAGTTTGCAGAGTTGCCCAAGGCCAATAATATAAGTGACAAAGCTAATATTCAGTCCCAAGCAAAAAGGCAGGAGCTCTTTACTTAGGCTTTATAAGACCTTCTGAAAAGTCAAGATTATTACTAATAAATTATCTGGTGGCGGTGAGTCTTTCTTGTACTAGCTGTGCAACTGGAAGTTACTTTATCTGTGTAAATCTTATCTACCAAACAGATATAAGCTAACATTAACCTTGTAGGAGTGTTGGCTGGATTAAATAAAATAATCATAGTAAAACCCTTCCTTTAGGATGCAGCACAGAGAAAATGCTCAATAAGTCATTGTTTATGACGCCAAAAGTGATGAAAGATGATATAGATAGGTAGATGTATATGCAGATATAGATATACACACAGACACAAGTGTATACATGTTTACACACATATATATGTATGTGTGTATTGATTTACATATGTTGTAAATTATTTTGACGAATCTCAACCGCATTCAAGAATGAAAAGAATGGTATAATGAACTCCTATTCACTACTATCCAACTTCAAGAGCTTCTCAACTCTATGTCAATTATGTTTATTTACACTACCAGCTCCTCTCACCACCGAATTATTATTATTATTCTTTTTATTATACTTTAAATTCTAGGGTACATGTGCACAACGTGCAGGTTTGTTACATATGTATACATGTGCCATGTTGGTGTGCTGCACCCATCAACTCGTCATTTACATTAGGTATATTTCCTAATGCTATCTTTGAAGTCAATTCCAGATATCATACACTTTCTGTCTTAAATATTTTAGTATTTCTGAAAAACGAGTCTTTTTTCTTCTTCTTCTTCTTTTTTCTGTTTTTGAGATGGAGTCTCCCTCTGTAGCCCAGGTTGGGGTAGAGTGGTACAGTCACAGCTCTCTGCAGCCTTGGCCTTCTGAGCTGAGGTGATCCTCCCATCTCAATCTCCTGAGTAGCTGGGACTACAGGCGCACACCACCACGCCAGGCTAATTTTTGTATTTTTTGTAGAAGTGTGGTCTCACCATGTGGCCCAGGCTGGTCTCAAACTCCTGACCTCAAGCAATCTACTTGCCTTCGCCTCCCAAGGTGCTGGGATCACAGGCATCAGCCACCGTACCTGGCCAACAATGATGATGGTGGCGATACCAGTCTTGAGCAGCTGCTGCAAAGATGCCAGCTGAAGTAGGGGAGGTGAGGCCAGGGCTGAGTGCTCTGTGGAGTCAGCAGGGGCTGGGAATAGGCAGGAGTCCCACCCCCTACCAAGTAGGTGGGCAGGAGCCCCATGCTCCCAGGCGCAGCTGCAGTCACCCAGCCACCACTCCAGGCCTGGGTGTCCCTGCACTTTCAGAGGTCCGGGAAACCCTTCCACCCCTGTAAGCTCGGAAGTGCCTGCTCCTGTTCTCTGGCCTCTCTCTGCTCCCAGCACCTGCTCTGGTTGAACAGAGTTGTAGTGAATCTGGGTGCTGTTGCAACCTGGCCGGGTGTGTGTGTGTGTGCTCTGGATAGCACTGACATGCCAGCACCCTGCTGCCTCTGCCCCTCTGGATATTGGGTGCCAACAAGCACTGGAGGGAGACCAAGGAGGGTCTGAGGGTGGCTCAGCACAGGCCTGCAGACACCCCTCCTCATGAACAGGCTGGGAACATGTCCATGCTGTCCAACAGCCATGGACAGCATGTTGATGGCAGCAGGAGGCAGGCAGGCTCCTGGGTGGAAAGGGTTGGGTCTCACAGGTGAAGCCCCATCTTCAAGCCAAAGAGGGCATGAAGCCTGGGGACTGGACTGTCAGTTCCTAATGGAATCCACCACCCTGAGTGAGAACCTATGGTGCTTTTTCCAGGCCCACCCATGGCTGCCCATGGACCAATCAGCATGCACTTCCCCCATTCTGAGCCCATAAAAACCCTGGATCAAGTCAGACAAACACAGATGTCAGGACTACCGGCCTGCAGAAGGGAGCTATCCACTGTGAGTCTCTTCTCTGCTGAGAGCTGGACACTCATTAGGACGACCTGCCTGTGGAAAGAGCTACCCACTTTAGGTCTCCTGAGAACTGTTCTGTCACTCAATAAAGCTCTCCAGCTTGTTCATCCTCCAGTGGTTCATATGCCTCATTCTTCCTCGATGTGGGACAAGAACAAGAACCTGGGACACACCAAATAGCAGGACTGAAAGAGCAGCAACACACAGGCTGAAACGCTGTTGTCTTTCCCCGCTGCCCACACCACTTACCATATTGTGAGAGATGAGAAGGAGAGAAAAGCAGCAGCCCTTTGGGAAGCACAGTCCTAGGGGCTCCCTGAGACAGGGCCTTGACACCTTCTTTGGGTCTCTGCACTTCTGGGCTTCTCCAAGCTTCCAGGTGCCATTGCGTTCCCCCCATCCAGACATGGGTGCCTGCAGCAGAAGCTGCTTGTGAAACATCTGATCCAGCCACAGACTTTCATGGAGCTGGCACCTGTGCTGGCTCCTCAAGCTGTCTGCCCTGTGACAGCAGCTGGCATACCTGGCTATGTGCAGTGACTGGACCCCGTGCTCACTGTGTTGCACCCCTGGCTTGCCCTTGGCAGGCGTGGGATCTAGGCCAGTAGTGCAAGCCAAGTGCAGTCTGCTAGGCTGAGTGGGTGAAACAAGCTGAGTGGGCGGAATGAGCCAAGCAGGACAGAGGAAAATCTTGGGCAAAAACACCACTGGACACAGAGGTTTCCAACTGGAAAAGGGACAGCCAAAGGATCCCACCACAATGAGTCTTTTTAAAAGCATAACTATAGTACCATCATCATACGTAAAGCAAAAAGTGTTTTCTTAATGTCATCAAACAACTAGTCAGCGTCAAATGTTTTTCTGCTTATCTTGCAAAGAGGTATGTGTGTGTTTTCTCTTTCTCTATTGTTTGAATTAAGGACCAAATAAAGGGCATGATTTACTTTTTTAGCCTGTGGTTTCTTAAGTCTGTTAAGTATCATTTTATCTAAGCTCCCCCGACCCCTACCACCACACAGGCAAATTTGGTTTTAGCTTTGAAATTTTTGCCAAGTTTCTTTCTGTGTTGTTAACAAACGTGGGAATTAAAGCCAGAAGAATGATGACGGATATAGATAGGTAGGTAGGTAGGTAAACAGACAAAACTACATTATAAATATAATACTGCTGTGTACTTCCATTAGAAGGAACAAAATGTTTGCTTGTTTCTATTTTTTGTGATATTGACAACCATTAATCGTTTATTTTTATTTTTGAGACAGGTTCTCACTCTGTTGCCCAAGCTGGAGTGCAGTGGTGCAATCATAGCTCACCACAGCCTAAAACTCCTGAGCTCAAGCCATCCTCCTGCCTCAGCCTCTTGAGTAGTTAGGACTATAGGCGTGAGCCACCCTGCCTGACGAATTTTCTTTACTTTTTATAAAGACAAGGTCTCACTATGTTGATGTGTCTGCTTATCATCTTTTTCTAGGTTTGTTATTATATAACTTTTGACCAACAGTAATGGTTAGCCTAGAGAAGTCGTGGAAAGATACAGTTTTGGAAAGACAACTTGATAAAACTTTGGGGTGATGAAAAACAGAAGTTAGAGCACCCATAAACCACAAAATAACAGTCTCCGTTGCTTGAGAAACCTAGAACAATTTCCACCCAGCTAATAACTACTATTTCACATGTATTAAGTCACATGGGCAGTTATAAACCAAGAAACCATATTTCTTACAACTGAATAATTTCCATTTCAATTTTGAGCAAAACTGTCATCATTATAAAATCAGGTCTTTAACATATTCTAAGATTACATAGAAATTTCTTATGCTCATTCCTAAAATTTCTTTTTGAAGTTATAACATTTATCTTTCTTATTTATAATGTTAGAAGTTAGTTTTTCTATTTACCTATGAGAAGCATGAATACTTTAGAAAATTAAAATGATGACAAACTAATGATAGTGATAATAATAATAATAGTTCCCAAATCTCACCCACCAAGAAATAGTTGTAGTTATTCATTTCCTTTCAGACATTTCCCATGCAAAGAAATACATACAGAGATAAAACTTAATCTAAATGATAGCAGGTTCTTCTATAAGAGTTAAAAAGATAGATTTATAGACACTATTTCTTTGACCTTCTAACAAAAAAGATCCCCAGCCTTACCCTGAAGAGGTAGGCTTAAAAATTCATCCTGGAGCAAGTCTTGAGGGTTCCACTTACTCATGCTGATTTATGCCAGGCAGATGCCCCCTTAGAGAAAATATGTAAAGAAAATCTTCATTTGGCTTATTAAAGTTCAGCACTCCTCTTTTGTTGAAATCTGAGAAGAGAGAACAATTTGCGTAAGAAGTGTAGGTTTTTGTTTTCTAATTTTTTTTTTCTTTACTTTTTTGGAGTGGAAGCCGAGAGGGATTGTAGATAGCAAACCTTCATCCCTCTCCCAAGTAAGAACATAGGTCAAGGAAGACCAGTACAGTCTGAAACAAGATAGCAGGTAAAGGCCAAAGGCTCCTGAAATGGTCACTATAAGTGCAGAGAACATGTATGACTTTGTGGGCATGTGACTTGTGCAGTCACCCAGGGTTCTGGTCTCATACTTGCTTTCATGTGCTGCTCTTGAAATTCTTAATTTCTAAACAAGAGGTCCTGCCATCTTGTTTTGCACTGGGTCTTGCAGGTTATGTAACTGGTTCTGCGAGATAAAGATGAGATCAGTGAGCTGGTGTTAGCAATGTAAAAGAGAGCCATGAAGGGGCTGTGTTAGTCTGAGTGCAGAAGTAGGAGACAGGGAAAGCATGCTTTCTGCTGAAAACGTATCCCCTTAGTGGTGGTTGTGTGAGTCTGTATGCTCCTGTGTGTGTGTTTTTTTTTTTTTTTTTTTTGGTGGGGGGGAGGGGAAGTCATGATGGTACGTGCGTTCATGATGAAAAGATTGGTCTCTGATAAAAGGCATACTTACATATAAAGGGGGCACCTGCCAAGACATGGGACTACTTTGATGGGGAGTAACACACTGAGTTATTCTCTTTTCCTGAATAACTCTAAATTGATGGAAGAGGCTCTGTCTTTGTTTTGGGACCTGGGATGCCTGGGCCAGTCATTCTACTCCACACTAGTGGTAGATGGTTTCTGCTTCTTTCCAGATTTTTCTCTGCTTTTTTCTGTGATTTCAACCCATAAATGCTGCTCGTAAGTGTAGGGCCTCTCTCTCCTTTCCTGGATGTTCATAAGGTTTCAAAGTTTAAAACCTATTGTGATCATAACAGTGGCCTTGAGTCCCATGGAAATGGAAAGTAAAAAAGACAAACACTCTTTGACTCATAAGAACACATGCTAGCATTCAGGATGCTTGTATCATTGCCTGCACATGGAGATAAATGTTAGCAACAATGGGTTGTTTTCCACTGCACAGATAAGAGCACAAGAATTTCACAGGTATTCTTAGAAATCACAAGAGTCATTTGGAGACAGGCTGGGTGCAGTGGCTCATGCCTGTAATCCCAACACTTTGGGAGGCCGAGGCAGGTAGATCATCTGAGGTCAGTAGTTTGAGACCAGCCTGGCCAACAGGGTGAAACCCTATCTCTACTAAAAATACAAAAGTTAGCCAGGTGTGGTGGTGCACACCTGTAGTCCGAGATAACTAGGGAGGCTGAGGCAGGAGAATCACTTGAACCCAGGAGGCAGATGTTGCAGTGAGCTGAGATCATGCCACTGCACTCCAGCCTGGGCAACAGAGCAAGACTCTGTCTCAAACAACAACAACAACAAAAAATTGAAAAAAAGGAGTACTTCGGAGACTTGGCTAGGGCTCTATTAGACTTTTTTTTTGAGACGGAGTCTCGCTCTGTTGCCCAGGCTGGGTTGCAGTGGCCAAGATCTCAGCTCACTGCAAGCTCCGCCTCCGGGTTATGCCATTCTCTGCTCAGCCTCCCGGAGTAGCTGGAACACAGGCGCCCGACACCTAGCCGGCTAGTTTTTTCGTATTTTTTATAGGACGGGGTTTTACCTTGTTAGCCAGGTGCTCGATCTCCTTGACCTCGACCCTGCGTGATCTGGCCATCTCGGCCCTCCAAAGTGCTGGCGATTCAGGCTACCGTGCCCGGCCCTCTATTAGATTTTTATCACAATAGGAAAGTTGATCCTGTGATCTGTATTCTAGGTTAGCTAAGAACATATAATATATATCCCACATTTTCCAAATACTAATGAAGTGGTCAAAGAAAAAATTTTTCCTGAAGAATGAAAGTCCTTTTAATTATCAGGCATAGAGAGACATTAAAATGAGACTGCAATCACACCCTACTGCCCACTTGGAGCTATGTATTCATCTCTTGAAACTGCTTGCTATTGCCACAAGTAGCTATAAATTAACATGATAATGCCACACTGGACACTATACCCCACGCCCAATAGCTTAACAATGTATAACCAATTGCTAACCAGTGTTATTTCTGTAAAGCAGTGAGATTTCCTGGCAAGAAATTTTGTATCAGCACACTCTCTTTCCCACCCCTCCTTTTTTGTCCTTTAAAAATCCACTTGTAACTGCTGCTAATCTGAGTGTACATTCAGAACAACTTGAATCTATGATCTCAGGTTGCAGTACTCAAACTTTGCTCAAATAAACTCTCTGCTTATATTAATTTGGCCTCAGCTTCTTCCTTTTAGATAGACAGAAGGAATCCGTATTACATAATCTATGTGAATAACAATGATAACATTGCAATATGCACACTGTTCTGTATCTTGCTTAAAAAATAGTTTAAGAATATATTGTGAATTACTTTAAAAGCCACTGAAGGGCTAAATCATGTATTTCTTTTATGGCTACATAGTTTCTTATGGTATGGTGCCATCATTGCAATAATTGTTCTCGTTTCTGCCATGTACACTGTGTCTGCTTTTTTCATTCAGTCAATAAGTATTTATTGAGTCCATGACCTTGGCAGTGAGAATGGAGACTGAATAAATGAAACACTTTTTCTGACTATAGAGTTTAGATTCTCTTAGGTAGAAAATAGAGAGCTGCACCACCATAAAATACCTGCATGTGGATATTGTTTTTGAAGCATTTGAAATAACAGTAAAAACACATTCTGAATGGGTTTAAACTGCTTAAGGTTATACTGACAACATATTTTAAGGGAAACCAACTTTCCATACATAAATATGTTGTTAGCAACTAGACTTTATTTACTTATGTATATATTAATATATTTTTAAGTTTTATTGTAATGATACATAATTGTGCATATTTATGGGGGTGCAATGTGATGTTTTGATACATGTGTACACTGTATAATGATCAAACAAGGATAAGTAGCAAATTCATCAACTCAAATATATATCATTTATTTGTGATGAGAACATTCAAAATCCTTTCTTCTAGGTATTTTGAGGTATACATGTTTACTGTTTGTTGCAGGAAGTCAGGGACCCCAAACGGAGGAACCGGCTGAAGCCACAGCAGAAGAACATAAATTGTGAAGATTTCATGGACATTTATTAGCTCCCCAAATTAATACTTTTATAACTTCTTACACCTGTCTTTACTGCGATCTCTGAACATAAATTGTGAAGATTTCATGGACATTTATCACTTCCCCAATCAATACTCTTATAATTTCCTATACCTGTTTTTACTTTAATCTCTTAATCCCATCATCTTTGTAAGCTGAGTATTATGTCACCTCAGCACCCTGTGATGATTGTGTTATCTGCACAAATTTTTTGTAAAGCATGTGTGTTTAAACAATATGAAATCTGGGCACCTTGAAAAAGAACAGGATAACAACGATTTTCAGGGAACAAGGGAGATAACCATAAGGTCTGACTGCCTGAGGGAGCAGGCAGAACAGAGTCATATTTCTCTTCTTTCAGAAAGCGAATAGGAGAAATATAGCTGAATTCTTTTCTCAGCAAGGAATAGCCCTGGGAAAGGAATGCATTCCCACGGGGAGGTCTCTAAAACGGCCGCTCTTGGAGTGTCTGTCTTATGCGATTGAAAATAAGGAATGAAATAGGCCCTGGTCTCCTGCAGCGCTCTCAGGCTTCTAGGATTAGGAAATTCCAGCCTGGCAAATTCTAGTCAGACCGGTTGTCTGCTCTCAAACCCAGTTTCCTGTTAAGATGTTTATCAATGACAATGCATGCCCAGAGGGACATGGAACCTCATCAGTAATTCTAATTTTGCACTGGCCTTGTGATCTTGTTCTGCCATTTGCCTTGTGATCTTTTATTGCCCTAGGAAGCACGTGATCTCTGGGACCCACTCCCTATTCATACCTCCTTCCCCTTTCGAAATCCCTAATAAAAACTTGCTGGTTTTGCGACTCAGGTGGGCATCATGGAACCTGCCAATAAGTGATGTCACCCCCGGAGGCCCAGGTGTAAAATTTCTCTCTTTTGTACTCTTTCTCTTTTTCTCTCAGACTGGCTGACACTTAGGGAAAATAGAAAAGAACCGACGTTGAAATATTGGGGGCTGGTTCCCCAGATAATTGTTAATTATGGTTACTCAATTATGCAACAGAATAACGATAAAATTTATGTCTGTTGACCAACCTTTTTCCATCATTCCTACCCTCTACCTTTCCCAACCTCTGGTAATTACCATTCAACTCTATACTTCTATGAAGTCTACTATTTTAGATTCCACATATGAGTGAGGTCATATAGTATTTGTCTTTTTGTGTCTGACTTATTTTACATAACATAATGTTCTCCAGAATCATCCACATTGTTCTGACAAGATTTCATCTTTTTTAATGACTGAATAGTATTGATTGTGAATATATGCCACATTTTTTGAGTCACCTATTGGGTGATGGAGACTTCTGTTGATTCCATATCTTGACTATTATAAATTGAGCTGAAATAAACATGGGAGTGAAGATATCTCCTTGACAAATTGATTTTATTTTCTTTAAATATATACCATTAATAAGGTTTTGACATTAGACATTTACATTACTTCTTTTTTTGGTCATTGTAAATAACTCTGACTAACTAAAGGGCAAAGGTTAGTCTTCACTTTATTATCATCTTCCTGGAAATCAGTGAAAGGAGAGAAACTGTATTATTTTAGTCTTGTTTGTTAAGGAAAAATAATAAGTAAAAGTGACAAATTCATTAAGAAGAAAATAATTTCCCCAGACTTGAATATTGAAAGAAACTCATGGGATGAATCTGCATAGAAAAGAAAAGTACCACATACAAGTGATGTCTTCAGAAGAAGGTTCATTAATTTTACTGAAAAGGTCAAGAAAATTTAAGTGCTTAACTTTTTTTCCTCTTGCCGAGATCGTAGTGCTGTAAGAACTATAAAAAAATTGACCAATAATTATTTCTAAAAGCAAGTCATCAAAAATCTTACAGTATTTGAATGTAGTCTGTTATTCTGTACCACACAACTCTGTACAGATAAGCTTAAAGCTTTTAAAAGGAGGATGATAACAAATGAGTGATTATGGCCTTGGAATAAGCCTCGGCTAGAAATTGGATTTTGTATCCTCTGCCAACAGCCTCGTAAACATCGAATATGTGTATCATACTCCTTATGTGTTTTCATAGTACCAGCAGCGGGGAAAACAGCCCAAAGTTATAGAATGAACCAGCAGAGAACAAACAAAACAATAAGACTTTTTTTCACCTTTGCTATAATAACAACCTTTGTTATAATTTTGAAGACACCATGCAGTCGGTATTTGTTGCAAGCACAAGTTTCTTGAACAGTATTTTCACCACAGATAACAAATGAACTGTTTATGAAGTAGAAAATTAGGGAGACAGTTTTGTATTGTAAAATCTACTTTTCTTGTCAGGGTTTTTATTGGAAATAGTTGACTCTGATTAACTCAAGAGTCAGGAAAGTGTATTAGGCAGATACAGGATAGATCACACAATCTACTTGGCCAGAGAGTCAGGCCTGGGAAGTGGATAACAGTCAGAGAAGGCTTGATGATCAGATAACAGCCAAAGCCATGCTTTGGGAAAGGACTAGTTGCCACCCCCTCTAGTGCCACATGGTAGCACAGACCCTGCTGCCCTAGACAGTGAGGTTGCTTCTGTCCTCTCCAGAATGATTCATGAACAGTTCCCTGCCCTTTTGGGTCACCCCTTTCAGATTCAGTCTTGGGCAGAAATGCTTAATCTCTTACATGCTTATGTTCTGGCTACCAAGAATCACAGTAAAAAGTGAATGTTTGGATATTTTTGGCTTCTATACTAGAAGTTAGTTGTATTTGCCAGGAAGGAAGGAAGGAAAGAAGGGAGGGAGGGAGGGAGGAGTGGGGAGAGGAGGGGAGGGGAGAGAAGGGGAGGGGAGGGAGGGAGGAAGGGAGGGAAAACAAATAAAGAAAAAAAATTTAAGAAATGTTTAAATACCACCTACCAAAAGATGAGTTGGCGAGGATAAATGCCCACTGTAGTGAAGAGACTGAATTTCCTAGAAGCTTCCCTAGTTGGCCCACTTTCCTGCTCTAAGCTACCGCCCTACCCTGCACTCTCTCCAATAGGATCACATGGTCGCTAGAGTGACACTTCATGGGTCTGTTTCTTGGGCCAAGACAGCAAACTTCAAAGGTGGGGAGGACTTCATTTGTAGGCAATATAGTATAGGGTAAAGAACACGCACATTGATTAAGACAGCACAGAAATTTGAGGAAGTCTCTCCATCTCACTGAGTCACAGTTGGCTCATCATCAGTTTCAGTGGTGACACCAACACTTACTTTACTGTTTTAAACTATTCACTATGTGAAGAGGAACAGGACAATACCTGAAGCTTTTTCATTGAATAAGCCAGACATTATTGTGGCTCTCGAGTTTTATTGTCAGTTCTGTGGTTTATGTAATATCGTTATACCTTTTTTTTCCACTTAAACAAAACTGGTTTTCTGTCATTTTATTGTCACTGTTTTGTTGTTTTAATTGCAATCAAGCTACTCAGGGCAGACGTGTCCCCTCCCTTTCATTTATTGTTGAAAATCAAATCATCTTTGAAGATGACTTCGTCATATCTTTTCCATGAAACTCCTTCTCTTTCAGATATAGTTACTGAGATCTTACATTTGTTAGCTTTATATCTTATTCAAACCTCTGTCACAATAACTTTAACACTTCTTTGCATTCTATTTATTTTCATGTCTGAGTTCCTTAAGGGCAAAACTCTGACCCATTTTTATATCCTCAACAGCTAGCTTAGGCTCTGGCAAACAGGCTATACATAAATGCTTACTGAACCAATGGGAAGTTATGAATTTATATGTCACCCGTGCCTAGCATAGTGCTTGGCACTTAGGTGGTGTTAAGGACTGTTCCCTGAATTAAAGGGAGAAAGCCCTGCTTAGTTGAGCTAACAGTCATCCTCGCCTTTCTGCAAAACACGCATAGATGTTTGCAATCCATTCCTTTAACTAGTTGACTGAAATGACTGTTTATCCTTTGTGTCTTTAAGTAATCATACATTTATTGGATATAGTGAATACATTTTAAGTCCTGGGTCCACCCTGAAAAGCATAATACATCCTGTGTGGTTGCTATACATGGTAATTGAATCTAATTTAATAAGTGTCAGAATTCAAACATCATGTATTTTCTATCCTAGAGAATTAAACATATACCACAGAAGAAACAAAAATCTCTCCTTGCAAGCCCGTAATTCCTGCTTTATGCTACAAATGTAAGATATGCCAATTACAAAGCATCATATTGCAGCAGCATTGTCTTTTTTTCAAATGAATACAAACGTCGTTATCGTTATTGAAATGCTGAAAAGTACTTTTAAAATGAATATTTGTAAGAAAACACCAAACTTTGAGATAAAAATGAGGAATGGAAATCTATAGCATTTCACAAATATACTCAACATAATTTTAACCACAGACTAAAATAATTGAGTTAGGAAGTTTTGCTATTTTTCTTATCAAGTCCATATTCTAGAAAACAAAGTTATTAAATATAAAATCATTTTTTAATAATACGGAGAAACTATAACTTATGTTTTCTACATCCTAAGAAAATTTTAACAATAAAAAGCTGAAAAGAAATTATTATTTTCACAAGAATAATTTTCAAAGATTACTTTAGTTTCACACTGTTAGACATATACGGAGAAGAATGAAGTCCTCTAATACATTCAGAGCTCAAAGGTGGATACTTGTGTTTCATAAATAAGCAGTTCATTTAGAATTGATCCAAAACCACTGAATATATGTCATATTTGATGTTTCAATTGCTCACTTAAAATACACATTGGAAAATATAATAATTCTTTGACTTTAGTTCACACCTACCATTATTGGGTGACATTTTAAATTAGATATTTGTCATTCTTTTCCTTGCCTTTCGTTGCGTAAATAGATTAAGCTATGTAAAGAGAATACATTTTAAATCATAGGTATTTTCTTTGAGGAGATTTCCATATTTGTCATTTCATTTTAATTTTTAGTAATAGCAGTTATGAATAAAACATTTAAAAATACACAGGACATACAATTTCAATTCTGTCTCAATCTCTCGCTCTTCCTCCTCCCTACCTCATCCCAATACAGTCATTTTCCAGGTTGTCAAAAGATGGATGGTTTCCAGGGTTAGTTTGTCATAAAAGGCAAGATCAAACCAATAGAAAAAAAATACAATAAGCTTGTGCACCGAGCCAGGTGATGCAAAAGTCAGTGGCAGTTTCTCCAATGTAATCTGACAGACCTCATTTATCTCCTTGTTGAGCTGGCCATGCTATCACAAGGCATGACTTCCCACCATGTTCCTACTTCTGGCCCAGGCGCCCACCTGCTGAGGGAGCCAAGGAGGCTAGATAACATCCAGATGTATTCCAAAATGAACTTGACTTTTAGGAGCTTCTATAAAAGAAGGCTTCTTTGCTCCCATCTCTGCCAAACAGCTGTCACTTTATTGTAAAGTTAAATTTGTCACAAGGAAAGAAAATTTCACCATAGCCTGTTTAAATAAGTTAGGGAGTAGAATCTTCTCCCCAGTGCTTTTTCCACAGCAAGCAAATGTATCAATCATTTATTCTCTGAAATAACAATCTATTATCCATGTAGGAGGCCTTAGATTCAATCTGCACAGTGTTCTGAGTGTCGCATCAGATACGAAGATCTGTCACCAGTCTTTATCAGGGCAATCACTCTGCACTTGTCATCAGTTTTTAATAATAAAACTATTTATTACCTCAATAATTATTTATGACAAGCAGTCTGCCATTGGCATTATGAATAAATATTGATAAATTGCTTGGTTAATAAACTAGTACTTTTTAAGTGGTTTGGAGAGTATGAAAATGAGAGTGGTATTATTACAAAGAATTATTACAAGAAATTGTGAAATGTTTATCTTTTATTGAAAAGATTATATTTGCCCAACAGGAATTCCAGGAAAAGAACATGGGAAATCTAATTTGTAAAAGAACAAAGATTCAGTATGAAAGATTGAAGAGCCAATATGTGTGTGTATGTGTGTATATATATGTGTGTGTGTGTGTGTGTATAATAAATTGAAGATTTGGAAACTATATCAAAACTTTTTTTTTTTTTTTTTTTTTTTGAGACAGAGTCTCACTCTGCTGCCTAGGCTGGAGCGCAATGGCACGATCTCGGCTCACTGCAACCTCCGCCTCATGGGTTCAAGCAGTTCTCCTTCCTCAGCCTCCCGAATAGCTGAGATTACAGTGCCTGCCACATCACCTGGCTAATTTTTGTATTTTTAGTTAGAGACAGTGTTTCGCCATGTTGGCCAGGCTGGTTCTGAACTCCTGACCTCAGGTGATCAGCCTGCCTCGGCCTCCCAAAGTGCTGGGATTACAGGCATGAGCCACTGCGCCCAGCCAAAACTTTTTTTTTCAGTTGAGATCAGCTCCTAAGAGCCACATTTTTTAAAGTGCCTTTTATGACAGGCTAGACACACGAATTTGAAATGGGAGTCTGAAATAGCATTAAATCTCATCCTCTGATGAGCTGCTGGGAAAACATGGATATAATCTTTACTTACAGAGATTATATCCCTTGGGCCAATTTTCTGGAAATCACAAAGGACTCAAAGCATGACTAACAGTTACCTGGTCACTGATGCTGGATAATAGGATATTTAACTTAAAAGTCAGAGTAGCAACAAAAACCACTTCTATGGGAGGGAGCTGGTACAGGCCTCCTGGCCATTTTGATGGCATAGCATACTGGGTGCAAATGAAAAATAGAATCTAGAGGAGAAGAAATTATGCAAGGTTATGCAAAGTTAGAAATACTGTGTTAGAAAAGTACAGGTAAAGCTAGGACCCTCTATGGGAACTTAACTGAACAGAAATCATAAATTCCATCCAGGCCATGTTCAAGTTAGGCTCCTGAAGTTGGAGGAAAACAGAAGAATGAAGCTCTAGGAATGCAAGCAGACCTTAGGGAGGGCTACTCAAAAAGCACTCAAAAACAAGGATTTAAATGCAAATAGATGATTTGAAAGGTGATCTCAGTAAGGGGATAGGAAAGTGAGACAGGGAGAGAAAGGAGGTCAATACAGAGTATGGACCCGTTAGTGAAGGGGAGAATTGAGATACACTCTTAATGGAGAACTCTAGGGGACAGTCTAGACAGAAAATGCCTCAAAGTTGATCCAACTGAGAGGTAAGGAAGTTTGGCTGTTTGTCCTCAAAATCCCAGCCATTGGTTGGGCCGTTGTGGAGGAAGACACTGCTGGCCTGGTATAAGAAGAAACCCAGTGGTGTAGAATTACAGAGGCTTACAGTTGGATACTGCAGACATGTACCGAAATGGTGAGTGATGGGAAATGTGGAGCAAACCAACAGCTTCTTTTACAATGGAGCAATCGAAAATAGCAAAACGTGCATTTTTTTCCAGAAAGTTGATGGGATCAAGAAATAACCCTATGTACATAAGAGGCATGAAGCAAACAATGAAGAGGCATAGTCATATGTAGCTTAAAGATGGAGATAGAGTCTAAGACATATCCTTAGGTGATTTTGTCGTTGTGTGCACAGCATAGAGTGTACTTAGAGAAACCTAGTGACATAGCCTACTACACACGTAGGCTGTGTAGTACAGCCTGTTGTTCCTGAAGTGCATGTTACCGTACTGAACACTGTAGGCAATTGTAATACAGTGGTATTTGTATATCTAAACAGATCTAAACATAGAAGGGTACAGTAAAAATATGGTATTATAATCTTATGGGACTATCATTACATACGTGGTCTGTCATTGATTGAAACATTGTTATTCTGCAAATGATTCTATCATGAATGGGGCTTTCTCTTCAATGTCTTGGAAGGAGATGGTGTAATTCAAGTAATTCAATTAAAGGTATGCACAAAGAATGGTTGTAGAAGAGCAGCAAATGGAAACTTGATCATGGGCAGAGAATTTAGAAAATGGTTAGGCACTCAGGCTAAGGCATTGACCTGCCTGGGTTGAATCCCAGCTTTAAAAGTTATTTTCTCTAACCTTGGGCAAATTATCACTTCTCAGATAGATTATGCAGAAAATTAAATAAAATATGTAATAGAAAGTAAGTAGTTCAGTACCTGATCCTTCATTGATACTCAGTAATATTAGCTATTATTAGAATTATTATAATTAAATATATCCTGGTAGATTCATGGTGAATTATGAACACTGAGCTCTGGGGTTGTCTGGATAGCCACCCTCACACTAGATCATTTGGAGGAATATTTTGCAGGAAAGAACCCGTGTAGTCTGCAGACCCCCACTGATATTTGGGACACTTAGTGGGAGGGTTGGGTGGGGAAATTCTTTAAAAGTCCAGGATAGGTGAGTTAATAACTGGAGAAAGTAAATGGATTGTCTAAAGCTGTATTGACTCAATTATTTACATAATGATATTTGTATTAATGATAACTTTATATCTAGTTTTTGAAACTCATTTAATTTTTTAATTATATCTCATGTACTAGGCATTATATAGGGCACTGGGAATATAGCAGGCAAGTCCTCTGCCCTCAGATAAAGCTACAGTCTAGTGGTTCAAGACAGACAATGAGCCAGTGATTAAAAGAATGAAAGTGGAAGGCATAGTAGTGTGCTCTTGTACTCCCTGGTATTTGGGAAGCTGAGGCAAGAGGATCACCTAAGCTCAGGAGTTTGAGACTAACCAAGACTGCCTATCTAAAAACAAAATGAAGAAAAGAAGAATGGCGGGACAAAGTGTTGAGAGGCATAGAATGAAGATATTCAGTCAAACCTAGAATAGATTACCATCCTAGTAAGGTTTCCCTAAGTTCAGAACCTAATACGTACCAGACACTGAGCTCAACAATGGAATATATTGGTGAGAAAATGAAATAATTAAATTTCAGCTGTGATAAATGACACTATGAGAAGGCTAGTCTAGAAAAAGAAGCATCACAACAGAAATCACAGTGGAGCTGAGAGCCAAAGGGGAAGAGAACTTCAGCAGGTAACGTCAGGGAGAAGAGTGGTTCAGGCAGAGGGAAGACTGTGCACAATCGTCAAGTGGGAGGAAGAAGTAGGGCTGGTTGGAAATGCTGAATGAAATCTTATGTCACAGTAACATGAGAAGTCACGAGTATGACCTGAAGAAGACTGGCAGAAGGCAGACCACAGGGACCATGACTAGCAAGCTCAGCTTGCAGTTTTATTCTGAGACTAACAGGAGATTGCTGGAAGTTTTGAGACCCCAGGTACATAATAGCATCTGCTTCTGGCTATCATCAAGAGTCCACATCATCAGGAGAAGACCTATCGTTAAGCTCTGGCAATTGTCCATATGGAGGTTGATGAAAGTAACATTTGCATAGAGGCTTGAAAGAAGAGTGAGGAAGTTGGTAGAAGAGCAGTGGATGCCATCGTAACAGAGGTACTCAGCCTAGACAGGAGAGTGTGATCATTTTGAGAAACATGAATATAATCCATTCCTGCTGGAGAATTGAGTGCAGAGAGTGTTGTGGAAGATGATGTCTCAGCCAGACTTTGGAGGGTCTAACGAAAATACGTTAAAGATTCAGACCTTTATTCTAAGCAGTATTACAAGAAGTTTTCAAGAAAGATTGTTAAAAGATCACTGGGAGAAGGGATAAAGATTAAAAACCAAAATTCATTCCATGCATAGATGAGGAAAATTAATTCCATTCCATTCCGTGAAAAACTGTCTTAGTCATTTTCATATGTCAAAAGTCCTTTTGGAAAATGTTGTCAGCCAAGCTGTTAGGACAAAAGCCAATCTGATATTATGGTGCCTGCCTCAGAGGGAGTTCTGATGAAAAAAATATTTGTTTGGTTAACATTGACTGATGCAGATCTTATGATGCACAAACGGACCCTGTCAATTTCTATGGTTCAAAGAACTCACCCGTCTTGAGATACATGCCATGACTATGTGATTGATTAAAGAGCTCATCAAGTGAAAGAACACAGCTGGAGCTGCCATTTTGAGCAAGGAATTCCAGTTACACAGATAGAATGTGCTCACATATGCAACTTGGAAAATTCACAGAAGTATCCAGTTGTATAGAAATTATACATTGCATGTTGTGTCTTGAACTTTTCTCATGGTTTACCTTTGTGTGTGTGTGTGTGTGTGTGTGTGTGTGTTCAGTTAGTTTAGTTAGTTTTTTCTTTTTAGTGAGGATTTCCTGTTTTTTGTCCCAATTGTCCTCTAGATTCTGATGTCTGAGGTGAGGAATGGCTTAGGTATCTGCATTCAAATAAAACTCTGCAGATAACTATCAGACATATAGCGTTGTTAACCTCATCCACTATACGTAAGTATTTACTTAAATTGAAACAACTTGGGAGAGGGTATCTTAGCAGTGCGTTTACTCAACCAGCATCTATTAAGCATCTTGCTATCTGTAGCCATGGTAGTGGGTGAGATGAACCAGAAAGAATTTGTAAATACATTAAAAAGGAGAAAGCTGAGTAGAGAACCCAGAGGATTATATGCCTTTTGAGAGTGAACAAGGGAGAGAGATGGAGGAAGAAAATTTTGAAAGATGGGAGGAAAACCAGGCAAGAGTGAATCTGTCAAATACTTCATAATAATTACAGTGTTTAAATATTTCTTCATTTTTGCTTTTATCACTCTTCAGGCAAAATGTTCATAAACATTGTGTGATGGGACCTAATTTACATATTCTGCCAATTATCTGTATTTATGTATAACCGCTCAGAGGTTTTCCCCCATTACCCCGAATAATTGAGAATTGGCTATAGAAGCAGTTTTCCTTCCCTGCTGAATAAATGTGCTGTATTTATATTATCCATTACCAGGTGGCAGACGTAATGTTCAGTGATGTGTGTTACTTATCTGAAACTTGAAGCTTCTTTCAAGGTTCAAGCTCACCAGTTAATAGAAGATAATCTGTATGGAGCATAAATTTCAAGGAGATGTCTACAATAAATCTTTCGTGAGCCTTCCTTTTGCCAAGATAGCTCTTGCTGGAGTTGACTTTATTAGTAGTAACCATTTGCACTAAGATGCCTGTGACAATGATAAAGCTTTTACATTATATGAATTATATTGGACATACTCTACTTTTTCACTTTCATTTGTTTACTAACAGACCTTAAGATAGAAAGCTTTCAAATCATTTGGCAAAATATAATTAAGAATCACTCAGACATGTAATTTAATCAGGAGAATAGGAAATACATAAAGGTTATAAATGACTTCACAAATGACTTTAGAATTCGTATTCATACTAATTCTTTTATGATGCAGATTAGGGCATTGAGTTAGATAGATTTAAAATGTTTGGTTTTCATAGTATTTTAATTAATTAAAATAAAATCAATCTGGTTAACCTAAGTATACAAAGAGAACAATTATACTTTCATCTCTTTAATGTCCAGGCTTCTAAATCATGGCTTAGTATTTTGAACGTGAGGGGGTTTCACACAGAGATGCTAATAACATTAATAAATATGGAATGCCACTTGTGGGAGTGTGTTTCAATGTTGCCTTTGCTCCCTCCAATTTTGTTTCGAATGATTCTTCTATTATGTAGATTTTTAGATTCTGGACATTCTTAGTTATTTCTTTGTCTTTTTTTAGGCATATAAAACCACAGAATATTTTATTTTAATTCTAATTATACTTTTCAGAGAAAGGCAAACTATATTCCTGTTTCATCTTCCTATGATAGAAAATTGCTTTTGGGATCCAATTCTTCTTTGCTAAATCAATCAAATTTGATCTTTGAAGCAGAAAAAGAAAACAGACATATAGTTCAAATTTGTATTGGAAACACTATCTCTTCTAATTTTAAATATGTAATCAGAAGAGGAACAATATCTTTAGAAACCAAACCTCAAGAGATGGGCTGTGACACTAGCTGTGATGGTGAAACATTCAACAAACATTTCAGAATCCATCAGCTCAGGCTCAGTCGAACATACCCATACCATCTGTCTAAACGGTTTGTGGATGCAATCCAATATGACACAGGGAATCGCGTACACACCCTGATGCTCAGTATGACCCACGTGATTGGTTGAAGACATTTTGTAATGATTCTATTATAATTTACTGTGGTTTAGAGATTTGAACCTCTTTCATGACTTGTATACTCCTCTTTCCTTGCTTTATTGTTACTAAAGTATTCACCTATTTCTTTTTTCTTTTCTTTTCTTCCTTTTTTTTTTTTTTTTTTTTTTTTTTTGAGAAGGAGTCTTGCTGTGTTGCCCAGGCTGGAGTGCAATGGTGTGATCTCAGCTCACTGCAACCTCTGCCTCTCAGGTTCAAGCAATTCTCCTGCCTCAGCCTCCTGAGTACCTGAGATTACAGGCACCTGCCACCACGCTCGGCTGATTTTTGTATTTTAGTAGAGACAGGATTTCACCATGTTAGTCAGGCTGGTCTTGAATTCCTGACCTCAGGTGATCCACCCACCTTGGCCTCCCAAAGTGCTGGGATTACAGGTGTGAGCCACCGTACCCAGCTGGATTCACCTATTTCTACTAACAGGATTTATGATGACTTAATGAAAAGAACATGTTCACTGAAGACAAAGCACCAAAGAAAGAGAGTTTTATTTCAAGCTCTGACATCTACCACTAATGAAATCTTTATCGACTTTTTCTTACCATCACTGGGCCGTTATTTCATCACTTGTAAAATCTAGAAAACAATTGAAACCTAGAGGTTAAAATATTAAAAGAACTTGGTGCATAAGGGTTAAGAGAATGCTGGATTTATACTGTATTGCTGAAATCTTCAGTCTGCCATTTAAAGGTGGTGTGACTTGATGAGTTTCTGAAACCAACGTTGGTTTATTTCCTATATGGAAATTGAAGTTATAATAGAATCCATTTCATCGAGTGATGAATGCCCATAACAGTAAGCATTCAGTAATTTAAAAATATAGGATGCTTAAAAATATGTTTGGAACATAAGAGTTCAGTAAAACTAATTTTAAAATGTCAAGATTTTAGTGAAATATAAATGTCTGGTGAATAGAAGTTTATTCACTCTTCTCCCTTGACAATACCAACCATGTCTTTCTCAACTTTGTGGCCACAGAAATTAGAAAAGCGTTTTGCAATAAGATTTGCATAATAAATACAGAAATGAATGAAGACAAATTATTCTGAAAACATTTTAAAATCATATCTTCACATTAGGATATCATCTAACCTAAAACCTTACCAAGAAATTACCTAATTTGAGACTATATCTCAAATTACCTAATTTGAGATTGAGTTATTTGAGGTATTTGTTTACATAATTTCTGTGTTTCTTTACTGAAGCTTCCTTTGACTAAATTGATTAGTTTATGACTACTCTAAAAATCTATATTATCTCTAGATTTATTTCACTTTGTTTATGGGATATTCAGGTAACTACAATATATGATGAATACAAGTGAAACAGAAAACTCAATAATGTAGTTAATAACATAGAATTTAAGTAAATACTCAAGACATTTAACCTTCAAGCTAACTAGTTGATACAAAGCCCATGTATATTATTTTACAGCAAAAATTAGAATCAATTTCAAGACCACAGTTAAAGCTTATTAACAACAGTAACTGAAAATAAATGTGATTTTTGCAAAGATTATCTGTTTTTTAAAAGGAAAACTGAGGAGTGTTAGAAGAAATAGTTAACATATAATTTTCCATTATGATACTTGGTTGTTTAGGAAATTATAATAATTACAAATGTATTCAATTTCAGGAGATAATGAAGTTATGCAATAATATTTTATTTTAGTAAATAGTATATTGATACATAAGTGACAAACTCTAGAGATTTATAAAGTTGTATCGCTCTGAAAGTTTTGAAAATAAGGTAAGACAGCCTTTTTTTAAAAAAATAGAAGGGAGAATAATAATGTTCCAAAGAGTTTCATGTCCTATTTCCTAGAACCTGTGAATATATTACTTTATGGGGAAAAGGGAATTCAGGTTGCAATTGGAATTAAGGTTGCCAATAAGCTCAATTTAAGAGAGGGAGATTACTCTGGAATATCTGAATGGACCTAATTTAATCACATAAACTCTTAAAAGAGGAAGAAAGAGGTAGAAGATTGGATCAGAAAGATGCAGCTTGAGAAGGCCTTGACCTACCAGGACTACCATTGCTGGCTTTGAGAGTAAAGGTGAAGGACCACTAGCTATAAAAATGTGGCTGCCTCTAGCAGTTGGGAGCAGCCCTGAAGTCACATCCAGTAATAAAGTGGAGACCTCAGCTCTACAACCAGAAGAAACTGAGTTCTGCCAATGACATGAATGAATAGAAAAATGTATTCTTCCTTGGAGCTTCCAGAAAAGAATGCAGGCTTGCTGATACCCTGATGTTAGTCCAGAGAGATTCATGCTAGACATACCAGATTCTACACAATCTTAAGATACTGTATTGATGTTATTTAAGGCACTAAATTTGTGGTAATTTGTTAGAGCAACAATAGAAAAGAGATACAGTACTTAAAAACTCTAAGAATTTATGAGATTGTATTATTCCTTGAAGAAAATGTTTTGAAATTTCTAAAATGAGTCAAAATAAGAATCTTACTCCATTTTAAGTGTTGTTTTATATAAGTAAAAATAATGCCTTTTGGTTTGTAGAGTTAATTTATTTGTTGATTTAGTAAATGTTTGCTGAGCATCTGTTAGGTTTAAAGACCTCACAGGTGTAAAAACAATACTGGCAATCAGAATATAGAGTTTCATAGCAGATCTGTGATCAAACAACACCTCTCATGCAAGGTAGGTATAAGATTTCCTCCCAGAGAAGCGGTAGTACTGAAATGAAAAAGTCATTTCTGTTTTGGATTATCAGGAAGTTCTTTATTAAATAATCAAGTGGCTTTTAGATAGATTTTGATATACCAGGATTTCACTAGATGAAGTTAGATGGGAAGGATGTTTTAAGCGGTAAGAATCAAATGAGCATCCGTTGGGAATATTTGGACATACTTCAATTTGATTTCTCTGCATTTTTTATTCTATATTTAAATTACATCAATGAGGAATGTCACATTTTTAGTGAAAAGACACTCAATACCTCAGAAAAGAAGTTGATTTTATTGTGTATCAGCTCATATAACTATTACCTTCTTCGTTAGTTTGAACTAAAATATGTCCTCTCTAATATCCAGCCCCCGGTTTTTCTCTAACTATTAGAACGTCTGAATATACATACTATCCAACTTTTAAAAAATTGTCATTTGAATCCTTCAAAATGTCTTTCAGGCTTTTTTGTGTCTTCCTCTCAAATTCAGTGCCTCCGTTCTATCCATCAATACTTAATCAACGTAACCTTTTTGTGGACATTCCACCATCTTTTTTTTTCAGAGAAAGAGTCTTGCTCTGTCACCCAGGTTGAAGTGCCCTGGTGGGATCACAGCTTACTGCAGCCTGAACTCTTGAATAGAAGTGATCCTCCTACCTTAGCACCTTAGCCTCTCTAGTGGCTGGGACTACTACAGGAGCATGCCGCCACACTTGGCTAATTAATTCTTTTTTTTTTTTTTTTTTTTTGTAGAGATGGGGTCTCACTGTGTTGCCCACGCTAGTCTTGAAATCCTGGGCTCAAGCAATCCTCCCGCATCAGCCTCTCAAAGTGTTGAGATTATAAGTGTAAGCCAGTGCGCCTGGCCATCCCACTATCTTGTCATTCTTACCTGGATATTCTCTAATTTAAAATATTCCCTGTTATTGTAGAATCAAGTTATGTTGGAAAATATTAAGAAAGAAAATTAGTTTCTTTAGGCTAACTATAGGCATTTTCAAGTAACTAAAATGTAGAGCCATTGATAGCTTGACAGAACAATATGGAATCTAAACATCTCAACTTTTATCTTTCTTTAATAGTCTGGTTCTTTGGAGGGTTTAGAGATACAATGAAACTTTTACCCCAATAATTGAGATTGATTTCCTCTAAATACAGTAATGTTATTTTAACCATGATACACTGAAGTATGTCTAGAATAAATTAGAGATGTTTATATCTTCTTAAGCAACAGCTAAGTCAGTAAGAAAGACATGGGTATAACATTGCCTCCCCTAATGCTGGCTAACCATGTAGACTTGATTAAAAATTCAAATTATTCTGAGCCTAAGATCTATCATCCATACATAATACCCTATTTAAAGTATGTAGGAAGACGGTTTGCCACATAATAGACTCTCAATGTAAGTTAATTTTTTGGTTCTTAAACAGAGCACATTACAGATCATTTTCTTTTACTTGACTAAACAAGCCATTTGAGATATATATGTATATCTCACATATATCACATCACATACATATATCACATATATATGTGTTTTTTCTTTTTATTTTACATAGTCAATACAACACAGCATCTCCTGTCATCAAAATGTGTGTGTGTTGGTGGGGGCGGAAGGTGAGGTGTTCTCTCTACCAGCAGCCAGTCAATTCTCTGAGAGATTCTCCAGCAGACAGACTGGCTATGTGACTTCTAATTCAATCCAATTTTCACATTACCTAACTGAGGATAATGCCACATCTCAAAGGTTAAGGACCTCAGCCCCACAAGGCTGCTCCCCACTTGAGATATGAGTTATCAGATATATCGAATACAGCCTGTGCTTCTGACTGATCAGCTATATGCTGGAGTCTCCACAATCCCCTCCTCAGATTCTATCAGTTTTCTAGGGCATCTCAAAGAGTTCAGGACAACACTTTACTCACATTTTTTGGCTAACATATTTTAAGGATAATACAGAGGATGCAGATGAGCAGCTAGAAGTAATAAACAGGATGAGGTATGGGGAAAGTGGGATGGAGTTCCCGTGCCCTCTCCAAGTATGCCATCTTCCAGGAACCTCATGTGTTCAACTATCTGGAAGCATATTTGAACTCCATGCTTTGGGGTTTTATGGAGGCTTCATTACGTAGGCATGACTGATGGCATCATTGGACATTGGTGATCAATTCAACCTTCAGGCCATTTTCCTTCCTTGGAGGTTGGGGAATGGGACTGAAAGTACAAATCTGTAATCATGCCTTGATCTTTCTGGTGACCAGCCCCTATCCTGCTGCTATCTGAGACCCCCAGCCACCAGTCATCTTTTTCATAAACAGAAGACATATATCACTCCTATCACTCTGGAGATTCCAAAGATTTTAGGAGTTGTATGCTAAGAAATGGAAATAAAAAATCAAATATATATTCCATAATATCAGCATAGATAATATAATATAATCGTGACCATATATTAAAGGCAAGTGGAGACTGTAGCTATTTATTTATTAGCAAACAGAATTTTATTCTCAACAGAGGTACCCATAAAATGCTATCAGAAAATGATTCAACTCAAAATTCTCTCTCATTTCTCAGTTGTTTATGCAAGGAAATGATTCTTCTATGGCACTCTGGTAACCTTGCATGTATCCACAAGGGCCATACACAGAAAAGTTTCAACCACAGCTAATGGAAGTCTTGGTAGAAAGCTTTGTGATTCTCTGGAAACACTGGAGGCTGGGAAACCGTGAGAAGCTGTTCTGAGGCCATCATTTATTCCCCACCCCACATTCCCTGCTTTCCTCTGGATGGCTGTCACAGGCAATTTTCCACTGCAACTTGGACTCGGATGAGCTATGGGGCTTTCTGTCTTGTTCCCCTCACAAGAGATCTGCCAAATATAAAACTTCTTAGATGCAGAGTGGAAACAGCTTCTCAACAGCTGGGTGTCTTTCCAGTCCTGTTGCAGTCACCTAGCCATTTCTGATTCAATGTTTTTTGAGGTATATGGAACATGGACCACAGGGGTCTGCCACTTCCGCCTATACTTTCTTCCACTGTTTATGCAAAAAATACTGAATTTGAAGTGACTCATAACTTCACTGGTTAAGTTAGTTAAGCGTTGGTCTTACCTTGTCCTATGTGTGCTTGACAGTTCTCAGATAGAAAGATCAAAATTTGAAAATGTAAAAAAATTACCTCTCTGCCAAAAATATCTTCAGAGACATGACTGTCTAGATTAACTACAGGGATGTTTTTTGTTTCTGAGACAAGGTCTCACTCTGTCACCTGGGCTGAGTGCAGTGGTGTGATCACGGCTCTCTGCAGCCTCGACCTCCCAGGCTCAAGGAATCCTCTCACCTCAGCCTCCTGAGAAGCTGGGACTACAGGCACACACCACCACACCTGGTTAACTTTTTATTTTTTGTAAAGATGAAGTCTCGCTATATTGCCCAGGCTGGTCTGGAACTCCTGGACACAAGTGACCATCCTGCCTTGGCCTCCCAAAGTGCTGGGATGATAGGCATGAATCACCCTGCCTGGCAGCTAACCGGATTGAATAGTAGTATCATGTAAAATTTCACTTAAGAAGAATGTAATCTTGAGAATAGCACAACCACTGCTGGAACATAAGCATCATGTTTGTTTTGTTTTAATATAAACAGAAAGTTATTTATTAGTTTTCACTACATTGGCTTTTCTTTTTTACTGTTAACTGACACTTCTCACTTCTGTAAGTCCCTTCATCTTTCCTCCAATGTGTTGAAATTCGATGATCAAATAAGAAAGCTTGATGAGATTTGTAGGTTAGATAATGTCAAAATCAGAATATTAGTGCCCAAAAAGGAAACATATGTATTCTTTCTCTGTTGTCAGAGGCAGGATCAAGATGAAAGGGCCAGTGGTCTTTCCACCAGTGTAGGCCCTGGGCTAGAAATGTAATGTGGGAACACAACATTTTTACTTACTTTTGACATTTGAATTGTTCCCTCAAAAATATTTTAGAAACTCCCCTCTCTTTCCCCACCTTCTCAGACATTTTGTTTAAGCCAGTATTTTGCAGGGAGAAACAAAACCCTAAATAAAAGCAATTTAGGCAGTACAAAAGCACTGACTTTGGGTTCAGACTAATTTGAGTTCAAAATGTATCTCTGCCCACAGCCAGGCTATAACCTTACTGAAGCTATTTATCCTGTTTGAACCCCAGTTCTCCTATTAAGGGAGAATAAGTAATACCTAATTCAGGAAGTTTTTATAAGCATTAAATGGAATTTTTAAAAAGTGATTTACAGAATAATAGATGTTACAAAGTTAATAAAGCAATTATTGAAATATTCCTTTATTTAAAAAGTATTATTTATGCCTATATTAGGTAATATATTGTTTAAGATATATGAAGTTTAAGCATATATTTGTTGTAGAGATCAAAAATGTGAATATTTGAAACTTGGAGTTTCTGGAGAGGACTGGTATGTAGGCAAAGTTGAAATTTCTTCTTAGCATCTGTCTCTTTCTCCAAGCAATTTGGACATAGTTTTCTCTGCTTCACTAAGCTACTATTCTCCCATCTGATTTCCATTTTCCCAAACAATGTCATCTTTTGTCTCTCGTTTTTTCTTCTCCTATTCCTTGTCTTTGTGGGTTCACATCTGTTTAGGGGATGAGGATGTCAGTATAAATGTGGTATTCAATCAATCATGCCTAAGTGCAAGACTAATAAGTACTTTTTAAGAAAACTCAAAAGTGCCATTGGAAAACAGAAAAGGAGTAACAATCTCTACTTGGCTGAGTCTGGAAACAGTTTAGTCAGTCAGAAACATTTGCAAGGGCAGGGTGGTTTGGGGCTAGAGAGACTGAAAATAGGATAAGAAGTTGATGAAATGCCTAACTGTTTACGGAATGAGGCTTCAGCAAAACAAGTACTATAAGGCATGGAGTATTCAAGAGCATTTCTGGAGGATTGGAAGAGTTCAGACTTTATGGCCATGGAAACCAGAAAACCTGAGGTGATATAGTCAGATTTCCATTTTATAATAACAATTCTTAAAACATCTTGAAGGAGAAATCAATGAGAGAGAAAGTTGCAGGTGCAAAGAATAGGTAAGAGGCTGTTGAAAGAGACCAGACCAGGAATGAAGAGGACTTGAGTACATAGTCTATCTGATGAGCATCGCAAAGTTGATTTTTTGGTGAACTCATTCTGTAATCTTAGGAGATGCTCACAGCAATGTGTTTCTCTGTCAGACTCAACTCATTTCTCTTGGTTTTTCATCCCTCCTCCTTCTACCACTCCCATTCTTAAACCATCTCCTCTATAAGTGCTTGCTGGGGACACTGATGCTAATTTATCTTCGCCTTGGGCTCACCCATGTTATGCCATAGTGTTAAACAACTTTTCAGCTCTTACTACCATGAGCATGAGGTGGTATGCATAAATCTTACAGATTTCCTTTTCTTCTTTTCCCCCGCAAAACACTTATCTCCGAAACTGGCACTGCATTGCTGATGCAATCACTAAAACGCTGTCCCTGTCCAGAATTCCAGATGGTATAAACAGCTTTTTATCTCCTATTGGAAAATGGCATATTCAGGGCAAGTTTACACCTACATAAAATTTCATTGGCAAATTATTTGACACTCAGATAACTGATTAAATTAATTGAGCTTTTAATCTACATTGTTTTATGCAAAACAGTCTGTTTAATCCATTTCCAAATCTGGATATCTAAAAGTAAAGTATTTTGCTTTTCCTCCTAAAACCATTAATTTCTCAAATGTAACTAATTAGCCAACAAGGTATCATAAGAAATGAATGCCAGTTTTATGAAAATTTACACTCTTGTATGCTGAAATCACTTTTGACATTTATTGTTCCCAGTAAGTTACACATTTTGAATCTTAGGACAAACTGTAATGTTTATGCTGTACATATTTTTAAGATTTCATGAAATAATATGGAGCTTACTCAGGGTAATTATTTATAAATCAAAATTCAATCATATTGGAGCTCATATACATTCAAAGAGTAGAGATTAGATTAGTTTCTGAGGCTCTTGAGGTAAATCTACATTCCCAGAACAATTTAAAAAATTGCTAATAATTCACAATGGGTGATTTAGACATCTGGTAAACCTCAGCCCAGGTTTTAAAAAAATTATCCTCAGCATCTGTGATACTTTGCTCTAATTATGTCAAAGCAATACAGAAATGGATGAAAATGAAAGCCTCCCAGGATTTAAGGTCATAAGGGAAAACATTTTGAGGTATTGGGGATTTTTTTTTAATTAAAAGTACTTGATTGCTTTACAACAGTTACTCTCCTGGCAGGTAGTCTTTCCTAAGAAGATATCTTATCAGAAAGATGGTTTTGTGAAATGATGCTCTAAGGAGCATTGATAGCTGTGCATGAACCTGAGCTTTCCCTTATCCATCAAATATTATTTTTTAATTCTGTTCTCGATTGAAGAGGGTCAAAAGTAGGGTTTATAAATAAAAGGTTTACATGGTCAGATCTCCCATTTCACAGAAGAAGTGTTTAAAAATAATATGACTTTTATAAATTAAAAGATGTAAATGCACTGTAAACCTAGGAGTCTGGTATTCTCCATTGATCATTACCATACATTTGACTAGTGGCAGTTTGAATTACAAACCAATGGGTTAAATGAGAGAGCCTAAATTAAATAGATTTAGGGCAAGTATGATTGCTACAGTGTTTTAAGTAACAGATTAAATATAAGGTTGGTTAAGAAGAGCTTACATATTAGAGATTGTCCAGTTGATAAGGGAGCAGGGCAGGGAAGTGATAGGTAGAGAAGGGCAGGGTCGCTGGTGAGGGTCCATCCCTTGGTCTTGTGCCCACGGACCTAAGTGAGGACAGGCACTCTTGTTTTTTGCACCCAAAATATTGCAGTTTCCAGACCACTCTGGCCTGCCACACCCCCATCCTGTGCCTATAAAACCTCGAGAGCCTAGTGGGCACACACACAAGCAGCTGGACGCCGAGAGGAGCACACTAACAGAAGAACACACCGAGAGACTCTGGCAGGCCCCTGACGACACAACAACACAGATTCGGCCAGGGGCAGATGGAGAAGAGTCTGGCAGCCCAACTCCAGGGGAAGACCACCTTCCCACTCTATCCGCCATCTGGCTCCCCATCCATTTGCTGAGAGCTACTTCCACCACTCAATAAAACCTCGCACTTACTCTCCAAGCCCACCTGTGATCCGATTTTACCGGTATACTAGGGCGAGAGCCTCGGGATACAGAAAGCCCTCTGTCCTTGCAGTAAGGCACAGGGTCTAATTGAGCTGATGAACCCAAGCCGCCTGAGGACAGCTAAGCTGAAAGAACCCACTGCAACACACGTCCACTTGGGGCTTCAAACACTCAACCCTAGATGCTGCGGTGGGGTTGGAGCCTATGTTACCCATGACCTGCTCCTCTGCATGCTCCCACTAGGGATCTGAGCTGTAGGACACTGAAGAATCGAGCCATATCCTCATTGCACGCCGTGAGATGGGGATAAGGGAACTTTTCCCCGATTCACAGTCAAGTAAGTTTTAGGGCTGGTAGTTAGTTTTAAAATAGCTGACATAATCAAATCATAAGGTACTAATCACTTTGGTTTGGTACAAATCTTTTACAATTATATTACTGAATTAGATGTTTCTGCATGTGTGTTTCTTTTTCTTATGGAATACCAGTTTCAGGCATGTTTATGGCCCTCAGCATGTGGGAACCATTGTATTTTTAAATGATCATTTAAAATAATATTTACTATGAGGAAAATATTTATTTTATTTATAAAGTATCTTTTTATGTATCTAAATAATTGAATGTTTTTGTTCAACATCTTCAACTAGATTTATAGCTCTGATAATGTACTGCTTGCAAAATTATGATTTTTTTCTTAAAATATAAATAATGTTTTCTTTTAAAAAGTTTTAATATAGAAATGAAATGAGTGTTTAAAAGTATACACTTCACACCAGACCTCATTAAGAACTCAAAATTTTTAATAGTAACAATGAAATCTATCAGCCACTAAGAATATTTCAATAATCAGATTATAAGTTCAAATAATGCCTGTTTTGGGTATCTGCTTCTTGAAATAAAAGGAAATTAAATGACTATGCTTCTTAGTTAATTTTCTGATAAAAGTCACTCTCATATGGCAATAGTTTTCTCAGAGTTTGTCATAGTTGTGGAATCATGAGTCAAAAATGTAATACCACAAGTCCTTAGCCACAAAATCCAAAACAGTTAATGAAGAATCCAGTACATTTTCTTAGAAAATTAAAACCCCGAAGTAAAATTTCCAATAGTTTTCTGTAGGAGCCACTGCTAACTATTTGTGCAAAATAGATGTATCCTATTCCATGAAACAGGGATCAAATTCTAGTATAATCATTAAGGTAACAAGACCCTGTCATGTGGCTACGTTCTTTCCCAAATCCAACCCCTACGTGCACAGTATTTGTTCAGTATTTGTGTTTTATTTAAAATTTATACTAGTGCTGCTTGAGGATATTGAAGTGGTTTAAAATAAAACACAGGAATGGTATAACATTGTTATAGTCTAAGTAAAGAATCACATAAAAAGAGAATAAAACAATGAAACAGATCAGTCATTCTAATACAGTTATTATGCTTGAACATTAGGTTAATCCCAGAAATTCCTAGAAGCTAAGACAAACTAAACTCAATGGGTATGAATACGGAACAAGATTGAAATAAAAAAAAAGTAAACCAAATGGGCAGCAACATATCCAATAAGAGAAACACCTCACTCCCCTTTCTGTGGTTTGCTTTGTCTTCATGGGGTTTGTGACATAGGTTGCCCAACTAACATGTGGCAGTTTTTAAATCATAAATTGAGGATAAGAATAATATCAATCATGATGGGTTGTTGTGGGAATTGAATTATTAAACACATACATAATTTTGAGTTTTTCTTAGCACATAGCAAGATCTCAATAAGTACTACCTGTTAATATTAATCACCACCTGCCTATCATCACCAAATCTATCACTTGACTTATTTCCAGTTGGGGAAAAAGTAACCGAGACTGCATAAGTAACATATTCAAAATATATCTCATTCATTTGTAGGGCATAGAAGCCAGGTCAGTTTCAAAGCCAATGCACAATCTAAGGTCCCAACAGGAGCTAGCTAACATGCAATTCTCAATTGCGTGCATTTCCTTTACTCTGTGTTCTTCGATGCAGCCAGGCCAGTATATTTTTCACACTTCCTGTCCAGCTTGCCCTACACTTTGCTCTCTAAGAAATCAACAGTATGTTTCTGTCTAGGCTTTAGAAAATCTCTTTTCTAATAAATCTGTCCAGGGTTGCTCGGCATTAGCTGTAGCATGATATTCATGCTGCTTCTCTCATTCTGGGACTTTTCCTATTTGCCAAATCTTTAGGGAAGAAGACTTTGCTAGGAAAAAAAAATTGCTAAAAATAAAATTCTACTGTTTGTGATAACATGGATGAACCTGGAATAGATTATGGTTAGTGAAATAAACCAGTCATAGAAAGATACTAGTTTGCACTTTTAAATTAGGTACCTGGAATAGTCAAAAATCATAGAAGTGGAGAATAAAATGACTGTTGCGAGGGGATGGGGGAAGAAAGGAGAGGAAGTTTGTTGCTTAATGGGAGTAGAGTTTTGATTATGCATGGTGAATACATTCTAGAGACTTGCTGTCCAACATCGTGTCTACAGTTAACAATGCAGCATTGTACACTTAAACATTTGTTAAGAGGGTGAGCCTCATGTCTGTTCTTACCATACACAAACACACAGATCAAAAAACACACACACAGAGGGACACAAGGAAACTTTTGGAAGTGATAAACATGTGTATTACCTTGACTATGGTTGTGATATTAAATATGCATATGGATGTATGCATGTTTCCAAACTCATAAAATTATATATATTATACATGGGTACTTTTTTTTCTTTTAGTGTATCAACTGTACTTCAATAAAGCCGGAAAAAAAAGGCAAAATGTGATGAGACACACCAAGAGCCTGGACACATGGCTTGGATGCTTCCACCAAAAAATCATCTATTCCTTCAACAAGCATTAATCAAACAACTTCTTCTTCTCCTTCCTCCTCCTCCTCTTCTTCTTTTCTTCTTCCTCTTCTTCTCCTTCTCCTGCTTTCCCTTCCCCTTCTACTTCCTCCTATTCCTCCTCCTCCTGCTTCTCCTCCTGCTTCTCCTTCTCCTTCTCCTCCTACTTCTCCTCCTCCTCCCCCTTCTCCTTCTTTTTCTCCTTCTTCTCCTTCCTTCTTTTTTGAGACAGGACACTGCTCTGTTGCCAGCCTGGACTGGAATGCAGTGGTCCAATCTCAGCTCACTGAAACCTCTGCCTCCTGAGCTCAAGCTATCCTCCCCCCGTCAGCCTCCTGAATAGCTGGGACTACAGGCATGCACCACCACCTTAGGCTAATTATTTGTATTTTTTTTCTTTGTAGAGATAGGTTTTCACCATTTTCTCTAGGTTGGTCTCCAACTCTTGGGCTCAAGTCATCCTCCTACCTGGGCTTCCCAAAGTGCCTGGATTATAGTCATGCTCCACTACACTCAATCAATCAAACTTCTAATATCTAGCAAATACTGTGCTAGCAATTGTCACTTTTAGACATGGTACTTACAGTTTACTATTGAAAGGAACTGCTTAGGCTTCAACTTTATTAATTCAATTCTATGTCATGCAACATGTTCAAATATAATTTATGGCTTTAGTCTCAACTAGGTTATTTTATGTCAATCCTCTGAAAAAATAGGTAGCAAAATTGATGCTCTGTAAATACAAACTTAAGTCAGTACTCTTTGCTGCCAAATTAATGCAACCTAATTGAAATAAAATGAAAAATTGCATGGTTTATATTATAAAGATTAATGTCAGTGATGACAATCTATTAATGTGATATGTAACATGTTAATTTAAAAACTAAGTAATTCTTCAGTTTGTTTGTTAAGTGAATGCCACCTTTTGTGACCTAGAGACCTTTAATTTTTCCTGGTGATTGGAGATGCTGTCATCTGTAACCCTTTGAGTAGCAGGATCTTTATTGGTATGTGGGCTTTATTGGAATGCCATTGGTAGATGCTAAATTACACAGGTGAAATTGTAAACAGAACTCAACTGATTGAAATGCCATAACTCTGGAATATTATCAGGAATGGAACAGAGCATTAAACATATCCAGGCAGGATTTTTCCTAAGTGTCCGTCATGAATGTTATTTTCTTTGGCTTTTAATGGGTGTTACCATACATGAACAAAGGAAGAGTATGTGGCCAGATAAATTTGGGATAGACAATAAAGTTAAATTTGTTTCTTTGCCATAGAATCTCTCAGTTCTTACACAATTGTTAAGGGCTTTGTGAAGATTTGAGTGAATACACAGTCTTCAGTGACATGTAAATTCATCTCCACTCTCTGTCTCTCCCTTTTCATATGTATATTTACTTTCATGAAATATTTCACAGGACCTATGTTTTCTGGAATATATCTAGATATAGCCTGATTATATCCAAACCACTTTTACAGATAATAAAACTGAGCCCCGTAGTTGTTAAAGGATTAATTTGTGGGAAAATGAAAAGAACTAGGTGGCGTGGAAAGAAGTTGAAGGCAAAGGGCTTGTGTTTCTCATATAAAGGATATGAAACCTTGGACACAAATGTTACATTGCAATGAATCAATCAGTTGAAGGCTTTAATAGTTGTGGTGAGGAGCAAAGAGAAAACTATCATATTGGGACATGATATGAATGCCAAATTCAGGAGACTAAGAAAATAAATGCAGTTAATATGGAAGAGGAAAGGTTTGAAGCTAGAGTGAGACACAGAATGGGGACAGAGCATAGAACATCATCAAAGGTGAAAGAGAGGACAAAATATGATCTTTAACTCTGCTGGTTCAGCAATAACACAACAATTAAAGATTTAATATAGAAATTGTCTTTTCATATTCCATTTACTGTAAAAAAAATAGCTTTCTTTACTTCACTATAAATAAATATAGACAAATTGTTTCATTATAGAGTCATTCATTATAGATAAAATGTTCTTGAGTTGGAGGGAGGGGCACTAAAGATTTTGGAGGGATACATGTTAGAGAAAAAGGAGCCTCATACCCCTCAAAGAGAAGAAGAATTCAATTTTAGACTTGTGTCTCTTTATAAGGACCCTTGGAAATGGAACAGGGATTGTCCATGCTCTGAGAGGAAGTTGCTTCTCTGTCTGGTTTCTACCACTTATAATTATGTTGGTCTTTTAAAATTTTCTTTTCTTTTCTTATTTTCTCCTTTCACCCTTTTCTTCTTTTTCCTTCCATCTTTTCTTTTCTCTTTTCTTTTGCTTTCTTCCTTTCTTCCATTCTTTCTTCCTCCTTTCCTTCCTTAATTCAATCCTAGTTGCCTGCATGCCTTTCTTTCTCATTGACACACATTGAAAATGTTGCCCTGTTCTCTCATACATGCATGCATTTTTGCCTATTTGTTTTATGTTCATTTGTCCTAGTGCTTGTTTGTATAGAAACAAATTATTCAGGAGTAATTTTAAAATTTTCATTGAAATAGTTTTAATTGCATACAGCAAATGAGAAAGTCCACATGATGGCAAATTTGGAAAGCTTCCTGAATTTTGCTTAGGAAACTTTGGAAGTCAGATAGACTTTCCAGATGTAAGCGAATTTATCACATTCTTACAGCCAAGAGCACTTGCGATGTGTGTTGTTATCTATTTTGGTTTTAGCACTCCGGGCAAATACAACAGTAAAACAATACAAGTCAAATAAATAACATTAAAAGACCTTCCAGGGCCTTTGTTTTCTCAACTGAGGAAGTTGGAAACAATATTATATCTTTCTTCTCCTTCTTAACCTTTTTACAAAATCTCATTCTTTTCAACACAGATATTGTTTTTACTATCACTAGGCATGTGTATGACAGGTAGCACAGTCTGGAGATACAAGCCTACTTAAGTCATCATTCTAAATGACACAATTGTTTGCCATTTTTCCCATTCTGGGCATCCACTTCTGTGGTCGGCAAGTCATTGCCTCACATTAAAAACACAAAAAGTTAATTAATTCATTTAGCCAACACTAGTTTATGAAGCAGTTTTATGTGGTAGGCATATGTGTGACTCCCAGTCTAATGAATATTGTTTTTAAGAGTAGGGGAGACAATAATTGAAGGGAGAAATGAAGAAGATAATTTTGTGTTGTGAGGGTAATAATGATAGGGGGAATTGGTCCACAGAGAATGATCAGGATGGGGTGAGGATGGCAGGAGCTTAATATGAGTGGCTAAGGAATGTCTTAGTAAGAAGGTGTTTGTTGTGCCATCGTGCGGTGGCTCACACTTGTAATGCCAGCACTTTGGGAGGCCGAGGCAGGCGAATTGCCTGAGCTCAGGAGTTCAAGACCAACCTGGGCAACACGGTGAAACCCTGTCTCTACTAAAATACAAAAAAGAAAAAAGAAAAAAAGAAAAAAATTAGCCAGGTGTGGTGGTGTGCGCCTGTAGTCCCAGCTACTCAGGAGGCTGAGGTAGGAGAATTGCTTCAACCCGGGAGGCAGAGGTTTCAGTGAGCAGAGATCGTGCCACTGCACTCCAGCCTGGGGAACAGATGAGATTCCATCTCAGAAAAAAAATAAAATAAAATAAGGTACTTGTCACCTGAAAGACAGGAAGAAACTAGCCATAAGTGTCTCAGAGAGAACACAAGTGCAAAAGCCCTGAGAAAGAAAGGATGTCTATGCTAGAGAGAAAAAGAAGATAGAGAAGTCTTATGCTACAGAGAAAAAGCAGATAGAGCAGAAAGCAGAAGCTTGGCCCATGCAGGGGTAGTTTTACTAGCATCTATGTGGGCCAAACCATGCAGGTGCTAGTAAACTGTTTTGGGGAGTAGATACAATTCTGTATGCAGGAGAAATCTCTGGGAGGACTTTAACAAGCTGAGAAACATGGTATCATTTGTGTTTTTAAAAGACTGTATTTTTGTTTGATAGAATGATTTATTTTCCTTTGGGTATATAACCAGTAATGGGATTGCTGGATCTAATGGTAGCTCTGTTTTAAGTTCTTTGAGAAATCTCTGACTGCTTTCTGCAGTAGCTGGACTAATTTACATTTCCACCAACAGTGTACAAGTGTTCCCTTTTCTCAGCAGCTCACACGCATCTGCTGTTTGTTAACTTTTTAGTAATAGCCATTAAATCGTTGTACCAAAAAGACACATGGAATCCTATGTTCATTGCTGTGCTATTCACAATAGCAAAGACATGGAATCAACCCAGGTGTCAATCAGTGGTAGAATGGATAAAGAAAATGTGGTACATATACACCATGAAATACTACACAGTCATAAAAAAGAATGAAATCATGTCCTTCGCAGCAATATGGATGCAGTTGAAGACCACAATCCTAAGCAAATTAGCACAGGAATAGAAAACCAAATAATGCATCTTCTCACAAGTGGGAAATAAAGATGAAGTACAACAGACATAAACATGAGAACAATAGACACTGTGGACCGCTAGAGGGGGTAGGAAGAGAGGAAGATGTGTCTAATAGAATGATAGTGGCCAGATGATATTATTTGTGTTTTGGATGAAGGCAGGTGTGCAATTTTTATGCTAGGTTTATTAGACAATAATTTTTTTTCTTTATTTATACTGTTTGAGCTGAGTTTCTATTTTTCCTGACAATAATTGTGCACATGTATATACCATTTTGCCCAATAACTTTATTTTATCTCTCTATTTCATGCAAATTAATATAGGAAAACCTAAGTGGGAAGACAGATTGTCAAGAGAAAAATAAATACAGAGAGATATTGATATGATGTGTAGGAAGAAAAGATATGTGTAGAAATTTAGTCATATTTAAAAAGTGGGTCTGTGTTAACTATTGCAAAGCTGACAATGTTTTAAGTATAGCATTTTAAGGTTGTTTTTTCTTTACTTCAATATAATGAAATCACTAAGCTAAGGGCCTTATTTTTGAGGAAGATAGCTTTTAGAAACAACTCTGGGAGATGAGTACAAGTTGGTGCCTTGAACATTGCAGTCTGCTGTATCAGTTCTCAAGATGAATGTAAAGGAAGTAGCAAATGGGATAGACTAGTATTTTCATCTCTGTCCTTAATTAAAAATGTAGTGAAACTGGCTGGGTGTGGTGGCTCACGCCTGTAATCCTAGCACTTTGGGAGGCTGAGGCAGGCAGATTGCCTGAGCTCAGGAGTTCAAGGCCAGCTTGGGCAACACGGTGAAACCCCGTCTCTACTAATATACAAAAGAAATTAGCTGGGCGTGGCGGTGGGCCCCTGTAATCCTAGTTACTTGGGAGGCTGAGGCAAGAGAATTCCTTGAACCTGGGAGGCGGACGTTGCAGTAAACCGAGACTGCGTCACTGCACTCCTGCCTGGGTGATAGAGAGAGATACTCTGTCTCTACAAAAAAAAAAAAAA